>NW_028274816.1:98104492-98416826 GCF_037043125.1 Eumetopias jubatus
GAAATGGTGAGGAGCGCATGCTACAGGGTGAGCCCGCCTGGGGGCGGGGTTTGGGGGGAGAGCTGGGATATTTATATCTCAACCCCCCAGTCACTGACAGGAGCTGACGGAGGCCATGTGCCTAATTCCCTGCACTTCCAGCCTGCTGTGCATGCAGGCAGAGCTGTGTCTTGTGGTCTAGAAAAAGCCCCCAGGCACAGAGATGCAGACACCGCAGGGATAAGGTGGCAGGATGATCGCAAGGCTGTGGGTGGGGCGCCAAGAGGGTTCTGCCTTTATGATGAGTCACATGCTCTTCAAGTTTCCCCCTGAAGTGATACTGTCACTTCCGCTCAAATGTCACCGGCCAAATCAAGTCACACGGCCACACAGAACCTAAAAGGCACAGGGGATCGAGTCCTGTGCCATGTCCCTGGACAGAGAGAACACCTGAATATTTGTGCAGAGCCCACTGACAACCACAGGGACCCAGTCTGGACTCTCACTGCCTGTCCCGAAGGAGCTGGGCTGAGTCCGCCACAAGACACCGAAGATCTTGTCCACCGGCCACATCTGGTCTCCTGCTGGAACCGTTGTCAGCTCCTCTCCTCCCTCACCTCTCCCCACAGGCCATTTTGGGTTTCCTCTCCCTGTCTTCTCCCTCTCTCTTTTCAGCGAAGTCCTCTCCTGGTTGACCGTCAGCCCTCCCCCACCACCACCGATGCCCCAGGGGATTTCTTGGCTGTTCCCATCCACCTCGCAGTTCAAATAATTGAACACTTTGCAATTTGCACAGGCAGCCACTCTTCTTCTCCTCAGAGGAAGTAAATGGTCTGCTCAAGAATACACAGTCCATGGCAGTCCAGGGATTTGAAAATGTCCTAGGCCAGGAAGCTTTCAAAGGTTCCTGGCCCCCAGTCCAGTGCTCAACCTTCTGCCACATGTGGCTTGGTAAAGGCCAGCTCCCGACTCCACCCACCATCTAGGGCCACCAGTGTCACCTACTCCTCGCCATCCTACCTGGCCGCGGCTCTGTCCTTCTGTTATTTCACAAGTGTCTGCCTTTGCATGTGCTGTTGTGTCCTTGAAAGCCCTTCTCTGTCTCCACCGACCAGAGGGCCCCCAGAAGCTGTCCATCTCCCCGGGCCACAAGCACAAGAGCCCCCGGGGCTCCTCCCTGCAGGCTGGAAGCGCTGCGGATGAATTCCTTCCACATGTGGCTACAGCCACTCGGATGCTGGTCCCGCGGCTCCTGGCCCGAAGTGTAGCCTACACCTCCCTCTTCCCTTCAGCTCAGCCCGTTAGTTCAATTCCCCACACCAGCGAAGCTCCACGGGCCGGTGGTGGTCGCTGGCAGCCAGCCCAAGGATCCAGAGCCGGCCAGTTCAGCCCCGCTCCCTCTCCTGGGAGGGCAGCCACAAGAATCTTCTACCTATGTCACCCTCCTCAGCTCAGCTCTAAGCAGCACATGGCATTGGTTTGGGCCTCCTTGCACTGGGTCCAATGTGAATTCCTCACCCCCACCTCAAGTCTCCAGACCTCCGACAGCCATGGGGAGGGGACAGGAGAGGGGTGGGGGGCAGGCCTGAGTAAAAATCTGAGAGTCAAGAAGGAATTGGTTTTCTCATTACCACTGACCCACTCAAGGCTTTCTACAACCTTTGCCTTCTCAGTCCCTAAGTACATTAGAACCTGCACTTCCTGGGATGTGTGGGTACCACGATTAACCCGCATTGCCTCCTGTTATCCCAACACACAGCCCCATTTTATGGATGAGATAACAGAGAACGAAGCAGGCAAATCAAGATCAGAGAGAACTGTGTTCATTTCTCCATTCAAAGAATATCGACTGAATGCTTATTATGTGCCAGTCACTGTTCTAGGCACCAGGGATAGACAGACACGGGAAGGAGATAGATAATAAATACATCAACAAAGAAATATATATAATAGAATGTCAAGTCATGACAAGTGCTCTGGAGAGAAATAGAGCAGAGTCGGGGTGCAGAGAGACAGCACGCCTGCCTAAGGAGGGTTTCTCTCTGAGGAGGCAGTTATTCGATCAGAAACCTGGACAAAGTGAGAAAGAGCATCATGCAAAGCTTGGGGAGAAGAACATTCCAGGAGGAGGGAACAATGCCTGGCAAAGGCACAGAGGTGGAATGAGCTTGGGGCATCTGGGGAGCAGCAGGAAGGCTGGTGTGGCTGGGGCAGAGCGACAGAAAGGGACAGATGCGCGCGTAGGCTTGGAGTGGGACCAGACCATGCAGGGCCTTGTATTAATCAGGGCGAGCCAGCTGCTACACCAGCCTCCCAATCTCTAATGGTTTAACACAGAAAGGCTTGGTTTTCTGCTTGTGTAACAGCTCAGTTAGTGTCATCCGAGCGGGGGTAGAGGGGTTTTGTTCCATACACCCAAGGACCCCAGCACTTTCCACCTTGGGGCTCTATCATCTCCTCAGAGTCCTCACCGGATCCCCCACATCTAGCTGGCAGGTGGGGGAAGCAAGGGGAGAGGGCATGTCCCTCTCAACTGCCTCAGCCTGGGGCAGCACCTGTCACCTCCACTCACATTCCACGGGCAAGAACCAGGCGTGTGTCCCCACCCCCACCCGTGCAAGGAGGCTGAGGACCTTGCAGGGGTGAGTCTAGGACCAAGAGGAGAATGTAGGTTTTGGTGAGCACTGGCAGCCTCTGCCATGGGCTTTGGTGAGGCACTTGGATTTTATTCTAAAAATGGTGAGAAGCTGTTAGAAGGTTGAGAACAGAGGGAAATGATCCAATTTGAGTTTGAAAGACTCACTCTGGCTGCAGGAGAGGAGAGACGGGGGTGGGGGGCTGGAGTAAAGAATCAGCCCCAGTCACTTGGTTAGTTGAGTGCTCTAGCTATCCACCAGTCTGGCTCCAGAGGCCTTCAGCTTCACCCCTGAGTCCACTGCCTCCTGAAGCGTGACACACAGATGTCAGCTCTTACCTAGAGAGTTGCAGTAGCCAGCCTGCACACCCGTCTTTCGGCCTCCTGAGAACAGTTCAGCATGGGAAGTGGAGGACAGGTTTCAGATAAGTCAGGCCTGGGGTTGAACCTCGGCTCTTCACCTAGCAACCATAGGGCCTCTGTTGCCTTCTCAGCCTCAGGTTCCTGCAAAATGTGGTAAGAATGCAGCTCATAGTGTGGTCATGACCGTTAGATGAGACACGGTGTATGAGGTGTGGTGCTGGGGCACAGTGACTCTGCACTAGAGGATCCACGGGCAATCTTCTAGGTATAGTTCTAGTAGCCTCGAGAAGAGCATCCCTGATCCCCAGTGGTTGGCTTTCCTTTTCCTGGAAACCTAGGATCTTGTCCCCTGGGCTTAAGGCTTTGCCCCTATTACCATGGAAATCCCCTGATAGAGGCGGCACAGTCCAAAGTCCCTGTTAGTTCTCTCCAGGGGAATAGTATCAGCAAACCCTCCTGAGAAGTCTGCTTGAGTGAGGGTCTCAGGGCCCAATCTGTGGGGAGGGGAGTGCCAACAAGAAGAAAAATGAGCCTTACACTAGGACCAAAGATCCTCTTTCCCTCTTGAACAGTTCTGCCTGCTCTCACCCCAGAATTCTCTCGCGTTCCCTGAATCTATTCCAGGAAGAAGAAGTTGGCCAAGTTCTGGCTCCTCCAAGCTCTCAGGCCTCACCGGCTAGGACCTCACCGATGTGAAGAGCTAGGAGGAAAGACTTGGCATTGACATTTGAGTCTCTGAGGATCAAAATTTTGAGCTTTTCTGATGCATGATGTTCACAGTGATTCAAAGGAGGAAAGCTCCAAAGAGATTATAAAAAGCTCTGACCTAAACCTCCTCCTGGCTGAGCACAGTTTGACATGCGGAATAGTGACGAGTGGAGTAAAGAGGGATTCTGACAAGTCTGGGCAGAAGATAAAGCCTGAGGGGGCAGACTGGAGCAGTAGAGTGTCTGGGGCTGTTCACTGGCCACATTAAGGGGCTGGAGGTAGAGAACCAAAGGGAGGAGCTGGGGAGGCCCAACCAACCAGGAGCATTGAAGAAAACCTGCCAGAATGTTCCCTTAGGACACGCAGAGCTAACAGTTGAGATCTAACAGACAAGTGCGGCTTCAGTGTGGAGAGAAGGAATGGAAGACCAGGATGAAGACAAGAGAGGAAAAGGGAAAGAGGAGAGAAGGGGTTAAAAAAAAAGACCTTGAAAGACAGTGGAATTTCGGAGTCCACTGGCCATCCTGAAAAGCTCTCCTACTGCACAACACCTAGAAATGGGTAAAATGCCACAAACACTTTCAGTGAAGCACTGAGCTCACAGGCAGGTGAGGGCCATCTTCAGGGCCCCCCAAGGAAGAGAGAATAGGAAGTAAGAATGCTAAGAAAACTGAGGGTTGAAGCTGCCCTCAGGGCATTAACCCCCCTCCCTAACATAGGGTCTTAAGTTTTAATATCCACGTGGGCACTCAAGCAGGGTGGGAAATTGGAATTGAGATTCCAGCAGAAAACCTAGATCCTTGAAGGGCTGGACCTAGAATGAAAAGTTGGCCTCATCAGCAAAGAGAGGCTGAAGGAAACATGTCTATCTTGGCCTGGGCTCTGAGTTGAAAAAAGTCAATCTTGCCTGAGAGTTTGGGAAGCACAGGCTCCTCTCCTCTGCTGGTTGGGATTCAAATGTTCACTGTTTATGTGATTTGGAAAACTACAAACCAAGAAGTTTACTTAAAGTCGGGCCAGATTAGGAGCACCTTGGGGTGTTAATGTTAATCCTGGAGCTGACACTCTTAACCTAGGCCTCACGGAATTGCCATGGATAAAGAAAGCCCAGGTGAGGGGCGCCTGGGTGGCTCAGTCGTTAAGTGTCTGCCTTCAGCTCAGGTCATGGTCCCAGGGTCCTGCGATTGAGCCCCAAGCATCGGGCTCCCTCTTCAGCGGGAAGCCTGCTTCTCCCTCTCCCACTCCCGCTGCTGCGTTCCCTCTCTCGCTGTGTCTCTCTCTGTCAAATAATAAACAAAATCTTAAAAAAAAAAAAAAAAGAAAGAAAGCCCAGGTGAACATGGCTAACAACCTGTAATTACAAGATACATAAAGTAAGCCAGAGGGGCACCTGGGTGGTTCCATTGGTTGAGTGTCCTACTCGATTTCGGCTCAGGTCACAGTCTCAGGGTCATGAGATTGAGCCTGGCAACAGGCTCCACACTCAGCGGGGAGTCTGCTTCTCTCTTCTCTCTGCCTCTACCTCTGCCCCTCCTCCTGCTCTTGCTCATGTTCTCTCCTTCTTTCAAATAATTAAATCAATCAATCAATCTTAAAAAAAAAAAAAGAAAGCAAACCACAATGAGTGAAAATCAGCAGACAAAACAAACAGCAGAATTAGACCTCCAGAGGACCTCAGATGTTGAAATTACAAAATTTGGACTTTAAACCAACATGTTTAAATTATGTAGAGAAAAATACTAAAAAAGATACAAAGTTCTTACCCAAACATTATTTTGTTTCAGCCTCACAAAACCTCTTTGGGGTATGAAGGTGAAGTTGCATTTGCTCCATTTTTTTGGATAAAGACTCAGAGCAGAGGCCAGGAGATCTGCTTGGGATCACACAGCTAGTAAAGGGCAGCATTAGAACATGAAATCCATGGTCTTCTGCCTGTAAAATCGATGCTTATTTCTTGTTGTATAGTCAGCCCACCTGTTTCTCAATTACATCCTCAAGGGCCACTTGGGCTGGGGATGGCTTAGCACTGGTGGAAGTGGTCAAGGGCTAGTACAGGGAAAGGTGACAGGGATGTACACCATGGTCCTTAGCTCTGACCATCTGGAATACAGGTGTGCACCCTAACCCCTGGAAACTTGAAACCATCCTGCTTGTCCTAGGAGGTCTGTATTCGGGTGAGAGAAGAGGTGGAAAAAGAATAAGAGAGAGGGGTGGGAGGAGGGAGAGGGAGAAAGAGAAGGAGGGGAAGGAAGAACAAGGAAGAGGGAGAGACACAGACAGTGCCAAAGAGCATAATTGCAGGCAGGGACGGTCCAAGGGGAAAAGCAAACTTTTGGATGACAGTTCTCAAAGATCCAGAGACTCCTAGGGATCCATTAAGTTTATATCCCCCTCCTTCCACAATGATAAGGTTGTATCTAAGCGCATGAGAGCCTAGCTAGGGACCACATTAACCAGCCTCTCTTGCAGGTCGATGTGACCTTGGCGCTGCTTAGGGTTCACCAGTAGAACGTGAGCAAAGAGAAGGGCTCGGTTCCAGGCTGGAGCCATAGGACACGGGTGTGCCTCCCTGGAAACCCAGCCTTGATTCTCGAACCCAAGGCTGTGGGTCAACAGAGCCACACCACAGAAGGAATCTGGTCCCTGGATGTCTGCGTGAACAGAGCTGCCTGCTGACCTGGAATATTACAGGAGAAAGAACTGAACTTGTATCTTCTGAGTTCTTGGGCCTCTGTTCCAGCAGCCTGCTTTACCTTCTCACACCAAGGAAAACACGCACGGATACTGCTGTGTACCAGTGAGGGGGGAGCAGAAATATGTGTGCCAAATGTGCAAAGCTTGCAATCTGTCGGCGTGAACCAGAAGTCCATGCAGCTGGCTGCAAGATTCGGCAGAGATGATGCCATCGAAATGTCATTGTCACCTGTGTGATGCTGCAAGGCTCACGGTTTTTCATTTGGGTTTTTTCTTGATTTTCTAAATACTATTATTTCATCTCAAATGGAACTTTGACTTTTGTTTCATAACTTATGTTCCTGACTTCATGAACTTCTGACATTTCTCATGTTTCTTACCATCTTGGTGCATATTTTTCCCTTTGAGTACTCAAGAGGGCAAATGCTCTTTCTGGGGGTCCCCCTTGCTGCCCGGACAGAGGGAAGTGTTGGGGGCAGGAGGAGCCCAGCTGGCCTGGCCAGGCAGTGAGGACTGGGCTCCATTGCCCTGGCCCTTTCCATCCTGGGCTGTCTCTCGTGCTGGACTGGGGCCTCAGGCTGGGTCCCTGGGGGCCTCTTCAGCAGCTACTTTCCTTCTAAAACTGAGCTGTGTGTGAAGTGCCTGATGGGGTAGACAGTGAGTCCTCCACCGCGACCCCCATCCACCTGCTGAGCAGAAGGTACAAGAGCAGCCCCCCTCAGGAGGCCTGAGAGTGCTCCATGCAAATCATGCCAACCCCCATCCTGGGGGAAAAAACCTTGAAAGCCTCCCTCCACCCCTGTCCCCACCGAGGTGCTTGGGACACAGTGTCATGGGCCTGATAGCCCTTTCAGGAAATCAGAGCAGGTCAGAGCTGGGAAGGCCTTCTAAGACTCCTTAGTCCAACCCCCTCAATTTACAGAATGGGAAACTGAGGCCCAGAGAAGGAGTGACTTCCAGATAGGGTTTAAGTCTCAGCTCCTGAGCAAGAACATTCTCTACTAGACCCCACTAGCTCCCTATAGATTTGTATTGGTGGCCTCATATCCATGGCATGTATTTTGGATCCAAAAAGCAAACCACAAACAAACATTCCAACCGCTCTTACTGAAAATAAACACAGTGCCTCCAAACGGTGACCCCGAGCTGACCCCCAAGATGTCCTGGCTCTTGGGAAGGAAGATCACCCCCGAATCCCCGCCCCCGGCCCGACAGAGGCAGACTCCTCTAGGGAGGACCATAGGATCCCAGGAGTGGGGTGCTCAATGGGCCCCCACAGCACACACAGACGGGGAGACCCGGAGGAGGTGGAGACCCGCAGCCAGAAGCCAGCGACCTGGATTCTGGTCACATCGATAACTTTGCTGTGTGGCCAGGGGACCCTCTTGTGCCTTCCCTGAGCCTCAGCATTTCAGGTGAGATGTCTCAGAGAGGGGTGGGCCTGATGACATTCTGGGACTGGAACTGCTGAGGAAAGAAACCTTTTTAGGTCCTCAGGTGGGCAAGCAGTCCCTGCTCCCAGACCGGCCCAGCCCAGGAGGTTGCAGAGGGGAGAGCCTGCTTTCAGGTGGGTAGTGGGAGATGAGGATCTCCGCTCCCCCCCCAGCTAGGGGTGAGTGAATCCTGGGGCAGACAGCACTTCGGGGCTCCACGCACCCAGACATTCATTTCCTGCTTCATCCACCCTCTCCTGGACCGACCTGACAAGGCCGTGAGTGCACTCAGACTCACTGAGCCTCCTTTCTTCCCCGGTGCCAGCCAGCTCCCCCATGACGGGGAGGCATTTCCGGGCTCTGCGCTCCCTGTCCCCAGGACGGGGCCCCTGCTGCCTTCAGTCTGGAGAATGACAACTTCTCAGAAAAGAGCAATGCCCCCCCCCCTCACGGGGTGCTTCCGTTGTAGCCCAGAATGCACAATCACATCACAAGTTCTCAGAATTGGGCTTCTGATTCCTCTCTCTCAGTAAATGCACCCACTTGATCACAGCAGTCCAGTCCAAACCCAGAGCCACGGTTCCCCGGGGTGGGGAGGGACCCTCAGTCATAAGAAGGAACTTGAGACGGGGCCTCTGGGAACCAACAGGCCTGAAGAGGACGATCGTTGTTTCTGGCTTTGATTTTGTCTGCACCTGCCTTCCGCTCAGCCAGCGCAGCCTGCTTGCTGAGGCCGTGTGTGTGGCATGACTCAGAGGCCAACCGCCTCTCTAACCCCCTCGCCGCCCCCCACCTGCCCAGGGCGCAGGCCCTCCCAGCTGGCTTCCACCTCCTCACCCACCCACTCGCGTCCAGTCTCGGCAAGGAAACCTCCTCGAAGCTTTGCTTTTAGCTCCTCTCCCCCAAAACCTCATCTTGCTCTGCTTCTTCTCCCCCAGAGAATAGTTTCTTTAATCCTCTCTGCCAGGAGACCTCTTTCTCCCCGGCTCTGAGATCCTGTTCTCCCTCTGCTTTTCCTCCTGCACCTTCTCCACCTCCCCTTCCTCCAGAAAGCCCTCCTTGATTAACGGGGAGAGGAGGGAGTCCGTCCCTGAGTCATCTGTGGCTGTCCAGCACCATCTCGCCCCCTCTGCCGGCCGCCGCAAGCCCTGCCCACGCTGCCACCGCCAAAGCGGCTTCCTTTTTGGAATTAGTCAGGCTCTTTCTAAAGTTCACACAGAAAAATAACCAAGCAAGAATACGCAGAAATCTTCTAAAAAAGAATAGTGAGGGGGCCTAGACCTACCGTCTATTTAAAATAGTATAAAGCTATGGTGATTAAAACAACATGAATAGACTAGATCAATGGAACAGAAAAAAAAATCTCTGGAACAAAAACAAGGAGCAATATTTTAATTGTATAAAATTCCTTTGTTACTTTAGAGCCTGTAATAGTGTGTCTGTCTGCCTTTTAAACCTGTTGCAATAACTTTGCTGAAACAAGAACACATTAGTAAAACTTTTCGTAAACAAACAACAACAACAACAACAACAAAAAAAACAAGGAGCAATAGCAATTTGGAATGTGGTGAAGATAATATTTCAAATCACTGGGGATAGGATGGGCTATTTCCTCAATGGCGTGGAATAATTGGAAAAGGTAGCCAGATCCCTGTCTCACATCTTATACTAAAATAAATCTCAGATGCATTAAAAGTTTAAACATAAAAAAAATGAAATCAGTAAGATACTATTAATTTGGAGGTAGCAAAACCTTTTAAAGTACATTATAAAACTTAGAAACCATAACGAAAAGGTTAATAAATCTGACTACATAGAAGTCAAAATTTCTCCCATGGGGAAAAAAAAATCCCATAATCAAACAACAAACTAGCAACCCTTAGCACAGGCAAAAAGATTGTTTTCTTAATATGTAAAGATTCCTCTAAATCCAAGAAAAACAAACAACAATCCAGATGCAAAACTAGCAAGTAAAGTATATAAACAATTCACAAAGAAGAACAAATAGTTCTTAGACACAGGAAAAGAAATGCAAATTAGCGTACAAGAAGAGCATTTTTTCACCTAGCAAATCAGCAAAGACAAAAAATATTTGCTAACACATTTTTGTATATTGCTGGTGAGAGTGTAAATTGGTACAATCTCCAAAAAGGGCAATTTGGCCCTATCACAATTAAAAAATTCATATACCCTCTGACCCAGAAATTCTACCCCTAGATATTTATCCCATAGATAAAGCAGAGAAGTGCACATTTGCAGGCGTATTGTATTGAATTATCTCTCGGAAAAAAAAAAAATGGAAAATAACCTGAATGGCTAATAGAGGATTAATTAAAGGAATCGGCCATAAGATAGAATACCAGCAACTGTAAAAAATATGTGGAAGGGGTACCTGGGTGGCTCAGTCGGTTAAGCGTCTGCCTTTGGCTCAGGTCATGATCCCAGGATCCTGAGATCAAGTCCCACATCGGGCTCCCTGCTCAGCGGGGAGTTTGCTTCTCCCTCTCCCTCTGCCCCTCCCCCCGTTTGTGCTCTCTCTCTCTCTCTCTCTCTCTAATAAATACATAAATGAAATCTTTTTTAAAAACGTGGTTACTCTCTCTGTGCTGATATGGAAAGATCTCAAATAAGAAAAACCAAGGGGCAATAGAGTGTGTAATTATACTTTACCTTTTCAGGGAGAACAGAAGAAATTTCCCCTGTCTGTGTTTATTGACGTAGACAGTCTCTGGAAAGATCTGTAAGAAAGCAGAGCAGTGGATCCTGTGGGGTGGGACCAAGTATGTGAAGTGACGGCAGCAGGATCACAGGATACCCTTTTGTAAGTTTTGGATTTTGTTTTGATTCTAACAAATAAAATCCTTAATAGGAGCCCCTGGGGGGGCTCAGTCAGTTAAGCGTCTGATTCGTGGTTTCAGATCAGGTCATGATCTCAGGGTTGTGGGATCAAGCCCCGCACCAGTCTCTGCGCTCAGCACAGAGTCTGCTTGTCCCTCTCCCTCTGCTCCTCCCCCTGCTGGCACTCTCTCTCTTAAATAAATAAATAGATAGATAGATAAATAAATAAATAAAATCTTTACAAATAAATAAAATCATTAACAACAAAATGATTCTTTCTACAGTCTAACCCATCTTTCGTGTTGTGGTTGACCCTTGTTTCTTGCTGATAATGTGTTGCTCTTATTTCAAAGTCCATTCCCATCCCTCTCCAAAACAACAACAACAAAAGGGCACGCATTTCCCATGGGACCATACCCCCATACCCTCATAGCAGGTACGTGAAGCCACACCCCACTGGAAACAAGTGAAAAGGTCTAGCCGTCCCTTCCCTGTCCCCCATCCTCAGTGATTTCCATATACCCAGTTGTTCCAACATATGGGCAAAGTGAAGGTCTAGATAACACTGTGTGTGTGTGTGTGTGTGTGTGTGTGTGTGTGTGTGTGTGTGTATGGGGGGGTAGCTTCTGGAAGGAATGAGAAAAGGGAATCTAATTACATCAACAAAATCTTCCCAGCTGAGAAGAGCCTCAACCCCAGTAAAAAAATGAAAACAGTTCCCATGGAGCTTGAGATTGCCCCAAAGCATCTGGCAAGGTTCCTGTTTGTCTTGGAAAGCAGTCCCTCCTTCCAACCAGCAGGTCCTAATCCCTAAACCCATGCTGCAGCCACCTAGCCCAGGCTGGGGTGCAGAGTGGCACCAGAGGGAGGAGAACACACAGAGACAGGCAGCATGGCCCCTACTTGGAAGAGCAGCTTAGTGAAACCGCAAGGAGCTTAGATTCTAGGCTGTTGGATCCCAAGCCTAATTGAGCATCAGGATCACCTGGGAAAACATTTAAAAATATCCCATCCCACCTACTGAAGCAGATCTTCCACCGGGTGGGTCCAGGGATCTGTATTTTAAAATATTTTTCTAGATGATTCTGATATAGCCCAGCAAAGAGGTGCTATCTGGGGCCCCAATCTTGACCAAGCCACTTAGGGGAAAACTGAGTCACACAGAGAAGCAGTAATTTCACCAAGACCACCCAGGGAGCTGGAGAGCAGCTGGTAGCAGGTCACCCACAGTCGAGCCCGTGCCGCATGAAGACCACATACGGAGTGAGACACCAAGAAAGTGCTCAAAAATGGATGGGCTGAGTAGGAGGTGGCCTGGGTGGTGGAGTGCCTGGAGGTAGCCCCCAGCTCCAAAACCTTAAGTAGAGAAGAAAGGAGTCAACATTGCTTGAACGTCTTACTCTGTGCCACACACCACGCCACACCACTTTTCACCCCCGCGTTCACATAATCCTGGCCACAGGCAGGCTTCGTTCATGACCATTGTGCAGAGGAGGAAGTTGAGGCTGAGGACTGCCTAGAACTCACAAAGACCCAAAGTCAGTGAGACATGCGGCTTGTTGCCAACCCCAAGGGGTGTGGCTCCATGCCCTGGTTTTCACAGTGCCACGGCTTCCTCAAGGGCTCACACTACAGTGGGATTCACTGAAGACAGTGGGTATCAGGCAGGTTTCTACAAGGACACCCAGAAGGCATTTGTTTCTGCCTTTGGCGCAGTGGTCTCCTCCTGTTGTGGTTGCAAAAGCAGGGGCTTGGGAGCCACACAGAGCAGGGCTCAATGCCTTTTCTTTGCTGTGTTACTTAACTTCCCTGAATCTCCATGTCCTCCTCTCTGAAGGGGGAATAAGGTCAGCTATTCCATGGGGTTATTGGGAGAAGTCACCTCATCAGCAAAGTGTAATGATATCTGATGATCCTTGAGCTCTTCTGACACGCCACTCCCCGTGCCCTCTACCACCATCACCTACTTTAGCCTCCAGGACAGCCCTACCAGCCCGTGCTATTACAGCCCCATTTTACTGCTGAGAAAACGGAGACTCAGAGAGGTCAAGTAATTTGTTCAAGGTCACACAGCCAACCCGAGACCCAAACCCAGAACTGGAGCTCTCAACCACCACACTTAGAACTGTCTTTCAGTGCCATGCCTAAAGCAAATAACTGCTCAGTCAGTAATATTAATCTCCTGCCACTGTCCTCAGAGCAGAGGGCAAAAGGATGCAGGCAGGGGGCATGTGGGTGGGGAGAGCCTGTCCTCGTCTCCAGGAGGCTGAGGCTGATGCAGGTCACCGGGGCCCAGTTACTGAGGTGAAAATAGTAAGTGTGTGCTAAAAAAAAAAAAAGGCATGGTCCCTGCTTCAGCCAAACGCCCCTCCTACCTTGCGCTGTTCCCCACCGGTGGAATTGCATTTCCAGGTCTGTTGTGAAGAGTCACGGTGTCACCTAGGTGGGAGCCTGGCCCCATTACAAACACCAGGTGGGGACAGGCTGACCCCGCTTGGCCGCAAGCAGTGCGGGCAAGTGTGAAACTGGCAGAGGCCTGCAAGATCCAGCCTGTCACTCACTGTCGTGCACTAATTGCTTTAATTAAGGTGCAGGACTGTAGGTCAGAGGAGCATGTGAGCATGGTTGAGGCAGGGAAACAGGATCTTTAATTTACAATGAGGTCTTCTCTTACTGACATCAGCGGTCAGGTCTTCAGCTTGGGATGAATGTGTTCCTGGAGAAGAGCTTTGTCCTAAAGGAGGCTCCTGAGTGGCGTGGGGAACTTGGGAAGGCTATCTGGACAAGGTGTAACCGGCACATGGTCAAGAAAAAACAGCAGCCAAGGACAGGAGAGAAGAAAGAAAGGAGAAAGTTGCTTTAGTGGATCCTGTGCACTGGGTTCATTCACATTCGGAACTCCGGACCATCTTCCAACAGTCGTCTGAGACAAGAACTATGCTCCCCACCCTGCAGATGGGGAAAATGAGGCTAGAGTCAGCTCTAAATCGGGGCTGCGGTCACAGAACCAAGTAAGCACAAAGAACAGAAAAGAGAAAATTCGTCAAACCCCTCCCATGTCTGCCAGGTGCTTTGTCATTCATGTTTTTACCTTAATATGAAATGATGAAAAACCTTCAGCATAGATGTATGTATGACTATTTTACAGAAGAGAAAACTGAGGCCTAGAAAGCTTGAGTTCTTGCTGGTAAGTTGTCTGCCTTCCAACAAAAGTCACTCTCTTTCCCCCGTACCTTGGAGTCTCGGGTTGCAAGAAATCCATCAATCTATACTGTATCAAGCAATAATGGAATAAACACCTCTGATGTGTGTGTGCTGTTTTTCAAATGTTGATCAACTGCTACTTCATTGGCTGGCATAGATACTAAAATATAATCAATTTTAAAGGGTAACTAATTCATAGCTGCTTTTTTTTATTTTTTATTGTTATGTTAATCACCATACATTACATCATTAGTTTTTGATGCAGTGTTCCATGATTCATTGTTTGTTCATAACACCCAGTGCTCCATGCAGAACGTGCCCTCCTCAATACCCATCACCAGGCTAACCCATCCCCCCACCCTCCTCCCCTCTAGAACCCTCAGTTTGTTTTTCAAAGTCCATCATCTCTCATGGTTCGTCTCCCCCTCTGACGTACTCCCCTTCATTCTTCCTCTCCTTTTATCTTCTTCTTTTTCTTTTTTCTTAAAATATGTTGCGTTATTTGTTTCAGAAGTACAGATCTGTGATTCAACAGTCTTGCACAGTTCACAGCGCTCACCGTAGCGCATACCCTCCCCAATGTCTATCACCCAGCCACCCCATCCCTCCCACCCCCAACCACTCCAGTAACACTCAGTTTGTTTCCTGAGATTAAGAATTCCTCATATCAGTGAGGTCATATGATACATGTCTTTCTCTGATTGACTTATTTCACTCAGCATAACACCTTCCAGTTCCATCCACGTCGTTGCAAATGGCAAGATCTCATTCCTTTTGATGGCTGCATAATATTCCATTGTGTATATATACCACATCTTCTTTATCCATTCATCTGTCGATGGACATCTTGGCTCTTTCCACAGTTTGGCTATTGTGGACATTGCTGCTATAAACATTGGGGTGCACGTACCCCTTCGGGTCCCTACATTTGTATCTTTGTGGTAAATACCCAGTAGTTCATAGCTGCTTTTTTAATCACGGCATCCCTTCCCCCAACTTCATTCCAATCGATGGCTACCAAAATGCAACCACAGCACCTTGGGGGTCTGAGACACGAGTCGGTGCTATAGAAGGAAAAAATGCTGTAACGGGAAAAAATTGGGGGCGCTTGTTCTGCCCCCAAAGTCACTGATGGGGGCAGGGCAGTCTAATCAGCTGCACAGCAAGGAGGGGAGAGGAAACTTCTACTGAACAGTAGTATACAGTCTACCATAGAGGGTAACTCTGCCTCCAGCCCCCCACGCAGGCAGTCCTGGAGGACCATTCCCGGGGAGCTGGTCCCAAGAGGCCAGAATTTAAAATCCACAGCAGTTTTAGACCCGAACCCAAGTGGCCAACATCAAACAAGCATCAGGGCGGGAGGCCCTTCCAAGCCCTTGGCTGGACCCAGTTCTGCACCTGCTCTGCCCTTCCTACGTCCTCTCAGAGTGACAGCGGCTTCAGGGTTAGAGCCTTCGCCAGCCCCCATCCAAGATTCTCTCCTGCTTCCGCAGCCATCCCTGCCCATCTCGGGGGATGCTTCCCTACCAGCTTGTAAAACATTCATTTCCCCTAATTCAAATATTTTCACTCTTTAAAATACTTGTTAATATAGTATTTTAAGAAGCATATTTTTAAAAATCACTCTTTGCTCTGGCTGGCCCGGTAGTTCATAAATTATTGATTTCTGCTGGCAGGAAATGAAGGTTCTCTTCTTTCTCGAACGAAAAAAGACATTGCCCTGGCCGGGATCTCATAAGGAGAGGCAAGTGAGCGTTGGTGCAAGAAGAGAGTCTTTACCCATCCAGGGCAGGGGAAGGAAGAAACAAGTCCCCCTTTTATTTTCCTACAAATCCCAATGGAAATTATTATTTTGAGACATTAATTTACCCACAATAAATGTATCTTCCTGAGGGCACACTACAATTTTAACTATTCTACTAATTGCTACATATCTTCCTTTATTTATTTATTTTTTGGTTTCCAATGTAGTTTCAATTATTCAGTTGTGTATAACATCCAGTGCTCATCACATCACGCGCCCTCCTGAATGCCCATCAGTCCCCTTTTTTCCACCTGTAAATGGGGTTCCAGTTCCTGGCTTTCCTCACTCTGGTTTAGGCAATGGGCCTGGCAGAATTCCTGCTTTGTCTCTGGCCAGCTGTGTTACCCTAGGCCAGCTGCTTGCCCTCTCTGAGTTGCAGTCTATGCCTCTAAATGGAATAGTGCCACCTGCAGCAGGGGGCCATTGGGAAGTGAGGAATGAACAAGATGATGCCTGAGGAAGTCACCATCATCCACCAGGTCCTAGTGAGTGGTAATTTTCTTCCTTCTTCCTCTGGTTTCAAATGGCACCTTGCAGCCACCACATTCAGATTCTGAAATCAGCACTGGATTGAGCCTAGGGCAAGAAAACATTTCAATCTGGGTTCACCAGGGAGGCCTTCTGTGCCACCTAGAAGTCCCCCGCAGGGCAATCCAGCATTGCCCTTGAGCCTGGCTCCCCGCCCCCCCCCCCCCGCCGGAGGTAGGAGTGACCTTGATCAGGGTGTCTCAGCGGATGTCAGGGGAAGCAGTCTGCAGGACTCAGAGCCAGGGTGAGAGCTGCCGGCACAGTCTGCCTCCCCCATCAGCCTCCTCCCCAGCCTGTCCTCCCCAGGGAATCCATTAGCATCTCGAGACTCCCTCAAAGCCTTGGTAATTCAGGCTCCCTGTGTGGCAGTATTCACTGGAGACTCAGGGATGTGGGGAAAAACAGCTCAGAGCCCCAGGGAGTGGGCCAGAGAAGACGCTGAGTAGAGTCTGCCCAATCCCAACGGAGAAACTTGGGCATTTGACCTGTTTTCCCCACCATCCGCTGTGGGCTGGTGTCCAGGCAGGGGGAGGTGGCGATGGGGGTCCCAGCAGCCTCTGATCAGTGAACGGCTTGCAGGCTGGACACCAGGCCCTGGCCCAGTCACCCCCTGAATGGATGAGTGCTTGGGCACACCCAGACACCCAGTATGGGGGCATCTCAGCCCCCGAGCAGTGGGACCTGGGAAGGCTGGAGTTTCTCAAGCCTAAACATCAAGTGCAAAAGAATTTGAGTTGTGTTATAGAAATCAGGGCAGATCCCTGCAATGCCATTCTTGGTCACTGTTCTGATGAGTTTTTTGGAGAAAGGCTAAGGGTCTGTATTATTACAGCTCCTGGAGTGGTCCTAAAGGAGCCCAAGGGAGGAGCAAGGCTGTGCAGTCGTGAATGGAAAAGAATAGTCTGAAAGTCATTGATCGGGTCCAACCTACACAACTGAGTGAAGAATCCCAGAAAAGTTACAAGATTTGGACGACTCTGCACAGCCAGTTAGGGTGGAGCCCACACCAGGGCCCAACTCCCCATTCCAATTCCTTTTCCACTTGTCATTTTGTCCACTTGTCTCCCTGGATCCCCGGGCTGGCTTTTATTTGGATCACTTGTCAGTAAGGAAACAGACACCACGCCCATGGCTGGAGCCAGGGTGAGAAACAGGTGGCATCGTAAGGTTCCTTTACTACTACCCCTCCCTTTCCTCACAAGGACCCCACCAGAGCTCTCTGGCAGGCAGTGTCCTTCAGCCCATTTCTCAGGGATCTGCATTTTAAAAGAGAAAACAGGGGGGAAGTGCCTGTCCCCAAAGGTACAAATGGCTCCTGGTAAGATATCAGGCTCTGAGCCCCTCCAGGCAGGAAGGGCCTTCAGGCATCTCTGTGCCATCCCACGTGGGTGAGCACTTACTCCCAGATACAGGAGGCCTCCCTGACTACCACCGACCAACGTGGCTCTGGTTTACTCTGTAGCCTTTTGGTACTAATATCACAGCCAAAACCCCTTCCTTCTCATCCTTCTCTCCTGAGCAAAGAGCCAAGAGACCTAAATTCCAATCCCAGTGCTGCCCCTGCCTCTGTGATGTTGCCCATGGGCAAAACATTCCTCTTCTCTGGGCCTCAGATCCCTCATCTCTAAAATGGGAGATTTGACCTGAAGATGGTGAAAACCCCCTCCAGCCCCGGAGGGGAATGGACTGTGTAGTTCTGTGAGGATCTCTGTGTGCCCAGCAAAGGCCTAGGGGTTGGGGGGGGCGGGGGGGCATGTTTGTGTTGTTGACCTTGGAAAGATAAGGCCTGAGAAGTTATTGGAACCAAACAGCAATATGAGATGATCCAAAAGCCATCTGTCACCAGAAAGCTCACATTAAGGGCCAAGGGGGCTGGAAATGACCCTGGAGAGAGGTAGGAAGGAGAGGAGGGGACACCAAGGGACTGGAATGACAAGGAAGTACTCTAGAGGAGGTGGGGCAGAGTTCAGCTTGAAGGACAGGTGGGGTGTGAATCAACGGAGAGGAGCCAGGCAGAAAGATGGCATGGGCAGAGGTCGGCACTGGGGGTTGGTGAGTGAGCGGAGGGACAATGAAGATACAGCTTAAGGTTTAGGCAGGATTGCTATGGGAACAGCCCTTGTTCTTTCTCCCAGAATCCACCCTATGAGCACCAGCTCCCAAGATGGCATTGAGGACTCGAACTCTACCCCCAAACATTTGGCCTTCCTTGCCCAACTGCCCTTCTAGATCAATTCTCCCTGCTCCACAACACTAAAGGGAGAAGCCATACACCTTCCTGCCATGTACTATGTAACTTTTCCCCCTCCAGACCACAGGGCTTAGATGAGGGGTGGGCAACTGATGGCTCCATCCATAGGCTGATTCAAGGGCACCAGAAACACCCTCTCTTAAGAATGTCACTAAGACACATAGAAACTGTAGTCAGGAATGGTGACTACAAAAAAAAATTTCTTTTGCATGGGGTGAAGGCAAGGGTAGCTTCGTTGGCTCTTGTGCAAAGTGAGTAGCTGCAGGACCTCAGGAAAAGGGCTGGAGTCTCCGACCTTCCAGCTCCAACCTCTGGAGGCTTATCTCTACTGCCCTGAGGCTTCCTGTCATCTTTGCCAACCAACAACACACCAAGGCAGTGCAGTGGGTCACAGTTCCTTGTAACAAGCCTGCCTTAAGTAGAATACAGCTCAGCTAGGGTAACTAGCCTGAGAAGTTGTGGCCACAGCATCCAGAAACTCTCCTAGCCCCGTGTCTAGAAATAGCATCAGAAACTATCTCCACAAAAGCTCTGCTTCTCTCTCACCCCAAACTCCTTGTTCCTTTGGGCTTTAGCCAGTGTTGTTCTGTGTATGTTTAGAGCCCACCTCAAGACTCACTTCCTCCAAGGAATCTCTAGCTACACCAGCCCCACCTGATCATACCATCACTCAGGTCAGTCCCAGTCAAAACGGTAGTCAGAATGAGGAGGACCATGAGGAGCAGCCCTTTATAATTTATAGAATGCTTTTACTTGCATCACCTGGTCTGAGTTTCATAGCAACTTGAAGGGATGCAAGATAGGCTACCTTATCTCCACTTTAGCCCTGGTGAGGGGCAGGGCTAGGCCTTGAGACCAGCTCTCCTGAATCCTAGTCTGAAACCTTGTGCACTTGATCCCCTACAGTGGGTAACACATTGCCAGGCTGATAACCTGTTCGAAAAGCACTCAGAATTGTCTTCATTAATTCACAAATTCAGCTAAGATTTATTGAGCACCTTCTTCATGCCAGCTACTTTTCTAGGCCTAAGAGATACTACAGTGAATAAAACAGACAAAATTCCCTACCCTCATGAAGCCTGCATTCTAGTGGAAGGAGATATCCAATAAACATACTAAATAAACAGAAGATACAGTGTACTGGATGGTGACATAAGTAATATGGATAAAAAATAAAGCAGGAAGGGAGACTAGAAAATGCTAGGGTGGAGTGACATTTTAAAGTAGTGTGGTCAGGGAGGCCTCACTAAAAAGGTGATATGTGAACAAAGACCTGAAAGTGGTAAGGAAATTGGCCATCCAGATATATGGGAAGGGGCCTTCTCTATGAAGAGAATAGCATATGCAAAGGCCCCGAAGCAGGTGATTATCTGTCCTGTGTGGCTTGTGGCAGCACCTCCCTGCTCTTTTTCCTTATATAGTTTGGCCTCCTCACAACACTTTGTCCTCCTGCTCCTTTCAAAGTGCTGGCCACAGAAGAAGGCAGCAGCCCATGGCAGTCAGGATAATATCCCTCTCCCCATTCACCAAAAAGAGGGGCCACATAGGCCATTGCCTTGTCCAGTGACTAAGAGTCTTTCTCCATGGCAGATTCTGCTCCAAAACTCAGGCCAGGACACTAGCAACTAGCTCCATTCCCCTCTGATAGATGTAGACCCTGTAGCTGGGGGGCCAGTGGTTTAAGATTGCCTGAAACTTCTATTTACCAACCACACTGGCTAAGAAGGGCTACAGGGACCAAGACAAAATATACAGGGAAATGGCAAAGAATGCAGAGGGAACAAGATCAGGAAGACAATGCCATTCATGTGGGCAACCCAGAGAGAGACTTGAGAATGGGCGCGCGGGGCGGGGGGTGGGGATCAGGCCAATATCAGTGGGCACCAGCTGCTCCCTCTCCAGGGCCCCTGGGTTTCCATATTTCTTTGGGCAGGTAAAGATGTGCAAACCCCTTGCCTTCACCCACATTGTATTCCCTTCACTGAGTCATATTCTCTTTGTCATCTACTCCCACTCAGAGTGACTCACTCATGTCAACAGATCCAACATGCTTTCCCCACCCTTCCTGTAGCTCCCAAGACTGGCCCCTAGTGCAGATGAGGCTAGTGGGAGCAGGGAATGGTAAAACCCAGCATTGCCTCCAGTGTTGATGCTGCTAGGAAGAAAGCAAGAGAGAGACCTGGAAGAGAAGGCTCTTGGATTTTTGTTGAAGGCAGTATAGCAGCTGAAAAGTAGGGTAAGAACTGGGGCTGGAGGCAAGAAGTAAGAGATGACTTAATCTACATGGCTGGTGCAGTCCCACTGCCCATCCAGATACGGCTGAACTTCCCTCCAAGAAGGGCCCCCAACTCTCCACCAGGTACCCATCCGAGCATTTCCTCTCCTGTCCCCAGCCATGCCAAATGTGACAGAATTTTCAGGGATGTTTGGGGGGTGGTGTTTTAAGATCCACTGGGACAGCAATTGAGAATAACAAAATTGATGGACTGAAGAGAAAAAAATCCATTTATCTTCCCCAATCCAATATTTACCAAACATTGAAGCCCCATTCTCTTCTCTCTTGGCAAGGAAATAATTACATAGCCTGACAGCCAGTCCCTGGGGCCTGGGCTGAGTTGGAGCTAATTACCAATTGCTAATAAACATTGAGTTAATTCTCTTGACCAAATTAAAGCTAATTTGGATCAAAGCATAATGACCTAAGTGCAATCCATCTCTCTTGTCTTCTCCACACATATTCACACCAACACACCATCTTATGTCTGGAGCACTAAAGTCTCCCCAAGTTGAAGAGTCCCAGGACAAAAACTCAATCCACAGAGACCCAGCATCAAGACCAACATCTCTCTTGTTCCTACTGAAGCAACTCTAGACTCTAGCATGCAATGCCTTGGTCATCTGCCCACCCCACAGTTCTGCATCCCACCACACACATCTCATACTTTCTTCACCTGGCTCACTGGAGCCTACTAAGCTTGCTGGCTCCACAAACACTCTCAACTTGCCAATTGCTGCTTCTGTCTTTATAATATATGATTATCTCCATTTCTCTGCAAAGCCTGCTTCAGTGCCTCTTCTAAAAGCTTCTCTTGGAAAACCTTCTTGGGTAATCTTTATCACACACTGAATTAGGGTTTATGTCTTATCTCCAACCTTGCTATCTGCGCCAGCCACCTCTTGGTATCACTCAGTCCCTTCCTGAAGCCCTGTGAATGGATCCTAGGAGTGAAAATTTATTCTTTCTTCTCTCTTTTCTTTTCTCATTCCAGGTGGTGAGGCTTTGGAGCTGGTCATGCCCCCTGCCTTTTCTCTTGAGTTAATGGAAATTAAAGGAGCTTGTTAGTGAGTCTGGCTTTGATTAAGTTCTCAAGGGAGAGATGAGGGAAGTGTTCCTTTAGGGTTCATGTTATCTAGCCTAGATCCTTTGTGGGACACTAAATAAAGTTGAAAACAACAATTCCACATAAGAATAAAGAGTGTTCCCATGGATAGAGAATTCCCTGAGCATTAGCTCTCAGGGAGTTAAGATTTCAGGAAGTTAGGTAGATGTCCAATGTAAGTAAGGGCCCAACCAATACATTCTGATTCAGAGACTGGGAGGCTGAACCAGCAAGAACCCTGTTCAGCCATCTTGTCCACTCTTCTCGTTTTAAAAGAGAAACTGAGACCAATAGACATGTGACCTGCCCCTCATACAGCAAGTTAGTCAGGGATCAGTATATTAGTCTGATGAAATATTAGTTTTCCAATTTCAATGATAGAACTAAAGCAATTCCTTTCCTCTTTGAGCAGTTAACCTTCACAAAGATACAGTCTGGATAAAGGTGCAAGCAGGCTGCCTCCTCCTGTCCCTCCTAAAACCCAGTATGGTAGGCAGGGAGGTCCCTAGCTAAATAGGGAGTCCAAAGTTGCAGCCTCTTCCCTTTCAAGGCAAAGGGGGAGGCAAATACTGAGAGTGGAGAAGGGGGGTGGGCATAGTCCCATCATACTAGGGTCCTGACAATGCTGAGGGCAGAGGAAGGACTGAGAAGAGAAAGCACTCAACAGTGAGCCTCTGGAGCCTCTTGGTTACAGGATCAGCTGGGTGTGACTGTAACACGCAAGGGTTGAGAGACCATGGCCATATGGTCTGGGGATGGGCACCCAGACAAAAATTACTCACCAATCCTTTTTAAAGATATAACTAAAAAGCCAATCACATGCTTACATCTCAAACATAGCATTAGCACCTAAATTTAAACTGCTACAGTTAGATCAACGAGTTTATATCTAAGACCTTTAGGCTTTAAATACTCTAGGGGATGCTATGGTGACTAAAGAAAGAACACTTCATTATAAAATGTTTTCTTCTCTAAAGGGCATAGACCCTAAAATGGGGCTTGCCTCAGGGACCCCTTTATCAAGACAGCCAGAACCTCTCTCCCGTGCAGTTTTCTGAGACCCATCATTATATGGACCATTTAGGATTATTCCTATGTGTCCTTATGTGGGTGTTTTATTGTCTCCAACTTGATTAAAGGACCTTTTATGGCAAGAACTGGGTTCCTTAGTGTCCTTTGGGTTCTTCAGAGTGCACAGTGAGTGCTGAGCTTTAAATAGAAGCTCAACAACTAATTATTTCTGGGATTGCTGTTCAGCACCATGGACAGAACCTCTCCTCCTCTTCCTCCTCCTCCTCCCAGGCTGTTTTCTATTTCTCAGGTCTCCCTCCTGATTTCTTTCAAAGAGAAGCCTCCAGCTGCCTCACTGAGGGCTGGGCTCCACTCAAACCTGTCTTTTTCCTAGGGGCCTGCACAAGGACCCAGAAGCCACACCATGCCAGGTGGGAGTAGAGATGAAAGACCCTTGAAAGAAGGGACCTCACAGCATCTCTTGTTGTGCTTAGAATGAGATCATTTCAGTCATGTGTTCCAGCCAGAACCACAGACCCCAACTCCCTAAGAGCTGCAGATACCCTTCCCAATAATGCTGAACTTGGTCTGTGGTCATGCGATTATAGGCTAGCAGAACACCTGGGGCAATGCCGGAATAGAGTCTGGGCTAAGCAGGGCTGGGAGGACCTCTGGCATGAGAGAAGACAGATAGGGTAAAGAACATGTCTGGACCGTAAATGAGGAAGGAGTCAAAAGCTGACAGTTGGAAGGGCAACCTCAGTCATCAGAGTCCAGGAGAGTCTGAAAAGCCCTGGGCAGGGGAAAGGGGCAAGAGACTGGTAGAGGTACCCAGGAACAATTCAGAGAAGATTGGAAGTGGGATGGGACGGTAGGCTCAAAACAAAGGCTGCAAATAATACCATGGGGCTAGGAACTTCCTCCTCCCTGATGCTGGCCATGGAGTAGAAGTGGAGAGAGAGTGAGCAGTGGAGAAGAGCAGAGGGAAAGGGCGAAGTAGGCTCCACTCTGAGCAGGGAGCCCAATGTGGGGCTTCATCCCAGGACTCTGGGATCATGACCTGAGCCAAAGGCAGACACTTAACGGACTGAGGCACTCAGGCACCCTTATGTGGGTCACCACTTTAAAGGGTGCCAGTGGGACACATCACGTAGCAGGAACATGATAGAATTTTCAGTGATTTAGGCAGGATTGCTATGGGAAGAGCCCTTGTTCTTTCTCTCAGAGAAAGGGTAATAATCAGTGGGTAATAATCCAGCACCCATTAGAGATCAGATAGCACCATTCTAGAATTGGAATTAGTAAACTTGGCCATCGAGGATAATTTCAAAACCTACTCATTTGCTATTATCTCCATTGTGGGGGACGCTCCACAAGCTGACACAAAATAGTAATGATCACCACAACACACACAATGATTCTATTAAATTAATCTGCTCTCCTCCTCTTTCCACATTCTGCCTGCCCTTTAAGGCCCGCTTGGAATCCTTCTTCATCCAGGAAGACTTCCAGGGCTGGAGTTATCATAGGTACCAAACAATTGTTTGCTGAATGGATGGACAGCCCTGGGGTTGACCAGACTTGGTGATCCTAAACCCAACTCTGATTGGATAGCCAAGGAACACCCTGAAATGGAGATTTGCATAAAGGAAATTTATTGAGGGTACTTTGGGCATCAAAAGCCAGGGGTGAGGGAAGGGAAAGAGAGTGGAGGAAGTGGGACTGAGCAAAGAGAATTGCTGAACTGGTCTGAAGTTTCAACAAAGTTCTCAGCCAATCCTACAAAGATCTCTGGACTGATTTGACACTTCTGAGTACAAAGAGATGGGTATTTATGCCCCCATATCCATGGTGGGATTCAGGCTGCCCCCAGGAAGCAGGGAGGTGGCATGACCTTAAGTAAGATGGCTGTTTTGGCTGAGGGCAATTCCTGGAAAGGGACTCCGGTGAAAGTCATCATCTGCCAACACTCCCAGCAGCTGGGGGAATGAGGACCTTGGTCCTGCAAGAAGGATCAAGGTGACCCCACAGCATCCACTACGTGTGCCAATAAATTTGAACAACATTGTATGGAAGGCACATATTAGAATCCTTGGAGGGGGCATAGTTTAAAGAATTATCCAAAATAGTTCAAGACCATCTTGATACAGATCAACCACCCCTACTCTGTCCATAGACCATCATGATTAGAAATTGCTGATCTACTCCAACTGGCCCTGAGACAAAAGAGGTGAGTTGCCCAGGGCAAATGGCTAGTATGAAAGGAGCCCACACATTGTAGGCTGCTCTCCATTCTGGTATGAGCCCCATTTCCTGAGTACCACAAAAGTAGCACCCATGCCTTACCTGCTCTCCTATCCCCTGTAATGAACAAAACCTAGCACACCCATGGTCCAGAGAAGATGAAAATATGTTGGGGAAGGAATATAAGTGAGGGAAGAGGTGGGTATGTCAATAAATGCATGCAGAATACAACTGGTTTTTCAAAGTCATTACCGTGTGTAGACACAGCCTTTGTGCTGTGTGTACATGACTTAACCTGATGAGCAAATCCCCTGATTCTTAATTAACCTTTTCATTTGAACCCCTTGACCAAACAGCAAATGGAGGCTGGTAAATTGGAAATGACAGCCTCATCTCCCCTGTGCCCCAATGTGGCCAGCCACCTAGGCTGGTAATTACCTTGGCCAAGGCTAGGAACTGTTTATAGGCTGATGAACAAATAATCTCCCACTAACAGCTGTGATAACCACAGAGCCAGTTCTCCCTTCATTTCTGGGATTACCTTCCATGAAACCAGAAAGTAAATTGTAATAATATTCTCTTCTCTTTTCTCCCTGTCACTCTCTTTTTCTGTGTGTGTGTGTGTGTGTGTGTGTGTGTGTGTGTGTACGCGCACGTGCACAAGCACGTGTGCGCACATCTCCTTTTAATAAAAAGAGACCATTTGGATTAAGGATCAGGAGAAATAGCACAAGGAAGGCAAATGTCCTGCAGAAACCTCTCTCAGCCCCACAGCAGGAAAAGCCAAATGCCCTGGCCATGTCCTTTAGCAGACCTGGTGAACAGCTGATATTTCTGGAACGTGCTCCCCAGTGGATGTCAAAGCAATTTGGAAGGCTGGCTCTTGGCCCACAGTCACATGGAGGGGATAGGGAGGTGTCAGCAAAGTCTTTAGCGCCCAGGGCTTCCAGCATAACTGGGAGCATAAGGGAGGAGAGGGAGAAATGGGCGGGACAAAGAACAGGAGGGGAAGAGGAGGATGGGAGGAAAATATGCCAGAGAGAAAGCAAAGGTTAAGTACTGGGTATTATAGGGGGTTTGGGTATGGAAGGAAGGTCCTAACAATGGCCTGGGTCCCTGCCACATCCCATTGAGGTGGCTCATTGTTTCTGCCTGGAGTGTCCTCCCTGTCCCACCCACCTCAAAATATAATAATAATGGTAGAATCACTTAGAGTGCTCACTTTAGGCCAAGCCTGTGCTGAGCACTTAACATGCATACAGTATCCTGAGGGGGCCTCAAGCAACCCTAGGAGGTAGGCATCATTTCCCCCCGTTTTGCAGTTGAAGGCAATAATAAAGCATAGAGAAGTTAAGAAACTGGCCCTTAGGTTCACACAGCTAGTTCAAGATGGAGCTAAGTGGTCTAACTCTAGAACCCAGCCCTTAACTATTCTGCCCAACAGCATGCCCCCCAGAACCCTGGGTACCTTTCCTGTGTGTTCTTGATGTAACAGAAAGAGCAGTGGGTTTGTGTCCCAGCTTTGCCCCACCTACCTGTATAACTGTGAGCAAGTTAATCTGCCTGTGCCTCAGTCTTCTCGTCTATGAAATGGAGAATGTCTATCCTGCTTACTTCATAGAACAGATGCAGGAATCAAGTGGGCTATTTGTGAAAGCCCTTTGTAAGCCCCAAAGGCCCTGCATATGTCCATTGGCATTGTCCTCCCTCCTCCCTTCCACTTTGTGAGCTCCAGCAAGGACCATGATGGTTCCTGGACTGTTTATCTAAGCCTCTCTCACATGTGTCGGGCACTCAGGAATTGCATGCTTCCAAATGAAGAAAGAAATAGAGCACCCAAATCCTCTCTCTCACCCCATCCACCTCCTTTCTGCCTCATCCCTTCTCCTTCCTCTCTCCCACCTTCCCTTCCCTCTCCCTCATGCTTCTCCTCCCCATACCCCAGCCCTTCCCAGGACTCACACTGTAATGGGAAGACATCTGTCCCTCTCTTCCCAATCCATCCCACACTTTACTTTGAGATCAAATTCTCAAAAGCGCAACTGAGACCACATCACAACCTGCTCACAATCCTTCAGTGTGCTCAGAGGAGAAAGTCTGTGCTTCCGAACCTGGCACAGAAGCCCCTGCAATCTGGCCCCAGCTCTTTCCCAGCCTCTCTTTTCATGACTTTCTCGCAGGAGATTCCAGTCCTCACTCACTTCTGTCCATTTCTTCACCTGTAATAACCTCATAGGTAATGGGCTATAGGTGCCGGACACGTGGCTAGTGGTCAATAAATGTAATATATTGATCAGGACACTCCCTGAGGATTTGCCCTGCTGTTTTGGAATCTCCCCTGAGGCCCCAGGGCTGCAAACTTCAGGCATGAAGTGCCCACACGCTCTTAAAGGAGATGCCAGGTGGGAGTTTTGGGACTGCACCCACCCATCTCCATCTCCCCAAGCCAAGTGAGGGCACCCCACCGGCCGACACCTCCGTGGAGCTGAAGGGAGAGATACATTGACCGGCAAACCGCCGGAGCTAGAAGAACACAGAGTAGGACTCAGCTCACCCTGAAAGAGCCCAGCGGGTGCAGCCTTGTGTCCTCAGCCGGGGGAGAGAGACCGCTGAGCGGGAAACCATGTCCATTGACAGAGTTTAGTGAGACACAGATGCCAGGTGCTGCCAAGGACTGGGTGGATGCGGTGGGAGGGGACAGACTAGTTGAGAGGGCCCACCCAAAAGGTGCTGAGGACCACCTCCTGGGGGGAGGCTGGCCAGCAGAAGGATGCTATGTGGGTGACATAGCAAAGGGAGGGGAGGACAAGGGAAGGAGCTTCTGGGGAGTCACAAAGTGGCCAAGGAGCCATACATCCTCCAAGGTATAGGGCCCCCCACTGGTTACAGCTAGCTTTTAGCACTAGTTCTCAAACCTCCTCTACTGGAGTTCCCACTAGGCTAGCTTGCCCACGATCTTCCCCCATACTGAGTACAGTCCCCTTCACTTACATTCATTCCCCTGCCTGGAATGCCCTCTCCACTCATGTCTACCACTTAAAACTCAGTTTATTTCTTCAGGGCCAGGCTCAGTCTCGTTCCCTTGATGCAGCCCTCCCTGATGCGGCCACCCAGACACCCGTCCTTTCTGTGAATTTGCTACTTAGGGTAGCATAGCTAGTTGCCTATTGTAATATTCATTGTCCTCTTTAAAAAACAGAACTTCTTGATTTTAGCTGGGCACGTGGCCATTCAGGATAAAGATTGACTTTCTCAGCCTCCTCTGCTGCTACATACAGCCAATTATTTGTGGATTTTTAAAACATTTTTATTACTTATTTTTTTAATTTAAATTTTACTTAGTTAACTAAATAACAGTATTTGGAGCCAGCTTCTAAGAAATTTTCTTAAGAGGCTGCTGGTGTGTGTCTTCTTCTTTGCTCCTTTTCCCTTTCACATGCCTGGAATGCAGATATAATGGCTGGAGGCTTAGCAGCCATTTTGGACCATAAAGTAACTTTGTGGAATAGAAGCTACTTGCAAAGATAATGGAACAAAATAACTATCCTGGATTCTTGACACCGTAAGACTGCCTCACAAGTTCTGGACTGCCTACTTTTGCACTTTAAATGAGAGCAAGACAACTTCTTATTTAGGCCACTATTACTTTGGCCAAAGCCAAACCAATCCTAATTGATACATGTCTAAATTGTAGGTCCCAAATCACAGCATCTCAGTCAGCCTCTTTTCTCTCCTAACCTGTGACATCTCTAGTATTGTAGTTTTATACTGTCAATCAATTATTCATAGGTATGTGTAACTCCAACTCTCTAAATATAGCTTCTATTGTATAGTGCTTTTAAAATTTTTATTCATGAGCTTATTTAATCCAGCAAAGAATACATTATTGTCTCCTTTTTACAGATGTGGTTCTGCAGGTTCCTTGGAAACCAAGGTAGGCCAGACACCCAGGCCCTCTCTCTCCAGGCCCAATGCTGTTTCTCTCACCTCACACCCACAGCAGCTGGAACAGAGCTTCTTGATTTATCTTCATGTTTTTTCCATTGCAAAGAGCATGAACATTTTCTGAAATGAAGGCATGCACACAGTAGGTGGTCAATAAATATGTTATATGAAGCCCCAAGAATTGAAGCAATTTATCCAAGCTAGTTTTCAAGATACTTCTAGACTAGGGGTTGCAAACTATGGCTCAGAGGCAAATCTGGCCCACAGTCGGTTCTTGTATAGTCTATGAGCTAATAATAACAGTTTTTATTTTTTAAATGGTTATGGAAAAAGGAGAAAGAGGGGCACCTGGGTGGCACAGTCGGTTAAGCGTCCAACTCTTGGTTTCCACTCAGGTTGTGATCTCAGGGTCATGAGGTCGAGCCCTGCGGTGGGCTCCTCACTCAGCACGGAGTCTGCTTGAGATTCTCTCTCCCTCTGCTCCTCTCCCTGTGTGTACTCTGTCTCTCTCTCAGTAAATAAATAAATCTTAAGGAGAAGAACAAGAGGACAGAGGAGAAGAGGAAGGGGAGGAGGAAGACAGGAACAGGTGACAGAGATCATAGGAGTTCTGCAAAGCCTAAAATGATCTGGGCCTTTACAAGAAAGCTTGCCACTCCCTGGGCTAGACCATCCTCATGCAGCTGGATGTTTTATCCCCCAGCAGCACCTTTACCAGCTGCTGTCCCCGAGAGACAAGATTTCCCAGAGAGCTTGGAGATTCTGCCATGGAGGGATGCAGGATTAATCTTCTGTGATCCTGTGCCAGACTCTATGGAAGCCCCAGGGCCTCACGCCCTGCAGCGCTACCTCCTCTGGGCAGATGAGAATGAATTTCTGTCCCCTCAGCCACCACCACCTTAAGACTTGGAAGGCTTTCTGATTCACTGGTCACCTACTCAAGCTCAATTTCATTAAAAATTCATTGACTTTATTTCCTATAAAAAAAAGAATAAACAAGTGAGCAAACATCAGGGGCTGAGGCTGTAAACTGAAGTGTGAAAGACCAAACAGGCCAAAGCCATGACAGGGAAAACCGTCAGCTCTAGAGTATTTCTATTTCCAAAAAGACCAGGGCGCCTGGGTGGCTCAGTTGGTTGGGTGACTGCCTTCGGTTCGGGTCATGATCCTGGAGTCCCGGGATCGAGTCCCGCATCGGGCTCCCTGCTCGGCGGGGAGTCTGCTTCTCCCTCTGACCCTCTTCCCCTTGTGTTTCTCTCTCTCATTCTCTCTCTCTCTCTGAAATAAATAAATAAGATCTTTAAAAAAAAAAAAAAGACCAGCCTTCCAGAGGGGAGGCTGAACCGGTTCCCATTTCCAGTATCTCTGGTGGTGTATTCCCCATAAGACTCCTTTTATCCACTCAGTAGATATTTCAGTGGTTGCGAGAATGGGGTTTGAAGTCAGACTGAGTTTTCCCAGCTGTGTGTCTTTAGCTGAAGCACTTAACTTCTCTGAGCCTTGGTTTCTTCATCCATAGAATAAGACTTTAACGTTTATCTTGTAGGATATGCAACATACCCAGTCCAGTGCCTCGCCCTGAAGTACTCACTAAGCAGAAGGCATACATTTGGTATTATCCTGACGAGCCTCGCTTTTTCTCCCTCTTTTTTTTTTTTAAGATTTATTTATTTATTTGAGAGAGAGAGCATGATCAGGGGGAAGGGCAGAAGGAGAAGGAGATAAGCAGGCTCCCCGTTGAGGGGGGAGCCTGACACAGGGGCTTGATCTCACGACCCTGAGATCATGACCTGAGCTGAAATCAAGAGTAAGATGCTTAACCAACTGAGGCACCCAGGTGCCCCGCTTTCTCTCCCTCTTAATCTCTTCTCAGTCACTTACTAAACCCCATCCTTGAAGACAGTTCAACCTACCTTAACTTGACCCTCTTCTTTCTGGTCATAATCTTCGCCATTGGCACCAAATATTCCTTGAACTGGCTCAAACCATCATCCTCTAAGCCTCCTGCCAGGGCTCCCTCTCCATTCTTCTTTTCCTGCCTCTCCCTCGAGCCAGCTTTTTGCCTTCACTGGCAAATAATAAATCTAGAGGCTAAAAAAAATAATCCATCTTTCATTTGATGAAGCATCTCAAGAAATCAGTTCTTCTTTAACCAATTATATCTCCTGAGCTGGGCCCATGGTAGGTGTTCTATGAGCATCAGCTGGTAGCCTGGCCAGGAGCATGAACAATGAGCAGCTCACAGCCAAAGTGTCCCTGTCCCATGACCGATGTAAATCTCAAGAATGGCTTGGACTTGGGGATGGGGCCAGGCCCAGAGTCTTCCACTTGGAGAGCTGCCTGATGCAAGAGGGGAAAAAAAGGTGGATTTGGAAGTGAGACATGCCTGATTTGAATTTTGGCTTCTTCTCTGGCTATCTGAGTGTACTTGGACAAGCTGCTTCACCTCTTCGAGGCTTAATTTCCTTATCTATAAAGTGAGATGAGCCTATAATGAGATACCAATTCACACTCACCAGGATGGCTACAGTCAAAAAGACAGATAATAACAAGTGTTGGTGAGGATGTGGAGAGATTGCAGCCCTGATACGCTTCAGTGAGAATGTAAAATGTTGCAGCCACTTTGGAAAACAATCTAGCAGTTGCTCAAAGGTTGAAACGTAGAGCTACCATATGACCCAGCAATTGTATTCCCACGCGTAGCTCCAAAGAAATGAAAATGTACGTCAGAAAGAAAAAAAGAAAGAAAGAAAGAAAGAAAGAAAGAAAGAAAGAAAGAAAGAGAGAGAGAAAGAAAGAAAGAGTATATCCATACAAAAACTTAGACACAAATATTCATAGCAGCATTATTCACAGTGGCCAAAAAGTAGAAACAACCCAAGTGTCCATCACCTGATGAATGGATAAACAAATTGTAGCACACCCAGGCAGTGGAATATTATTTGGCCATTAAAAGGAAGGAAGCCCAGACACCAGCTACAGCATCGGTGGGACTTGAAAACATTAAGCAAAGTGAGAGAAGCCAGACACAAAAGATCACATATTGTATGAATCTATTTATATAAAATGTCCAAAATAGACAAATCCATAGAGACAGAGTAGACTAGTGGTTGTCAAGGGCTGGGTGGAGGGGAATGGGAGTGATGAAAATGTTCTTTTGGGGGGGGTGATGAGATGTTCTAAAATTAGGGGATGGATGCCCAACTCTGTGAATACACTACAAACCATTGAATTGAACGCTTCAACAGGGTGGATTGTAAAGTATGTGAATTTTAGCTCAAGAACAGCTTCAAGAAAGCTGTTATTTTAAAAATGGGATGGGTAAGGCGGGCCTCCCTCCCCACTTTCCAGGGTCATCGTGAGCCTCAGAGGAAGACGTGTGTGCCAGGGCTTGGGAAACAGCGTCATGTTATTACAAAGAGGAGGGCTGGGGCCGTAGCCCTTCATACAGATGGAGCCGTTTGCTGCCCTCCCTTCTTTTCTGCTCTGGCTCGGGACCCCTCAGGGAGAGAGTGGCTGAGGAGTGATAACTGCCATCTGGCAAGGACAGGAAGAGTTCTGGGCCTCCAATATGTCTGCCCCAGAGCTGGGGAGTATACCCCATCAGAGCCGCAGACCGGGAGGGACCTGACCCTGCCAGGATGCTCCTTTGCTCCCCACTTCTGCCTCTCCCCTCACCCAGAGAGCATCAGGGCCCAGCTTCCTACTGGAGGAGCAAGGGGCCAGTTAAACCTCAGGTTTGGGAGTAACGGAAAGCAAGGTGAGGGGAGCAAGGCAGGTGTATGGGTGACAGACCATATTTTAAAGACCAATGTCAAACCTTCAGCAAACATCAAATGCTAAAATGATGATGATGATGATGATGATGACTCCTATTTGTTGAAAGAATATTTACCCTCTGTCAGCACCATGCTATCTTTTGTATGTATTGACATATTTAATCTTCACAAAGATCCTATGAGGCAGGGACATTGTGAATCCCGCTGTATAGATGACAAGACTGAAGCCCAGAGGTTTCAAGTAAACTGCCCAAGGTGGTCCAGCTAGAAATGATAGAGCCAGGATTTGAACCCTAGCCCTCTGGCTCCACCGTCTGTGTGCTTTAACCACTCTGTTAGATTGTATAAACCCTGCAGGCTGCACGCAATGGAAGACCAAGGTTATTCCTAAGTCTGTTGCAGGCCTCACGCCCCCTGCCAGAAGTAGCTCTCAAACTTCATCAAGCATCAGAATCATCAATACAGAGTCCTGGGCCCACCCCAGCAAAACCGATTCACCAAGCCTAGGTGGCCCAGGAATCTGCATTTGTGACCAGTATCCCAGGTGAGCCTGACGAAGGCTGTTCAGGACATACTTGGAGACACTTGGCCTCCCCAAGTCCAGACCCAACTCCTGGGCCTGGTCAACTGGCTCTCAGGCCACACCACTCTTTAAAGGCCCAGGTCAGGTTCCATGTAATCTCCTAAGCCCTCCACAGGAATAGGAGCCCACTCTGGTTTTCCCTCTCTAAAAACCCCCTAACATCTTGTGGAGGGACTTACTTCAGAATGTCATTGCAAACTGCTTGGTGTTCCTATCTCAGTGTCCCCCGGGCTACACACCTTCTCGGTGAACTAGATCGTCACAAGTGCCTTAAATGTAGACGCTTTCTTTTAATATTCCTCATGCATGTGGCCCACAGCTCACAGTAGGTCTGCATTCAATAGAGACCTAGGGAGCTGGTTATAGACCTCACGAGCCAGTGCACTCCTATTTCAATGATCAACATGACAGATCCTCTCCTGGCCAATTCAATGGGCACAATCCGACTGTCTGGATTCTTCCTCTATAGGATCCAGGTGCCTTCTCTATGCCAGACACCATTCTACTACTTAGGGTCCAGAGGAGGCACCCTCTCTGGGGGCTGACACACCCAGACACAGCTTGTTCTAATGCAGTGTCCCTGGGTTCCATTTTCACCCCCCAGGCAACATTCAGCAGTAACTGGAGATGTTTTCATTTGTTATAACTGGGGTGATGTGGCTACTGTATTCTAGAAGGTGGAGGCAAGGGATGCCACCAACTATTCCCTAACAGCACCCAGGACAGTGCCCCACGACAACGCGGTACCCAGCCCCCAAAGAAGAGTGTTGAGGTTGAGAAAGCCTGCTCTAATGGAAAACTGCTAAGACCTATAGCATAGCAACAACCCGGGTCAGGAACCCAAAGGAAGGAACAATTAACCCAAGAGGGAGTAAGAAGTTGTTGGAAAAGGATTCGCAGAGGAGTGCTTGCTTAAAATCCAGATGAATCGATTGATGGACAATGGACGGGAAGGGTTTTATCAGACAGAAGTGGAGGAGGAAAGAAGTGGTGTTCTTGGCAGAGAAAAGTGAGAGTATTTGGCAGGTTTGGGAAGCAACTGCTGAGTCTGATGTGTCCAGAGCGCCTGGCGCTTGGTCCTTTCATTCATTCAACACGTTGGCTTCTATCTTACTTTCATTACTCATTTGCATACTCTGTCACCAAGCAGAGTGCAGTGATCTGGCCCTGGTTGAACCACCCCCCCGACATGATTCCAAATCATCAGTCTCTGAACAAATGAGGTTTTACTTCAAGGATGGGACAGGGTGGAGCTGAATGTGGCCATGGGCTGCACCTGAGAGCTGAGACCCCAAGGCCTGCACCTGTGGAAACACAAGGTACTTCAAAGTTTCAGTGGCGCCCTCCTAAAAGGCTACCACTTGAGGCGTAGTATCTTCCTTCCCAGAGCCATAAACGAGGGGTGTCTGCCCTGGCAAATGAAGAAAATGGATTTTGAAGAATGTCTGTGCCTCTCGAAGTTTAGATAGGAAGGAAAACACATTCCAAAGTAATTCTGAAAAAAAGGAATTCTGGTAAAATTTTTCTCTTTAGGGAACAAAAAAACGACCCTTGATGGCCTTGTTTATTTTAAATAACTCTTTTCCAGGATGAGCTCAATCTTGGCCTCCTTCTCACAGCCCCCATGTGTCCCTTGCTCTGGCTTGGGCTTCTCCATCTCTGTCTCTCATCACATCAAGTGTCTGTATCTGTGTGTGCATGCTTTTCCTTTTTTGTCTGCATTTTTGTTTCTTTGAATGTGGGTATGTTGCTCACATTCTCTCTCTGTCTCTCTCTCCCTGATATTTTTTTTCTCCCTCCCTGATTTTGATTTTTTTCCCCTTATTTCGAGTCACCTGTTTCTGACTCTGCTTCTCTCCCCCTCCCCTATTCCTTGAACCCTTCTGCCCCCCTCCCCTTCAGCCTCTCTCAGTAACTGGCCACAGTATATAACTGAGGTGTGTTTTTATTATAGGTTGTGTTTGCCAGAGAGAGTTACATGCTCCCCATTCTTGATTGTAAAAGCAAATGCCTGTAACCCTTTCTCTTTCTCTCTCCCCAAGGCTCCCTGAATGAAGCTGCATTTTACTTTCATCTTTCCCCATTGATTCATTTTTCCATCCTGTGGGTCATGTCCTTGATAAAAAACAATGAGTTCTCCACCCTCATTTGACTGTGTTTCAGAGAAGAGCCGACGAGGTGGCACTGGGGGAGACCCCAGGGCTCTGCCACGGAGGGCTTTTCTCGGTTAATCTGATTTTGACAGAGCCAGGGTTTAACACGCAGCTCTGGAGGAAAATGTGTCCATCGAGTCCTAATTCATCACCTTCGATGCTGCTTGTGGCTGGAGATGGTGGAAAATGATTGAAGATGAGTGAGTCTATCTCGGGGAATACATCTTTTACATCTTGAAAGTAGAAAGATTGTCAGCCTGGCAGGGACTTTCAAGGAGGTCCGGGAAATTTGCTCTTTTCTACTCTCCTTGAGCCTTTGGTATGCAGGAAGCATTTCAGCTTGGTTAGCAGGTCCAGTGTCCTGACCTCTTGCTGGAGTTGACTCTCTTTTTGCCCTGGTCCTCATCTTGCCACTCCCGGCTTCTGACAGGGTCATTATGGAGTCACGGTTGTGCAACATCAGGGATGGAAGGGGCCGGTCAAATGGCCTTATTGCTAGAGGAGGAGATGAGTGTCAGAGAACAGAGGGGGGAAAGGATTTGCCCAAAAAAGCACAAGGCCACCTAGTGGTCTATGTTCCTGAGTCCCCTCCAGGCCTGTCTCCGCAGCTATTAGAAGTGGTGTTACCTGGCTGGGGGCTGGGGGCTAGATCTCTGTCTCCACTGACAGCTCAGGATCTGGGGCACACAGCCATCTTGGCAGCAAAGTGGGTCCATATGGCGGCTCTTGGGGACCATCCCAAGGCACACATAACACTCAGCCCTGGAGGGATCACAGATGACCCCTGCCAAAGTGAAAAGAAAGGAGAAAGGGAAGCTATTAAAGCGCTCACACCAGTGTCTACATTCAATCTCATTAAATTCAATATCATTTATTGACCAACGAGTGTCAGCCAGGCCCTTTGCTAGAATTGGGGGTACAGCAGGAAGTTTAGAGGCTTAGGGTATAATATGGAGGTATGCGTGGGGTGACAAAGGGGCAGAGAACAGGTCCTCCCTCCCAACTCACCCTGGGTTGGGGGGAAGGGCCCAGGAAGGCCTCCTGGAGGAGGTGATGTCAAGAGAAACATGTGGACTCACGTTCCATCAGACCCTTCCTCCCTGAGCAACCAGTCAGGGAGGGCCCTCTGAGGAATACCCTGGAAATAAAAGGCCCTTGGGCATATTAGCAATTCAGATCAAAGCACTTAGTGTTCTCATTTCAGCCTCAACACTGGCTGGCCAGCTATAGGACTGCAGGCAGTCACATGACCTCCCCAGTCTCCCTTGCCCCCAGGGCTGGGTGAGTGCCCCCCCCAGGGGCTGGTGAGTGTCCAGCAAGATGTGTTGTGGGGATGCATTTTGCACATTTTAAACCACTTGGACACCGTGGGCCATTATAACCCTTAGGACCCCCCCCCTTTGAATCCTCTGACCACAGAGTACAGCTGAAATCAAAGCCACACCCCTTCCCTTGAGGGTACAGCCAAGGAGCAAAGAAGTAGGGCCTGAGACTCTGTGTCCTCGAGCACTCCCTGAGCTACCCCACGCCTCTTTTCCTCACCTGAGAGAGAAGAGCTTTGACCTTTTCTTCTAAGGCACCTTCCTGTCGGAATGCCTAAGATTTTAGGACAACAGCCAAGAGGCAGGGGCCAGGACCCTCAGATGGCCAGTTAGTTCCCTGCCAGAGCAGGTGCTGCCTTGGCCTTGCCCCCAGACAGGGACCTGCATGATCTCTGACCCAGCCGGCCACCTCAAACTACACCCCGGGCCTGCCCCTTTGGGGGCACCACCAGCAGAGCAGGACCCTGCTCCATACAAGAACCGAGATACTGGAAATGAGCTCCATCCCCAAAAAGAGAGAACTAAGGGAAAAAAGATCTGCCGTCTTCCTCAAAATAAAAACAGAGGCAGATGGCTGGGAGGGTTTCCATGGTTAATTAAATATGCTTTAGTCTCTAAGTTAATTACGAAGTGATTCCTGCAGGGGGACGTTCTGCTTTGCATGGAGTGGGTTCAGGTAAACAGCCTGGGGAGGCTGTGGGGCCCCTTTTGCATCTTCCCCCGGGCATGCATAAAGATCCTCCAGTCTGGGCCGCCAAGGCAGCGAAGTCTGCCCACTGGGGGTGACAGGAGCCACTTGCCTCCCTGGGCATCTTGAAGTGAGGAGAGAGGTACCACACAGCAGAGCTGAGACTCTATAATTTCCCTTCTGGGAATTTCTTCCAAGGAAATTAACAGAAGCCCAGATAAAGATTTCCTGGACAAGAATGTTCACCACAGCATCATTTATAATCATAAAAAAATAGGAAACAGCCTAGGTGCCTACAAGTAGAGAATTGGTTAACTAAATGTCACTATAACCAGACAATGAAATATTATGTAGTCATTAAAATGGTGTTTTTGAAGAATAGATCATGATGTGGGGACATGCTCTGGTTGTACAACGTGAAAAAAAAAGCAAAATGCAAAACTATATATGAAGTACCACCGAATTTTGTAAATAGTTGTGCACAGAAAAAAAAAGATGGCCCATTAAATGATAATAGTAGTTATTTCTGAGAGATAACATTCTGGGAGATTTTCTTCTTTTCTATGTATCTTTCTGTATGTTCTTAATTCTTTGTAATGAGCATGCATGCCTCTTATTATCAGGAAAATAATAAAATTTTTTTAGGTGCCAGAACCCCTTATAATGGATTTCCGAGTGGGTCTGAACAATTTTATCACATCTTCTTTGAAGTAAATTAACTTGACGAAAATATGAGCTTCCAGGATGGATAACGGTAGGGAATAGTTTATTTTCTAGAACTCCTGAGTTCAGGTGCTTTCAAAGGGAAGCACTGCACATCTTACCTGCCCCTCGCCACCAGTAGAATGTGACATGGCATCCTTCTCCATCAACTATGACCAATGTACAGGCATCCGGGACAGAGGAGGTAGGTGTGAGCTCCTTGAACCACTTAACCTGACCTGGCCAGGACCACAAGACCGGGCTCTCCTCAGTCTGGAACCTCTTGGAGTCCCCAGAAACATCTAGGGACAGTGGCAGCCAGGCTGGCCTGTAGGAGCTTGGAAGGCATTGTTGCACTCCCATGCCCACCGGTGTGAGGGGATGGAAATAGAACAAACATTCACAAATGTTTATATGATCCAAACTCCACTTGACATTATAATAGCCACCATCCTTTGTCCATTTAGCAGGTCCACATCACTACAACAACTTTCATCCCAGAATTAAAAAGCCCAGGGCCTTACCACGAGAGGGCAAAGAAGGAATTCAGTGTTTCGTCCCTATGAAGTGCTATCTGGTGATGGTATCCCCTGACTGGGGCTCTTGGTTGCTTCTGTATACAGGGCCATCTTGTCGACAGGTGAAATCCTCCGTGGGCATCAGCTTCTCTTGATGTCCATCACCAGACACACTTGTTCAGAGTCACATGTGTCCTCTCCAAAATCTAGGATCTAGCCAACAAAGTAAAGAGAATTTTGGGTTGCCTGGGTGGCTCACTGGTTAAGCATCCAACTCTTTTTTTCCTTAAGATTTATTTATTTATTTTGAGAGAGAGAGAGCATGTGAGTGGGGGGAAGGGCAGAAAGAGAGGGAGAGGGAGAGAATCTCCAGCAGATTCCCCACTGAGCGTGGAGCCCGATGTGGGGCTTAATCCCATGACCCTGAGATCATGACCTGAGCCAAAACCAAGAGTCAGACGCTCGACTGACTGAGCCACCCAGTCTCCCCTAAGTGTCTGACTCTTGATCTCAGTTCAGGTCTTAATCTCAGGGTCATGAGTTCAGGCCCCGTGTTGGGCTTGGTAGTCTTGGAGAATACCAAGATTATATAAACCCTAACTGTAAGGAGAGTGAAGAATTCCAACGCTGTCTCATTCACCCCAATCACAAAACTAAAGAAAGAAATATGGGGTAAAGAATGGAGATGGTAGTAAGTTATCAGCTATAACATAAGACGTTCTCCCAGAGAACAAAAGGGAAGAGGGATCCAGGCCACACTGAGGAGGCAGCCTTGAGTGTCCACTGCTCCCCAGAACTTCTTAAGCAGAGTACACAGCAGAACTCACAATTCCATTTAAGAATCTCCCCCTATTAAGTTTCTCCTACAGGAAGGAACAGATAATTATTAAAAGTGTTCTCAAATCTCTCTCACCACAATCCAAGCATGACATAGACATACCTGTCACCAAACTTGTCAAAGCCATCCATTTTCTTATAGAAGACCAGCTTACCTTCATAATGGAATTAAAAAAAATACGTGATTCACATTATGAATGGTTGCTTTATAGCCAGCTGTCTTGGAATGGGTCTACTATTAAGGTGAAGGATGACTGTCTCCAACTTCCTGGTCACAAATTGTCCTTTCAACAAGCAGATCACAACCTTAACCCAAGCATATGTCCTGGCCTCAATGGTCTTTGGCTTCTGAACTATCACCACCATCATAGTTTGGACTTTGACATTCCTAAATTGGTTTTCCTTCACCAAATTCCAACTTTTGCACATCCACCCGCAAACATGCTGAGATGTCATGAGGTGACACAAACCTTTGGCCAACAGTCCCATTTTTGAAGCACTACCATTCCACTTCACCTGTGGTCTACACCATGTTGATATAATTGTTTGAATACATTGTTGTGTTTGTTGGTGCAAAAAATGAGCAAAAACAGGAGAATAAAAGTGCAGGCACAGTAATAAGAAACAGAAGTTTCGGGCGCCTGGGTCGCTCGGTCGTTAAGCATCTGCCTTCGGCTCAGGTCGTGATCCCAGGGTCCTGGGATCGAGCCTCACATCAGGCTCCCTGCTCCACAGGGAAGCCTGCCTCTCCCTCTCCTACTCCGCCTGCTTGTGTTCCCTCTCTCACTATGTCTCTCTCTGTCAAATAAATAAATAAAATCTAAAAAATAAATAAATAAATAAATAAATAAAAGAAACAGAAGTTTCACACACTTAACACAATTGGAACTAAGATGAAAGTCATCAACTGGCTGAAAGCAGCAAACCTTTGGCTTCAGCTGAGTGCTCATTGGTCTTGAGATGGTTGAGTGGATTCACTCGTGAGGGATAGAAAACAAAGCCTTGGAATAGATGTCAGTGATTGTGTCTTAGAGGCAAAATATAATTAGGGAGTCAATCTTTTTTTCAGCTGAGTACAGAACCCACCTTAAAACATACAATAATTGCTAACACATATAATGGGTAAGACCCTGCTTCAGAAAGCACTGTTTCCATGCTTTCAATACATTAAATCACTTCATTTGCACGAGAACCCTGCAAGATAGTTACTATAAACATTCCCGTTTTCAGAAAACTGAGGTGCAGAGCGTTCTCTCAACCACATACCAGGCAAGTGGCAGATTTTGCCCATGCCACCAAGATCTATGGCCATGTTCTTAACCAGCAGAACACACTGCCTCTCCTGTAGCACAAGGAACCCAACTTTGGAATATTTGGTATTCACAGACACTTTCAGGAACTCACTACATGTGAAAAAAACAAGGTAAGGTTCTTCTGGGACAGGGCAACCCTTGAGGAAACCTCCTTTTTTGCTGCGCTGGGTCTTAATGAGCATCCTGAGGTCAGCTTTCAGGATTAGGAGGTTTGAGGAAGAAGGTAGACAAGACCAAGAAAGAAGCCATTTGGCCATAACCACTGACATTATCACAGGAACGACCCGTGTGTACGTCATGTTAGGAAACTGTGTGTGGGTCCAGGAAACACATGAAAACTCCTATATGAGCAGAAGTCCCTGCAGTTAAATTAAAATGTAAAGAAAATCTTGGAGAAGAGGCTCCCGAGATGCAGGATATGTGCATGGGGCAGATGATTTCCCTGTCACTGGGAATGTTCCCTGAAGCGTGGGGTATGGCTATAACATGAGGCTGGTCCAGGGAAACTGAGGCTGGCCTGGGAAGAAGAGAAGGATAGAGCGTGCACCTGCCTGGCAGGGTTGATCTCAAGCCTCCCAAAGCAGGTTCAGTATTAGGGTTTTAAAATGAAGAGGTGGGGATTCTTCAGGGTGAATGATGACAGGCCTTAAACTTAGAACCAGATTTGCTGGGAGTAAACAGCAAATGTGGGTCCAGTCTGGATAGCCTGGTACCAAGTTAGACCCTTTTATGAGTCACAGACCCCTTCAAGAAGCTGTAGACATTCTAGGACAAAATGTACGTGTGTGCATACCCATAAGATGTCATATACACTATGCAGCTCAGAACCTTCATGCCCTCCCCTGACACATCCATGTCCCCTCACCAGATTAAAGAGCCCCTGCAGAGTGTAAGAACATTTGGGATGTGAGCCAGGAAAGCTAAAAGGGCAGAGTAACTCGGGTCATGTGATTTGTCCTCTGGTTCAATGCCAGGTCCGGAAGGTTACGAAAGTTCTCCTCCCCAGGCCGCTCCGTCAGAGCCCCTCACAAGCTGTTCTCATTCACACTCTCAGCATCTCTCCGAGAGGCATGGCACAGCGACCTCATTCCTCCTGTGGCCATTCAGGAAAGGGGAGAGCTGGATGCCTTATCCATCTGTCCATCCTGGGGTCTGCCCTCTCTGCCTGTCCCCACACCTTGCCCCTCAAGCTGTGCAGACACCCCATCCATCTGCCTCTCCTGTCTTCCCACTCCCTCTCCTATGGGAGATGGGTGCAGGGGAGTCAGGGTGTCTACAGAGGGGGTTTCATCCCAACGAGCCCTGGGGAGCTCTGATCCAAGTCACTTGGACCGAGGCTGGTAGAGTTTGGAGGGCCTTGAATGGCAGGAGGAGGCCAGGCTCCTCACAAGCACCAAGGAGCCCCTGGGGTTCTTCAGGAAGAGGGTAAGGCTGCAGGAAGCTCCAGGGACAGAGCGAGCCTGGCTGGCCCTGAGGCAGTGAGCATGTGGGCTGCAGGGAGGGCCCCGAGGTGGGTGTTGGGGTCATGGCAGGATGGAAGCTGTGGGCCTGCAGAAGGAGATATAGAAGAAAGAGTTCAGGTGCCAAGAGTAATGCCCAAGGCCCCAGGAGATGGAAGGAACTTCCGGCAACTGCTAAGCAGCCAACCTACTTAAGACTGCCCCCAGACCCTTTTCCCAGCCCTGTACCCCTGACCTGACCGTCCAGGAAAGCACCCCTGCCCCCTGAGGGCTGGGTTTGCCCCTCGACCAATGCATCCCCCATCATGTCTCCGTAAGTGCTGAGAGCCTCACACCTGAGACTCCAGGTGGCAGGATGGTGTCAAGGTTCATCCCTCCGAGCACACGTTTCCTGACCAAGTTGCTGCTGTTGGCATCTGGGTGGGTGGAGGTGAGAGGAGCTAGGCCAAGGGCAGGGGTTGAGGACAGCCTGACTGCAAACAGGCTTCTGTGTGTCTAGATGGGGAAGCAGGGTCGGGGGGGGGGGGTGTTGCCAAGGGCTGTGGCAAGTTCGCACAGGGGCCAAAGGCGGGGCTGCCACATCTTCAGCCTTGCTCACTAGGTCCTTAGTGTGCAGGGCCACCCTACTGCGGGCCTCCCACAGAGCAAGGGCTGTTGGGGTGCTCACATGCCTTATATCACAGCAGCCTGTGCCAGGGAGCCCCAGGGTCTGGTCACTAAATGGGTGGAAGCAGGTGTCCTACAATTTAACTCCGTTCTGACACTATCCACCTGGAGGTAACCTCAGATCCCGCAGGTTCAGGGCACAGGCCCACAGGACTGTCCCCCCACCGCTCCAGATACCAATTGTCACCTACACTTCTGACCAACTGGCCGTAAATTGGGGTTCCCACGATCACCTTCTTGGGTTCAGTGATTTGCTAGAATGACTCACAGAACTCAGGGAACCACTTAGGTTTACCCATTTATTATATAACTTAGGATAAGGTAAAGGATACAGATGGACAAGTAGAGGCAGAGATATAGAGGACGAATTCAAGAAGGATCTGGAGCACAGGAGTTTCTGTCTCCATGGAGGTGGGGTGCACCACCCTCCCAGCACATGGATGTATGCACCAACCTGGAAGCTCTCTGAACCCCATGCTCTGGAGTCTTCATCACGTGGGCACGGCCTATCATTAAGTCACTGTGCTCGTCTCCCCTTCCTGAAGGATGGAGGCAGAACTAAAAGTTCCAAGCTTCTTTCCAATCATGGCTTGGTCTTTCTGGTGACCAGCCCCCATCCTAAAACCATCCAGGAGCCCTACCAAGAGTCACCTCATTAAAACAAAAGACACTCCTGTCACCCAGGAAATTCCAAGAGATTTAGGAGTTCTGTGTCAGGAACCAGGGACAAAGACCAAATACTAAGATCAAAAGATATTCTTAGTGTTCTTATCATTTAAATAATTGCAAGGGTTTTAGGAACTCTGTGCCAGGAAATGGAGGCATATAGGCATATTCTACATGTGTATGTGTTTGTGTGTGTGTGTGTGTGTGTGTGTATTCTATTATTCTACAACAACAAACACTTGTGATCTCACAGCTTTGGTGAACCAGAAATTCAGAGGCAGCCTGGCTGCAGGTTCTGGACCAGGGTCTCTAATGAGGTTGCTGACAAAACATTGGCCTGGGTTGCAGTCACCTGAAGGCTTGACTGGGGCTGGTAGACCTGTTTCCAAGATGGCTTATCCACATGGCTATTGGCCAAAGGCTTTTTTACTAGCTGTTGGCAGGAGGCCTCAGTCTCTCACTGCGAGTTTCTGAGCATCTCTCCATTGGGCCGCCTGAGTGTCCTCACAACCTGGCAGCTGGCTTTCATCAGCATCGTTAATCCAAGAAAGAGAAGGCAGCCACAGCACCCTTTGTGACCTAGTCTGAGAAGTCAAATAGTGCCTTGTCCACTTTATTCTGTGCATTAGAAAGAAGTCACTAAGTCCATTCACACTTAAGGGGAGGGGAATCAGGCTCCACCTCTATGGGATGGAGTATTGAAGAATTTCCACACATAGTTTAAAGCCGTCACACCTTGAAACAAACTCCCCCCTCCAATGCCTTTTGGTTTTTTCGGCACAGACCAGAAACAAATGGGCTCGAGACCTCTAGCAAATAGGGAGCCCCTCAGCATCTGGAAGATTTGGCTGAAGTGAGGATAAGATATCCATATATCTGAGGACACTTGGGAGGTCTCTGATGACCCTTGGCAGTCTCTTTCCCTGAGGGGATTTATTGGTGCCAGTTGCTAAAATCTCTTTCACATTTCCTCTCTGCTCTGGTCCAGAGCCAGCATCCTCTGGAGGACACGGCAGAACTGGCCAGAGAGGACGGAGGAACCACCCACACCATCCTACCAGCGCCTTTCTGATTTCCTGAAATTGGGCTGGGAAGGAAATGTTGCTAAGTGAGTAGGTAAACCCACAAGACTCATCCAAGTGTCAGCGGCAATTATGACAACTTGGGGGATAGCCTGGGACAGGGCAGCCAAGGTCTTTCGCCTGAAATGGGGGAGAATCCCCACACCTGACAGGGGTCTCTGATGACAAGAAGCACCCAGGTGATGGGCAGATTCCTGGGCCCCAGCTCTAACCTACTGTATTGGAATTTTCAGAGCAGAGGCCCTAGTGATCTAGATAGTTGACACGTGCCCCAGGTGACTCATCATCAGGGACATTTGGGAAATTATAGGGCTGATGGAAAGAGGACAACCCAATCAGAAGCCGTAGCGAGCTTCAGTTACTAAATCTGTAAAATGGGAATAACTAGGGTTACCTCAGTTGCCCAAAGGCAAGCCTGGAACAAATGGCTTCTTGGGGTTTCTTTTGGCTCTGGACCAGAGCAGAGAGGAAGTGAGAAAGAGATTTTAGCAACTGGAACCAGTAAATTACCCTCAGGGAAGAGATTGTAGTTAAGGCAGATGAAGCGGGCATGCCCGTCTTTCCCTTGGGTGCTGAAACTCATCTGAGGAGTTGGTGTCACGGGGGCCCCCCCGGGGGCCCACCCACTCAGCATCTTTGGCAGGGGAAAATGTGTTAGCTGGGTTTGGCAGCTCTCCCAGAATCAACCCAAGATGGCTCCGAACCGAAATAAAGTCTGCCTTCCCACTCCAGAGGATGGGCTCTCCTGCTCCCCTGTGAGTCAGCCACACACGTGCAAACCCAGAATATTCCCAACGGACAGATGGAGGGGAGTTGGGAGGGGGTACCGAAACCAGGCTGTGGGGCAAACTGGCAAATCCAAGAGCTTTGGTGGGGGAGAGACCTGGATTCAACTCCTGCCACCACAACATCCTGGCTCTGTGATCTTGAGCAAGTTACATGGGGGTGTTTTCATCTGTGAAATGGGAATAATAATAATCGTGGCTGTTATGAAAAGAGGTAGCAGAGCATCACAGCCAGAGTTCCTGAGCTGAATCCTACCTCTACTACTTACTACCTATGTAACCCTGTGTAAATTAAAGCCGCAGTCTTAAAGCCTCAGTCTCTCCATCCAGAAAATGGGAGTAATGAGAATCCATACCCCAGAGGGTTGCTGTGAGGATACGATGAGTTAACTGATGGAAAGCACTTAGAGTACTTCCAGGCAAACAGTAAGTGCCTTATAGAAGAAGGCTTGGAGATACCTGGAGACTGCTCTTTGTCACCCTATAGCATGGGCAGGGAAGGGAACTGCCCTCACTGAGCCCCAGTGACAGGCCACTGTGCTAGTGGCCTCCATATCCAAGTTCTCCTCCTTCTGGACCAGAGCAGAGCAGTCACCTCCCCCTCCCTCTCCTGTTCCTTTTCCTCCTGATTTCTTTCCGTTCCACACCCTCTAACCCACCACAAAGTCATCCTCTCTTCCTGCCAGAGATGGGTTAGCCTGACAAACTGGAACCAAGATCCTCCCTATTATGAAGCCCCATGTGGGGTCCCCAGGAAGGGGCCAGAGTGTTGAGGGCTTGCAAGGTAAGACAAAGGGAGAAACCAAACCCTAGACCTTGGGGAGTGCAGGGTATTCCCCTCGGAGAGGCAGCAGTGTGGTAGGTCAGGTTGCAGACTAACTCTGACCATGCAGATGGTAAGGGTGCTCTAGGGCAGTTCTCGATGCTGGCTGTACTTGAGAATCAGCTGGGGAGCTTTAAAGGTGCTGATGCCTGTATCCCATCCCAGAGGCTCTAATGTAATTGTCTGGGCACTGAGAGCTTTGGAAGCTCTCAGTGGTGGTGTTCATGTGAAGCCAGGGCTGAGAGGCAGGGCTCTAGAACAGGGGTTCTTAAACTTCAACATGCATAAGAATCAGCCGGAGGACTTGTTAAAAGACAGATTTCTGGGCTCCACCCCCAAAGTTTTTTTTTAAGATTTTATTTATTTGACAGAGAGAGACACAGCAAGAGAGGGAACATAAGCAGGGGCAGTGGTAGAGGGAGAAGCAGACTTCCCACTGAGCAGGAAGCCCAATGCGGGGCTCAATCCCAGGACCCTGGGATTGTTACCCGAGCCGAAGGCAGATGCTTAACGACTGAGCCACCCAGGCGCCCCCACTCCCAAAGTTTCTAATTCAATAGGTCTGGGGACTGGCTTAAGAAGTTGCATTTTTAACAAGTTTCCAGATGCTGCTGTTGCTGCTGGTTCCCTAGGACTACACTTTGAGAACCAGTGTTCTACCATAATCATCAGCAAACTAGGACCTTTGGGCCAAATCCAGTCTATGGAGTGTTTTTGTAAATAAAGTTTTATTGAAATGCAGCCACACCCATTCGTTTACATATTGTCTATGGCAGCTTTCATGATACAACAGAGTTGCATAGCAAGGACAGAGACCATATGTCTGGCATAGCCTGAAATGTTCGCTATCTGGTTCTTTACAGAAAAAATTGCCAACCCCAGTTATAGGAACTTGTCAAGTGACAGATGGTGGGATCCTGGGTCCCTGAGTGACTGCCTGGAACAGAGCTTTCCTACTGACTTGGGACTGTTAGATGAGAAAGAAATAATCAACATTCTCTAAGCTACTGTAGTTGAAGGCTCTTTATTACAGTAGCTCAGCTTCACTTACATTCTGTATCCAGGCTCTAGCACTTCCTGGCTGTTCTGGAACCTCTCTGAGCCTCAGTTTACACCCTCTGCAAAATATGAATAATAATATCAACCTTATGAGTTATTGAAAGGATTAAATAAAATATAAAGACCTGGCTCCGAGTAGGGGTTCAACAGATCTTAGTTCCTTGACCTGCTACCCTCTTTGGTGCCCATGGTTTGAAGGTGAACTTCATTTCTGCCCCCTAAGAATTCTGTCTGTTCGGGGAAAGCAGGTCACAATCTGACATGCCAGTGAAAGTTGCCAAAAGCTCTAGATACTTGTTTTGCTCTTAAACCAAAGCACACTCCATTTCCCCATCCCCACCTCCTACTGCAAATGAATACAGTTTTCTTTTATTTGGAGACTGGTACAGCTGTTAGTGTCCTTCTCAACTCCAATGAGCCAATCTTGGAGGTACTTTAAAATAACAGTCACTCCAGGTGGGGAACCCTCCAGCTGGGCTGGAGTTTGAGGAAACCGGCTTAAGTGGCCGCCCACAGCTCAAGGGGTTGCACACAAGCACTTCATACCAAGGTCAGTAATTACAGTTTCTACTTGGTTCCACTTAGTGCCAGCTGTGGAGTCGGGCTGCCTCTCCCCCCTGCTGGTGGAGGGTAGGTCGGTTAGTTCAAAAGCATGTCTTGATCATCTGCTGAATGTCGACTACTGTGTCAAGGAGCTGGGGAGGAAAGAAGAGGAGGCGGCACAATAAGAAACAGACCAAGAAATGCCACCATCAGCAACACTTTGTAGAACCCAGCTGGAAGCCAAGAAATAACCATGTTTAAAGGCTCAGGGATGCCAAGGGCCCTGCATCAAACCCATTTGACACCTAGCAGATCACCCACAAAGGAAATTGTTAAATATACAGATTTCCAGGTCAACCTGGGACCACAGAAGCAGATTCCCCAGGGTGAGGACCCAGAATACTGATCTTTAGCAAGCTCCTTGGGGTGATTCTGGAGGTGCCCACCTGACATTGGTCTGAGGATAGATGTTGAGAAAACACTACACTAAGTGGATATGTGGAAGGACTTTGAGGCCCACAGATCTCAGTTCAAATTCTGGGTCCAGGGCACAAAAAGGACCAAACATAAAAGAAAAAATTGATTAAGTCGAACCCTATCAAAATAAAAATCTTCTGCTATTCAAGAGATACTACTGTGTGGGGCGCCTGGGTGGCTCAGTCAGTTAAGCGTCCGACTCTTGATTTTGGCTCAGGTCATGATCTCAGTGTGGTGAGATCAAGCCTTGCATTGGCTCTGTGGTGGGCGTGAAGCCTCCTTGGGATTCTCCGTCTTCCTCTCCCTCTGCCCCTCCCTCCACTCGAGGTCTCTCTCTCTCAAATAAATCTTTAAAAAGAGAGAGATACTACTGTGAAAATGAAGAGACAAGCAACTGACTGAGAGAAAATATCAGCAAAGCATACATTGTATCTAATAAAGGACTGGTATCCAGAATATAAAAAGAACTCTCGAAACTCAATAACAAGCCAATAAAAAACAAACCCAATAAACAACCCATTTTTTTTTAACTGGATAAAAAAAATTGAACAAACATTCACCAAATAAGAAATACAAACAGCAAATCAGCACATGAGAAGTTACTTGACATTAGGAAAAGCAAATTAAAACCACAAGATACCACCAGATGTTGATTAGGATGGCTTCAATCAAACCCTAGGTGTAATGATTACTGTTTGTAAAAGCTCTGGCAAAGTGCTTGACCACCCCATGCCCTAGTTTACACAGTTTTAAGATGGGCATAATACCCACCCTGTGGGGTTATTGTCAAAATTTTATGAAATAATGTAAAAAAAATTTTATGAAATAATGTATCTAGTAGGGCTTGTAGTAAATACTAAGTACATTTAGTTCCCTTCCATTGCCCCTTTTTTCCTTATACCAGAGATCTGAATCATCTATTCAATTTTTTATTCTTAATTTCTGCACAATCTAAAGCCTAATTATCTTGTTCCATTTTATAGGAAAACAGGCTGATAGGCCCACTGACAGCTGGGGGAAAGAACCGCAAAGGCGCACGTGATGGGGTACTCACATCCATTCATTCACCTGTTCAGCCCCGTTTCCTGAGCACCTGATGCCTTCAGGCACTGTCCTAGAATCTAAGGGAAAGTGGAGACTCCAGGAGCTCAAGGAGCTCTCGTTCCCATGGGGGACAAAGAAGGATTCTACTGACCAAGGCTCACCCAGTTGCAAGTAACAGAACCCCAGTTCACACCAGCTTTGTGACATTGACTACCTCTTTTGATGGGAAAGCTCCAGGCTCCCAGCGCTGGGGAAAAACAGAAACCGGAGCTTCTGGAGCTCACACTAGGGACTCAAAACGCCAAGACTCTCCCCAGACCTTTCTTGTCCCTGCTTGTCTCTCTTCCTTTCATGGCAGCCTCGCTCTCCCCACAGCCATAGCCTTCTCCACGGCCCAAGCACTTGAACCTGGCAACCTTAGCAGCTCCTGCAAAAGAGAGCTTCCCTTTCTCCCACGGAAGGATTTTGATTGGCCTGCTTGGGTGACACGCCTGTCTTTTGGACCAATTACCTTTGCCAAGTTAGGTAGTCACGTGCTATCTTGCGCTTGTCTTCCTCAGAAAGCAGAGTCAGCGACAACTTCCATGCAGGTAATTCTCATTCAGGAGATGATTGCAGGAAGCAGGCATGAGGAGAGTAAAATGGGGTGCTGAGAAAGCCAGTGAAGGGTGAGTTATTGAGCTGGTTAGCGCCAGAGGCCGTGTGGAGTACACCGCAGGATTGACCCCTGGACTGGAGGCTGAAGCACTTCTCACCCTACCCCTTGTCCCCCAGTGGTTAAGGATTGCCCCTCCCCTCCCCTTCCAGGCTGTCCCAATACAAGGGCTGAGCCAGCTTCCAGGACTTCACGGCCAGGTGCTGCTTGCAGTGGATGGAGCTGTCCAACACTACTGTGTGTGAATTGGAAGTGGTCCAAGGGGATGAGATGGGAGACACAAGGGCATCTGCTTCTGTGCCAGGAGAGCAAAGTCTGATCAGTAAAGAAGGGTGTGAGAAGGTTTTGGGGCTAAACCCAATCAGCAGCCCCCACAATCTGGCATACCTCTCCATCCATAGTTATAATACAGCAAATAGGATGGTAATGCAAGGTACCCAGGAGGGGAGCTCTGCGGGGGTGCACGAAGACTCACAGATTGCTCCCCCAGAGCTGCTGCCGAAGCCAGGATCAGCAGGGCCCAGAACTGGCTCAAAGCACCCCATCCCCACGTGCCTCTTCTCTCACCTCCCCTGTTTATTATATTCTCAACTTCAGCAACCAGGCTGGGCAGGGATGCCACACTGCTCCAGCTCCCGGACCCTGAGCAGTGATGACAGAAAATCCATTCTGGACCTGCTCTTCCCATTCCTGCACAAGGGAATTGGGGGAAAAAACATATCCCAGCCAAATATTGAACCTTTCTTCTTTCTACTTTGCCAGTGCCTCCCAGGAGGGGAGATAAAGTTCTCCACTATTGCTAAGAGAAGCAGACACACAGAACATGAAGCAAGAATCCAGAGCTGCCTTCAGCCTGGTCCAAAAGGCCAGGGTGAGCTGTTTCTGGGTGACTTGAACCCATGCACACAGGGATGGACCTTAAAAGGATGGGATCTAGGAAGGAGGGGGTGCTGCTTACCTGGCCCGCCTTACTGGGCTCCAGACTCTTGGCTTTTAAGTCAGGTAAGGCCCATCTGGCTCAGGTACCCATAATATCTAGAAATGTTCTTGAATTGGACTTCATGAAAAGGACAAAGAATTGATGTTTTTTGTTTTTTGCTTTTTTTAAAAAAGATTTTATTTATTTATTTGACAGAGAGAGATACAGCGAGAGAGGGAACACATGCAGAGGGAGTGGGAGAGGGAGAAGCAGGCTTCCCGCTGAGTGGGGAGCCCGATGCGGGGCTTAATCCCAGGACCCTGGGATCATGACCTGAGCTGAAGGCAGATGCTTAATGACTGAGCCACCCAGGAACCCCAAGAATTGATGTTTTAAATGATGGAACTCTTCCAGGCTTAGAAAGAGAGGTCAATACAATTAATTACGCAGAAAATATTTTGATTTTCATTATTGGCCAATACTTACATAGCATCAACTCTGTGCCAGGCCCTCTTCTAAGGGCTTATTTAATCATTACAATTTTATGAGGTAGAAACGATTATTATCTCCATTTTATAAATGAGGAAACTAAGTTCCAGCAAGGTTAAGAAACTTGCCTGAGGGTGCACAGCTAGAATATGGCAGAGCTCATTGACAGTACCCTACACTGCCTCTCAAGTGTAATTAACAACCATAGCAGCTGGTAAGAAACGTATGGTCAGGATTGGCTGAGAAGATACTCTGGTTGACATAAAATCTGTTCTGTATTTTGCAGACTTTGGACCTTGAGCAGCCGATACTCTGGTTGACATACAATCTGTTCTGTATTTTGCAGACTTTGGACCTTCTCTGGGGGCCCCATGCTGTTGCCACTGTACAAGAGATTTGGCATTGTCTCCAGTTCTTTGTTGTTATTTGCATATTGTCCCATCCTCTATAGCTGCTCAAAGTTCACCTGAGCACCAGTTCTTTCTCAAGAGTGTTCCTGAGAGGTTGGTGCACTCTGGGATATATTCTGCAGAATGCCAGATCTGATGGATGAGGGGCAGTGGCCCCCTTCTGGGTACACTGGTGCAACTCTCCCACCTGGGAGCTCTGTGATTGCACGGCCCACACGATGCTGCGTGACCATCCTCCCTCCAGCAGTAAGTGAGTGTGGGAGGGGACAATTCTGCTTCTTTGGGCAGCAGGAGCAACTTCCTGATTGAAACAGATCCTCCACTGGACAGAAATGTGAATGTCTTGACCCTTCCTGAGTAGCATCATTAATCACCCCCAGCTTCCACATCCCAGCAGTGTTCATGTTTAACCTCATTTCTTAGCCAAGAGCCAATGGTTTCCACACCTGGTAAGGAGTGCCATCAGTCAGAAAAGCAGGGAGGTGGGGGTGTCTCAGAAGACCTCTGGAGCCTTCGTAACTACATAGCAGCAGCCAGGTGGTTGTGGTCCAAATGGGCTAAGGAAAGGAAGCAGGCTGGGTAAGTGGGTAGTACTGTGAAGGAGCAGTTTGCAGACACCCCCTCCAGAACCTTTTCTGAGCCTTGGCCCCATAAAGAGTAGGGAAGAAGAGGGGAAGGAGGGAGACCCCAAAGAGCTGTGCAGCAGCAGTGGTCCTGACTGGTCCTTCCCATCCAAGAGGCCAGGATATTCTAGAACTACTGAGCCTGCCCAGGGAGGGTTCTGAGATTTGATTATGCCTCCAGTGTAAGCACCTACTGTCTACATCTGTCTCCAAACCAGAACAACACAGTCTGGTTGGGAGATGGGATATGCATACAACATAAGAGCTGAGGACTTAGGGGAGGGTTATCTGGAGGGGCTGCAGGGAAGAAGTAAGCCTGAAAAGAAATAACACACCTTGGGGCACCTGGGTAGCTCAGTCGGTTAAGCATCTGCCTTCAGCTCCGGTCATAATCCCAAGCTCCTGGGATCAAGTCCCACATCGGGCTCCTAGCTCATCGGGGAGTCTGCTTCTCCCTCTGCCTCTGCCCCTCCTCCACCCATGCATTCTCGCTCTCTCGCTCTCTCTCAAATAAATAAATAAAATCTTAAAAAAAAGAAAAAAGGAAATGACACATCTTGACTGGCCATGAGGATGGCAAACACATTCCAGACAGGAAAAAAAAAACCCCACTCATTCATTCATTCATTCATTCATTCATTCATTCCACAAGCAATTATTGGTCTGCTACTATGGTCAAGCACTGTTTTAGGCCCTCAGAATACAAAAGCTTACAAAATGTGACCTCTCTCCTGAGCAGGGCTGGGTCTAGGGTGAGGCAAGGAAGGCACCTAGAGGTCACAAAGGACCAAACTCACTCACTCTCAGGGGGCCAGCCCTGCACTGGCACGATTCTGAGAGTGAGTGCCTCCTTACATGTTGCCCCTTTGGCACCTCACCCCAGTCCTTGCTTCTGAGGGGCTCGTAGTCTCTGAGGAGCAAAGTACTGAAGGTGAAAAGCCATGACCTCCTTGGTGTGGCATCAAAGCCCTCAGGATTTGGCCCCACCTACCATTTGAGGATCACCTCTTGCTCTTTCTCCCTTAAACCCTTGCCCAACCAAACCATGTTCATTCTTCTGGAGATAGTGTGTACCTTCACAGCTCCATCCCTCACCTGGAACTCCTTCCCCATCCCCAGGCCCTCTGCCTGGCAAAGTCCTGCCCATCCATCAAGACTCAGATCAAGCAGCACCTGCTCCTGGGTTCACTCTTAGTCACCAGGACTGTCACTGGCAACCCTGTTGCCCTGGGCAAGGACAAAGATTGACTGGGTTGTGTCCGATATGGCTAGGCTATTGTTAAATAGGTACTTGGAAGCTTCCTATTTTAAATAATCGTTCTTCCTACCAGGTGTCTTGTTGCGTAGGAGGAATGTCTATCATCAGGTAAATGTAGCAACATGTTTTGTTACAAAATCTAAAATAATTTTCCCCCAAATGTTATACTCTCTGTATTTGGCTGGTCTGGAACAAAACCCTGGCGGTCCGAGGTCCCACTCTGCCAATCACTTCCCTCCAGAAGATGAGAGTTTCCCTCTGTGAGCTCCAAGGCCCCCCTGCACATTCTGCCTTAGGACAAGCCCCTCCGACCCGCACAGCCAGCTTCCCAAGGGCAGGGGCTGTCCCTGTTCATCTCTAGATCTCCGGCACGTAGCACAGGGCCTGGAACACAGTCAGAGTGGTGACTGAGCTGACCGGATGTGCTGGGGGTCAGGGGTGGCATCAAGGGGAGCATTGACTCAGACAGAGCACAAAATAAGAGGTAATCGAGGCGTGGGCAGGTGCCACTCCAGGCAAAGAGAGCTAGGCCATGTGTGTGAGTCAGCTGGAGTGAGGGGAGGAAAGGATGACAGGCCCCTAAACTCTCCCCTCCTTCAGAGCAAAGTCAAGTGCCTCTGGCAGGCAGAAGGGTCCACGAGGAGTCCTGGGCACACCCATGAGGCTGGATCCAGATCCAGGTCCTGTGCTCAGATGAGAATCTCCTCACCGCATGCCAACAGATGCCTCATCGAAGAGAGAAATTGCAGAGAAATTACAACCCCTTGTTGTGACTTCTCCCACAGAACTAAAAACAGCACATCAGTCCCACGCTCTCTATCCAGATGGATTCTGCAGCCTCTCTACCCCGAGGGAGATGGAGGATGGAGCGGACACCAGCCTGGGAGGGGGCTCATGGGGGAGGACAAACCTCGAAGCTCAGAGAGTGAGAGGCACCCCGGGCCGGGTTTGTAGCCCCGGAGGCGAATCACACGGTGTGCTCCCCATACCACTCCCACGACACCCCGACCCCAGGGGGAGCCACAGAAGCACCAGGGGACAGGGGTCCTTCTGCCCCTTCATCATGCTGGAGAAGGTCAGGCATGAGCAGCTTAGGGTACATCAGTACCAGCCGAAGAGCCAGCACCTGGGAAAAGATCTCTGAGCCCCGAGAAAGAATCATCCTAATCATTCCTCCACCTCAGAGCAAATGGAAGCACAGCCCAGAAGGCTGAGTTGAAGGGATACTGCCTCCCTCCTTTGGAGAAGCCCAGGACGGAGAAAGCACTTCAGCCTCCAAGCTCCCCTCCAGGCCCCGGTAGCCCTCACCTCCAGCAGCCCTTCCTGCAAAAGCATGAAAATGTGAGCAATTCTCTCAGCAGGGCGATTTCCCTTGGCCCCTTTGCTATCTTTGGAACTGTACTGCGGGGTTTTTCTTCACTGAATGTGCTTCCTGAGTCCCAGCTCAGTGGACATAAGGGGGTTTGGAGAGGAGGCTGTGCCCATGGGTTGTCCCTTCCCTCAACAGGATCAGTTGATGATGGGGGAAGGGGACCAACCGAGTTTTTTCCACCCCCACTGGGGACAGTGAGAAGCATGTGGCCAGGCTAAAGGGTGAAGGGCTCCCTTGGGATCACCCCCCCAACATATATATATATTCATGGGCTTTTCCATTTATTTTTTTAAAGATTTTATTTATTTATTTGTCAGAGAGAGAGCGCACATGCGCACACAAGCTGGGGGAGCACAAGCAGGGGGAGCAGCAGGCAGAGGGAGAAGCAGGCTCCCCGCTGAGCAAGGAGCCCAATGCGGGGCTCCATCCCAAGACCTGGGATCCTGACCTGAGCTGAAGGCAGACACTTCACTGACTGAGCCACCCAGGCATCCTGGGTTTTTCTACTTTAAAAAACTCACCATGAAAAGTATCTATTTGGTCCCTGTATAATTATGCCCCTTCCCCTTAGCACTTAGGATCAGTGGTTAAAAATGGGTGTTCTAGGGCGCCTGGGTGGCTCAGTCGGTGAAGCGTCTGCCTTCGGCTCAGGTCATGATCCCAGGGTCCTGGGATGGAGCCCTGCATTGGGCTCCTTGCTCAGTGGGGAGTCTGCTTCTCCATCTGCCTCACCCCCCCTCCCCCTACCCCCATTCACGCTCCTGCATGCACGCGCGCGCTCTCTCTCTCTCTCTCTCCAAAATAAATAAATAAAATATTTTTTTCAAAAAAGCGGGTGTTTGGGGCGCCTGGGTGGCTCAGTCGTTAAGTGTCTGCCTTCGGCTTGGGTCATGATCCCAGGGTCCTGGGATCGGGCCCCGCGTCGGGCTCCCTGCTCAGCGGGAAGCCTGCTTCTCCCTCTCCCACACCCCCTGCTTGTGTTCCCTCTCTCGTGTTCTCTTTCTCTGTCAACTAAATAAAATAAAATCTTTAAAAATAATAAAAAAATAAAAAATAAAAAGCGGGTGTTCTAGTGTCAGCCTGTCTAGTTGTCTAGCTCCCCTACTTCCTGATCCAGCTGTATGACCTTGAGCAAGTTACTTTACCTCTCAGAGCCTCAAGTTTCCTCACTTGTAAGAGATGCTAATTGTACATCTTGGTGTAAGTGTTCAATAACTTGTAGCTTCAGTGACTGTCAATCTATGGTGGGCACAGAGACGTGCTGCCCAGATCCCCCTTCAAGAAAGGACTCACTGTCCAGCTGTGAGGGGTGGGGAGTGTGGGGAAGGCTCAGCACACAGTCTCCGGTCTTCAGCTCCTTTAGGGTCTCTCAGCTGCAGAGAGCCTCTTGGCCCCAGGGCAGCCTTCCCCAGATGACTGAGCAAGGAGGGGCCACAAAGGTCCCACCGCCTTGCCCGGATACAGAGCTGACAGGCCCTTCTTGCTCCAGCACCCCCTGGGAGTTGGCTGAGCCTTTGTTGGGCCTCCCAGTTCCACTTTCCCCTCTTCCCAATCCTGTTTTTTCTCCCTTCCTTTCACATGTGTTGATCCCCAGTAAACTGTCTCAGCCTCCACTTCCAGGGAATCCAGCCTATGGAACATGATTCATTATTTTGGACCCATGCAACCAGTGCAACAAGCCCTGGGTCCAGACTTGGCCACTGTTTCCAGTTTCCCTGAGTCACTCCAGGAGGCCCAGGATGTCTGCAGACCACAGTGGTGGAGCAGTGGGGACCAAGGCAATGCCAATGCTTGGTCAGAACTCAGGAAGGTCATGACCTGCCCCAGTAATGGCCATCCTATGCCAGACCTACCAGCTGCTCACTACGGTTCAATGGGACCCTCCCTCCCTCCCTTCCTCCCCCTCTTCCTTCTTTCCCTCCTTCCTTGCCCAGCTTACAGTTAGTTAGCTTACAGTCTAACCTGAAAACAACTCAATTTGGCATGATAAGCATTCATCTAGAGAATAGCATTGATCACAAAGGGGCACCCAGAGGATCACGAGAGGCTTTCTGGAGAAGAAGAGGTCTTTGTTGAGTCCTATAGGACAAGGTAGAAGTTGGGCAGCCAAAGGGGGTGGAAGGAGAAGTTCTAGGGAAAGGGGAAGCTCCTATCAGCCTGGACCAGGTATCCATGCACTTGCTGGGATGCTGGGGGCAATTGCCAGTTTCCTTGAAAGAAATTTTGCTTCCTAAGGACTCAAGTTCAAAGAGTCAGCAGAAGAGCCTGTAGACATGGCCCCCTCTCAGTTAACAACCAATCTGGTTCCCAGAGATGGTTGTTACATTGACCTTTGAGCTCGTCTTCTCCAGCTCATAACCCACCTCTTTCCCTCATTCCCCGTAGGTCCCACGCACCAGCCCCATCACCGCTCTCACCCTCTAACCTTTCCCTTTCCACATGCCCGCCTCAGCAAATGCCCCTTCCAGCTCAGAAGCAGGTGACAGGGGTCAGGACATGCCACCCCTAAATTATGGCATCTTGACATAGTGACTATTTTAAGCTGAAGGAGTTTGAGAAAGTCTGAAAAAACAGCGTGAACAGGAGGCTCTCTCTGAACCCTTCTCCCCTGAAGCAGGTCATAAGACCCTCTCATGACAGGTGTCCTCCCTATACCCAGAAGAAAGGAGCATTCTATCTTCCAAGAAGGAGGAAGACTGAGAAGGAACTGAACCAAGAGACCTTGCTAAGTTTCTCCCAGTTTACTACCCTTGTTCATGCTCTTTGACATATTCTGTTTCCACACACTGTCCACTCTTCATGAAACCTCACGTGAAAACACTCAGGTGGAACGTTCCCCCCTGTCTTTATTTCCTGATGGCTCCACTGTCGTGTAAAATGTAGGTTAAATTAATTTGTAAGGTTTTCTGTTATCCTGTCAGTTTCATTGGCAGAGCTAGCCAGGGACCCCAAGAGGGTCAAGGAAGATGTTTCCTCCCCTGCATAGGCCAGTGGGGTCCAACGGGGGCCAATGTTCTGGAGCCTCTGAAAAGCTTCCCCTCCCCGCATGCACTGAGGTCCCAGCTCCTCTCCTGGCTTGTGGGGGCTTGCTCTCCTGCAAAGTTGGCCATGCAGCAAATGGCTATAAACACAGTGTGATTTTCCCACCACAGAATCCATGATAAAATCAGACTTTTTGGGTGCCTGGGTGGCTCAGTTGTTTAAGCGGCTGCCTTCGGCTCAGGTCATGATCCTGGAGTCCCAGGATCGAGTCCCACATCAGGCTCCCTGCTCAGCAGGGAGTCTGTCTCCCTCTGACCCTCTTCCCTCTCGTGCTCTCTATCTCTCATTCTCTCTCTCAAATAAATAAATAAAATCTTTAAAAAAAAGAATCCTTTAAAAAAAATCAAGACTTTTTTCCAAGGGTGGCAGAGAAAACCTTACCAAGTTGGCTTTTTAATGGTCACATATGGTGGTATCCTGGCAGCTTTCTGGGAAACGGGGAATATGGCCACCACCTGGTGATTCACCTCTCCCCTCCTTAATCCAGATTCATTCCTCCCTTTCCACCTTTTTGAACACAGCTTTATTACAGTATAATTTACATACCATACGACTCACCTATTTAAATGATATAATTCAAGGGCTTTTAGTATATTCACAGAGTTGTGTACCCATCACCACAATCGATTTTAGAACATTTTTATTACCCCCAAAAGAAACCCTACACCTCTTAGTTGTCAACCTCCCAAACTCCCCAACCCCATCAGCCTTGGGCTACTACTAATCTACTTTCTGCCTTTACAGATTTGCCTATTCTGGACTTTTTATGTAACCTTCCTCCTTCATGGGCCATTATCTACATCATCACTATTATTTCTAGAATGTTTACAGATTATAAAGTCCTTTCCTATATATTATCGTGATAGATGGGTTGTAAAAAAAATAAAAATAAAGAGATAAAAATACTGGCCCAATTCTTCCTTACTCCCTTTGTTATGCAACTTGGTGGTGCCCGCCCATGTGAGCATGGCGTCTCATCTCACCATACCCCTTGATGCTGGCCTCGGCCACACTGCTGGCTTCAACCAATGTGATGCCAGCCAACAGGAAGGAAGCAGAGTCGGGAACAAATTCTGTGTGTTTCTGCTTCCTCTCCTGCTCCCGAGAACACACCCATCACCCCATCGCCCGCCACCAGCCCTGTAGAGTAGCCAGCCTACGCCACAGAGAACCAAATTTGTGAGCTGAAGAAATGTTTATTGTGATATAACTATTGAGGTTTTGTGGTTGTTACGAGAGCATTATGGTGGCAATAAATAACAATTATCTCATTTGCTTTTTTACCACAATCCTGTGAGATTGGTAGAGCAGGAAAGATCTAAAATTAAGAGACAAAAATAGGGAAGAGGGAGGAAACTAGTGTGTATTGAACACCTACTCTGAGCCAAGTCCTGGGCTTGGAATTTCCCATATACTAACATCTGGCTGACCCTTACAACAACCCTGTGAGACTGTTGTGTTATAGGGAGGAATATTTCAGCTGCAGGTAACAGCGTACTTGCTAATGTCTTAGGGATTAAGATCTGTCAGTATCTCAGATAAGAAGTCCGGAGGGATAGGCAATCCAGGGTTGATGAAGCAGCTCAGTAAAGTCATCTAGGATCCAGTCTTTTTTCTATTTTTCTCCTCCAACATCCTTGATATGTTAGCTTTGCTTTCTCAGTCTTCACACCTTATGGTTTTAGGATGGCTGCCACAGCTCCAAGCATCACATCCTCACCCAACCTCATCTATGGCAGGAAGATGACAGCAGGACTTCTTGGCATATGAGGGGGAAAAAATTCTTCCCAGAAGTCATTGGTTAAAATTGGGCCGTAAGTCCACTCCTAAACCAAGCAATAACAAAAAGAAAATGACATGACCATGCTTAGATTAGACCAATTGTAATTTATCCACTGAGATTGCTAGAAGGGCCCTTCTCTGAGAATGTGTTATCCAAACAAAATCTAAGGAGAAAGGAGAGATGAGCTTTTAGACAGGCAACAAACAACGACATCCACAGTTGTTATTCCTACTTTACAGATCATGAAACTGAGGCTTGGGAATTCAAATAAGTTGCCAAGGTCATCCAACTAAAAATTGGTAGAGTTGAGATTCGACCCCAGCTCTGGAAGGTTGAGAGCCTTTCTAGTACACTGTAAGGGCCCTTGAGCAAATTTATGCAACTAAGAAGTGCCAGAGCAGGGCTAGAACTTGAGTCTCCTGGGTGGGAGCTTTTTCCTCACTGCAGGCCGCCTGTTCCCCGCCCCGCCCCCCCCCCCCACCTGGGCACTCTCTTCGCACACACAATCCTGCCACACCACTCCCTTCCTCCTTCCCTTTGAGTGTTTCCGGTGCCTCTGGAGTAGCCGTGGTTCCACAATTTATGGCATATCACAGGAGGTGCTCCCACCCCGTAATATATTCCAGCCTGAGACCCAGGCATGGCTTCAGGGTCTATAAAATGACTTAGAGACCTGCCTCCCTCTCACTGTAAATCTAAGCCTGTGCATCACATTTCCTGGAACGAGGATATGTGTCCCTGAGTCTGGTAACAGACAGCGCCCATCTACCCACCTGAACCCCCTGCCTCCTTCTCCCCAAGAGAAATGGCCTCAGCTCCTCCAGTTCAACAAATTTTACTCTCTTAACTACCTCCCTTCTGGCTCTCACAGAAGCATGTCCCTTTTCTGCTCAGATGTTCCAGTATGCCAAGCTGATTATGCCCACTGGTTGCCCCATACCAACTCAGTCATGGGAGATCAACTTGATATCCAGAAAAGACCCTCACAGGGGGGTCCCACTTGATCCCTGCTCTCATGCCTCCCCTGGGCCTGCAAGTTTGCTGGCGTTTCCCAAAGACCTATCACAGGGACTGTGAAATGGGTTCCTTCTCCTTCACAGATGACCTTCCCTTAGTGGAAAACACACATACACATACCTGAAAGGCTCTTGGTATCCCCTCAAACCTCCTTCTTCCACGCCAGGGAGCCCCATCTGCTTGGCCCAGAGACACCCTCCAGGACAGGTCAGTGACTGGAACAGTGGCCAACATGCCTAGCCTGCCATCCCCCACCCCTGTCCTGAAAGAAACACATGTTCCTGAGCACTGAGTTTCAGAAACTCGAGGAAAAACTCAAGGCTGAGGTCACACGTGGGCTGGGACTTAAAAAAGATGTAGAGGTCAAAGAACCACAGAATCCAAACCATAAAACCAGGGCAGAAAAAATCTTCAAGATCCTCGAGGCTAGTGATTTTTAGCAGCAGGACTTTTGTCTTCCAAATGAGTTGTTGACATCAAATCTCAAGATATAAAGTAAATACAGCTGAAGCCACTCCAATGAAGCAGAGGTGGTAGACTTGGAGTATCCCTTGACCCTCAGCAGAACCCTGTGGAACTCAGGTTGAAAACCATTGCTATAGTCAAGTCTTTAGTTTTACCAATGGGGAATCGAGGCCTCCAAAAAGCAAGTGATTTGTCATGCAAAATGGGCAGCCAAGCTGGAGCTGAGATGCCAGAAACTGTTCGCCAAATCCTGAGGCCAAGGGTTGGCCATGATCTCCATGCTAGAGCCTGGGGAGAGGACAGCAGGGGAGGGGAGGAGGAGCTGATGGGAGCTGGGAGGACTGTGCAAGTGGCTGGTTACCTTGGACAGAGCTTCGGTGGAAGATTCTGGGGTCTGGTTGAGAAGCCCTCCACCCCAGGCTTGCGTTCTTTCTCCCCTACACCAGGCCTTGGGGAAGTATTCCCATGGCAATCCTTCACCACACTCAAATCTTGTCAGGCATTTAATGCACTGAATAAAATATCAATCCCTCACCGAGAACAGCTTCAAAGTGGAAAGTTGATTGAAGCTGACCAAAGGCTACCCTGGGACCCAGCAAAAGGCCATCTTGTTTCCAGAGTCAGAACAGGGGACATTCATGCTCCAGATGGGGCTGGACGGCGGGGCCAGAACTGAGGAAGCAGGGCAATCATTTCCCTTCCACCCTTGCCCATCCCACAGCCCAGTCTAAGAAGATCTGGGGGAAGCGAAGTTTGAAGCATAAGTGAGGTGAGAGGAGCTATTGTTTTATGCAAATGAGGAAGGGAAGGAACACAGCAGGGACCGCGGAAGGCAAAATGTAGGAAGTGGTACCTTCAAGCTATGGTCCTCACAGTGGTTCCGAGAAGGTAGCATCAGCACCAGCTAGGAATTTACTAGAAATGCAAATTCTAGAGCCTCACCCCAGACCCAGTGAATCAGAAGCTCTGGGGGATGGGGCCCAGTGATCCATGTTTTACCTGCCTGCTGGGCGGGGAGTGGGGGGGGAGGCTCTTGGCCTGCGCTTGGGTTGGAGAACCGCTGTCTGAGCACCTGTTCCTGTGGCTGCACTTGGGCTGAGGAGAGGGGAGAGGGGAGAGGGGAGGAGGGAAGAGGGGAGGGTGAGCTAGAGGTGTTTGAGAGCAGAGTCTAAAGAGAACAGCTGGGGGCGGCCCCCAGGGGGGACTGCTATCAGAGAGGAAAAAGAATCCGGTTTCCAAAAGAACAAATGTTGGCCAGGAGGTGGAGAAAATGGAACCCTTGTGCTTTGCAGGTAAGGATGTAAAATGGTGCGGCCTCTGTGGAAAACAGTTTGGCAACTACTCAGGAAGCTGAACATAGAGCTACCCTTTGACTTAGCAGTCCCACCCCCAGGGGGTCCTCCCAAAGGAAGCGAGGGGGGCTGCAGGTCGGTGAGAGCTTGGCTCCTCACCGTGCTGCAGTGACACTTCTAAGTCGACACGACACCCTGACCGGGTCTCCCGCACCCCGCAAGGCCTGAACTAGAGCCCTGGAGAGGCCTGGGCCTCCCACCTCAGGGGCTTGACCTGACGGGAAACCAGGCAGCCTGGGTCACTGAGGAAAATGACTGCCCAGAGGAGAATGGCCTGGATGTGAATCCTGGGGAGCACATGGACACACCCAGCTTATCACCGGTCTGACCCTGACCCAGAGGACCCCCACCCAAGATCATGAGGGCAATAAATGGCGGCTAAGCCTGGCCTCCTGACTGGATTCATCCGACACCTCTGAGGGTGTACCGGAGCCTTTTCTATGGTCTAGAAAAGAAAGTCCCTTGTTTGAAGGGCTTCTTTCCTCCTCTGCAAAATGAGGAGCTGAACTGGGGGGTTCTCCAAGGTCCCTCCTGGCTCTGACCTAGGATGTTGAGTACAGCTGTGCCTTATGGGGGGTAAGGATGGGAAGGCTTGAGTGAGAAGGGGGGGTAGGGCAGGAATGAACTGGGACGGAGGGTGGCAGCAGCCCCATGGTGAGGGGGTCACTTGACCACTAGCCTGGTCAAGTGACCCAGTGAGTTAATGCACAAACATCAGGTGGGGCCCGGCGCGTAGGAAGCTCTCGGTCATTGGTGACAACGATTGTTACTGTGATCGTCGGCAGCCCCGATTTATAAACAGTCCTCTCACTTTGTACCATCGAATCCAAAATTGCTGAGTCATTGAATCTGCACACTGCTGGACCATCAAATGTGAGTCTTCCAAGCCTTAGCACAGAAGCATTGCTGAGTCGGCACAAAGTACCTTCCTGAGCCACGCCTCTACCCCCGATGCTCTTGCTGCCCCTAGATCTTTCCAAAAGCCAAATCCCACTTTAAGGTCCAATCCGTGGACATGCTATGTGAACATGATTTCCTTGGACTCTCAACAATTCTCTGAATGATTCTTAATGTATTTTAAAAGGGAAACGAGGTTCTCAGAGGTCGCACGGCCTGGACACACACCCTCATGTCTCTGACCCTCTGGCCCATGCCACACACCTTCTGGGTGGCTTTCCAGCTTCCGGACTGAGCAAACCTTTCCTCCCTCAGTGCGGCCCAGCCCTTTCTTTTACATTTCCTATAGCACAGACCGCATGGTATTGTCATTTCTTTCTTTCTTTTTATTTTTAAGATTTTATTTTTAAGTAATCTCTATACCCAATGTGGGGCTCAAACTTACAACCCCGAGATCAAGAGTCGCACGTTCCACTGACTGAGCCAGCCAGGGTCATTTCTCTGGGCACCTCGTCTCCTGGACTGGGAATCTGACAGGGGCAGACAAGAACTATGTCCAGGGGGCGCCTAGGGGGCTCAGTCGGTTAAGCGTCCGACTCTTGATTTCGGCTCAGGTCGTCATCTCAGGGTCCTGGGATCAAGCCCAGCACAGGGCTCACTGCTCAGCAGGGAGTCTGCTTGAGCATTCTCTCCCCCTCTGCCCCTACCCCTGCTCTCTCACTCTCTCAAATAAATAAATCTTAAAAAAAAAAAAAAAGAACCATGTCTAATCTTCCTCAAGTCCCCAGCAGCCAGCACTCACCTCGGGCGCCAAACAGGGCTTTTGAATGAGTCCATCTGAAGAAAACTCTGGCTACTTGCCAGGGAGCATGACTTCCACAGGGACAGACCTCCTCAAGGAAAATGCATTCCAAGGTTCCAGGCGTCCCCGTCCTGTAGGTAGCTAGCTCTAAACGCTAAAGCTGGCAGTGGCCTGCATTCCCCACTCTGCCAGTGACCCTTCCATCACCTTCTCCTGCCGCCAGCACAGTCTAGAGTGAAGATTATCCAGTTCGCCTCTTAAGCAGAACCCACTGGACATTGGAGGAGAGCTCAGGCCCCTCTTCCCAGAAGAAATTCCAAGCCCAGCCACATGAAATTTTTCCACCCACATGAAATTTTGTGGATCAGTGGGTTTGGCATCTCCTGAAGTCCACCGAAGAAGCCCCTGTGGGCTTTTAGACCCCACTAGAAGACCGGCTAGGTTTGGGAAGGAACTAGTGTCAACAGCAGAATGCAGGGCCCCGGAGTTTCCGGGTACAAACCGGGATCCCAGGAAGCCCTGGCGGGGGAGCCCCAACCAGTCCTCCCAGACCTTCTCTACCCTGATGCTTCCCCGACCTCTTCTTCAGCCCAGGTTCTCTGGCTGAGAAACCCTGCATTCTCCCAACAGCGCGCTGGGACGGAGCTTTCTCTAACGTGAGTTGTTTTGCATCTGCTTCATTAGAAAGCTTTTTAAAATGCTGTTTTCGGTACAGTGCGTCTTGATGCAAAAATTTTCAGACAAATCACTTTAAGCACTTTAAGCAGGTTGGTTGTCTTTATTCCTTCCCCCTAGGCTCGCCAGGTCTCCATGCAAACCGTGCAAGAACATCATAAACCATAAAGCAGATTTGGGACTTCCAAGGGCCTGGACCCGCTAGATTATCTCCGTGCCACCTGACTGGCTGGGACCCCTGTCCAGCCCCTGTGCAGCTGGACCAGAGGACAGACTCTGAGACGTCAGTGTCCCTTCCCCAAGCCTCGCCCCAGATCCTTGCTGACCTTGACCATGGTGACAAAATTTGTCCTGCCCAGGGGTTATTTTCCCAGTTTACAGAAGAGGAAAAAGAGGCCCAGGGAGATGAAGGTGACCTGCAAGGGTCACCCAGCGAACCTGTGGCCTGGTCTCCTGAGAGGGCTTCAGAATTCACTCTTAGTTTGACTTTCTGCTGTTTGCAAATTCTAAGAGAAGACAAGCTGTTGCAGGGACCTAGTAGTGTTGGTCTGGAGTTTTCCAGACACTGCAGTTCGATCAGCTCGAAAAGGCCCAGACAGTGCCAGGGACAATCGTTGGGACAGGGCTGACAGCTGGGCTCCAGACCAAGTGTCGTAGCCCAGACTGCTGACTCTTCACAGTGACACTGGACTCCAGGCTCCAGCCCCTCCAGAGGAGTGATGTGTCTGCCGGAGGGGCTGTGGGACACAGCTGAGGACACAGCTGAGCCTTCTGTTCCACAGCAGGTCGGAGGTCTCTGCAGTTTCTGCAGGAACATTTCCTTTTCAAAGAAAGAGAGCAGCAAGGATTTCTCCCCTGCAAACAGGGGCCTGACGTCCACAGACGACTCCCTGTGTCCTCAGGTCACACGTAGCCCTGTTCTGTGCCCATTCTCCTCCTCCTCCTTTGCCCTGAGGCTGCCGGCATGGACTTAGGAGCTCCTGGGGACAGGACCGATGTCTCTGGGGCTGGTCTCCAGCTCAGCCCTGCAACCTAGGTGGGTGATGAAGGGCCCAGCCCAGTGCCTGGCATGTGGTGGGCATTCAACAATTTTTGCTGAGTGAAAAAGTAGGAGAAAATCGTGAGGGTGAACCAGAATTTGGAAGAGCGAGTCTGTTGGGGAATATACTTTGGGATCTATTAGCTCCAAAGGAGCACTGGGTTTGTCCCGGCTGGAGGAGGGTTTATTGGGAAACTAGTAAGTTTACGCTTGAGGCTTTCCACCTGCAAGGGCCCCTTCCAAGCTCTGTACCTAATTTTGAATTATAGAAGGTACCTATTTTTCTTATAGAAGGCACCCAAAGTAGTGTAAGCTTCAGGCTTCACAAAACCTGGACCCACCCCTGGTCCTGGTGGTCCTGCTTTATAAACCCTAAGGCCTGCATATTTGAGAATAGAATCCCAGAATTAGGTAGGATCTCAAAAGATTATCCAGTTCACCTCTTAAGCAGATAGATCCATCAATTTCCAGAAACATTTTTCCTAAGGATCTGTAAGGATAGATGCCACCTCTCACTTGCCCATTCTGATGTTAGACTCCCTTAAAGTGAAGAAATTTCTCTTTATGTCTGACGGCGGTCTCCTACTTTAATTGAACGCTATTACCTCTTGGTCAGGCATTATGGACACACAGACCATATCTCCCCTCCCTCTAAGAATATTGGCAACCCCCCTCAGAAAGCCTGGTAGACAGATGGCGGAGACAATGCAACACCATTACTTAAGAGCGCACAAGAAGACCACATTTCCCATCCTCCCTTGCAGGTAACCTGGAACCACGGGACAGAGTTCTGGCCAATGGATATGGGTAGAAGATATAAATCACTTCCAGTCTGGGCCCTCAAAAGCATGATCTTCCAATTCTCTGTCCCCTTCTGCAGAACCTTGGAAGGCCATGCGTCCCACACAGTATAGCAAACAGATAGATGTAGCATGGGTCCCGAGGCCACCTCTTGGGTGGGTGGGGGGGCTACCAAGCAGCGAGAAGATGGTGAAGTGAGAGAGGAATGAACCTTTACTGTGTTAAGACATATCAGTATTTATCCATTACAGTAGCATTGCCTCACCTACCCTGATTAATACAGGCTTAGTCTCTCACACGCCTCCTCCCTCTCAAGTTTTAGGATGACTGTTCTACGGCAACATGGTAGTTCATACAAATGCAAAATAGGACAGAGCAGCATGACGTATCAGGACAAAAATCACTTTTAAGGAAAATGAATTCCACTGAATAACTAAACCATCCCTGAGCCTCTCTGCCCAGTTAAACAGCACCAACACCTTCAAACTTACCCTGGATCCAAGGTCCATCCCTTTGATCATCATTTCTCAAGATTTCCTTCAGTTTTCCACCTTTTCTTTCAAAGAACCAGTGACCCAGATTAGAAAGATCACTCTGATAAGAAGAGAATCTATAACATATTTAGTATAGAATACAGGAGACCTCCTCTTGTTTCTCCTTATGTCTACGGTTGCAAAAACATCTAAAAAAACAAAGCTTGAAAGGCCTTTAATCCCACATCTCAGGTAAAGCCTGACAAATTAAGCACATGGATTTATCACTGTTTCTTTCCGAAATGCCACTGAAATGTGAGTTAAGGAATTAAAAAGATGTCTGAGCCCACAAGAATGAAAAGAATGAGAGAGAAAAAAAAAAAACCTAGCAGAAGACAAAAGATGTCAACAGATTTTTGGAAGATGGAAAGCAGGTGGAAGAATTATCAGAGCTGAGAAATCTGAATACCATGTGCCTACACAGGGGGATGCTAACGAAAACAGAGCCAATTCAAGCTGCAGATTCTTGGCAAGACACAGGTATGGCAGGAGCCAGGGACTGCAAAAGAAAAGGATGAGTCGTAGAACTGGAAACTTGGCAGGTTCTGCCCAACTGGAAACCGAGGGGTCGGTAAAAAGACACCCCGAATTCCCTCCCCCATTCAGTACAGCCAAGTGACCACCTTTCCGCTCCCCCAGCAGGAGGAAAAATTGAGGGTCTAAACCCCCATCAGCAGGAACGGTAGAAGAGGGAGGCTCCAGAGGGAAAACAGGAGGCTGACATGAAAGTTGATCTGCAAATTGTTGTACCCCCGGTCCCCCGCACCATGCATCTCCAAGGATATTGGCAACCAGATCAACACTAGCCCACTCCACTCATCCACCTCAATCCCAGAAAGGTTGGTAGATTCTTTTCTAGAGAAATTGAACGGCCCCTAAAAAAGACTCACTGCTACTGGCTTTTGAGGAAGCTCAAAGAGAGGGTCCTAATATAACTCCTAGGGTGAAGTTCATCGATTGACAAATGACGCCCATGCACACACAGTATCCAGATGGCTTTTTAATGTCTTACTCTTAAATATTAGTGAACTGCAAAGGATAACCAAGAACTTGAGGAAAGTCTCCAACATGAAAGGCAGAAACTGAGACCAGCTGACCAACAACCAAAGGGAGGAGCTTGAAAACATCAAAGAAACAGGCATTAATACCTTCAGAGAGATGAGAGAAGATATTTCGCCTATGAAACTAGAATAAAAGACTATACAAAAAGGAATAATCCAAATTGGATTGTGGTAATGGTTGCACATCTCCGTAGATTTACTAAAAATCATTGAATCACACTTAAAATGTTATGATATATAAATTGTACCCCCTCAAAATCCTGTTTTTAAAAGGGAATAATCAGGGGGTAAAAAGGAGCAAACCCTTGGATACTGAAAATCTGATAGCAGAAGGGTGCCTCTCTGGCTCAGTCAGTAGAGCATGCCACTCTTGATCTCAGGGTCCTGAGTTCAAGCCCCTGGTTGGGTATAGATCTTACTTTTTTAAAAAGAAGAAAGAAAATATGATAGCAGAAATAAAGTAGCCAATAGGAGTTTTTGAAAGATAGGGTCAAGGAAATCTTTGAGAAAGTAGAAAAAAAAATAAAGGTATGGAAAAGAGGAGAGAGAAAAAATAAGGAACATAAAAGATCCACCTAGGAGGCCCAGCAGAAGAAATACAGGATAGAGACCCTAACTATCCCCTCAGAACCTCCCAGGCCCCCGTGACGCTCCATTACTCCTTTGACTCTGGAAGGGAGTCCAGAGTCAAAGGAGTAATACAAAAATACTTTCCAGACCTGAAGGACCTACATTTCCAGATTTTTTTTTAAAGATTTTATTTATTTATTTGAGAGAGAGAGAATGAGAGATAGAGAGCACGAGAGGGAAGAGGGTCAGAGGGAGAAGCACACTCCCTGCTGAGCAGGGAGCCCGATGTGGGACTCGATCCCGGGACTCCAGGATCATGACCTGAGCCGAAGGCAGTCGCTTAACCAACTGAGCCACCCAGGCGCCCTACATTTCCAGATTTTAAAAACCCATTGAGGAGCTCCTAGGTGGCTCAGTTGGTTAAGAAACTGACTCCTGCTCAGGTCTTGACCTCAGGGTCGTGAGATCAAGCCCCACGTTGGGCTCTGCGCTCAGTGGGGAGTCTGCTAGAGATGCTCTCTCTCCCTCTGCCCCTCCCCTTGTTCATGCTCTAAATAAGTAGATAGATAGATAGATAAAATATTTTTAAAAATTAAAAGCCCATTGAAAATAAATAAAAATAAAAGCCCACTGAGTACCCACATCAATGAATGAATGAATAAATGAATAAAGGTCCACACTGATTTTGTGGTAGTGTGTATGAAGATAAAAGAAGATCTTAGAGGGGCGCCTGGGTGGCTCAGTCGTTAAGCGTCTGCCTTCGGCTCAGGTCATGATCCCAAGGTCCTGGGATCGAGCCCCACATCGGGCTCCCTGCTCAGCGGGAAGCCTGCTTCTCCCTCTCCCACTCCCCCTGCTTGTGTTCCCTCTCTGGCTGTGTCTCTCTCTGCCAAATAAATAAAAATAAAATCTTTTTAAAAAAAAAGAAGACTTAGAAGTTTTCAGAAGGAAAAAAACATATTTAAAAAAAAAGATCAATACTAAGAATGGCACGAGACATCTCATTAGGAGCTTCTCATTCTAGAAGTCAGAAAACAAGAGAAATGTGTTCAAAATTGCCCCCTTTAACTGGTAAAAACAATAACAAAACACAAACACAAATCATTAAAAAGCAACTCTTGGAGGAGCGTGTGTGCGTGCGTGTGTGCGTGTGTGTGTGTGTGTGTGTGTTTCCACCATCTCTTCGGGCTCGCTCTCTCTAGTTCGCTCTCTCTCAGCCCTTCACTCCCATGTTACCAGTTCTGCATCCTCCCAACTTCTTTTCTGTTCCCCTTCCCCTTCTTCTTCTCTCTGCCCTGCTGTCTCTCTTCCTCAACTGCCCATCACACAGGATGGAAGAAACTTGTTTTTTCTTTTTTTTTTTAAAGATTTTATTTATTTGACAGAGAGAGACACAGCGAGAGAGGGAACACAAGCAGGGGGAGTGGGAGAGGGAGAAGCAGGCTCCCCACTGAGCAGGGAGCCCAGTGCAGGGGCTCGATCCCATCATGACCTGAGCCGAAGGCAGACGCTTAATGACTGAGCCCCCCAGGTGCCCCAAAACTTGTTTTTTCTAATTACTTCCTTCATTTGTTAAAGTCGTTTTACCTTCTCTCTTCTCTGTTTCAAAAGCAGACATGCGGAACACTCAATGTTTCTGCATTACAAAACTGAAATGAAACTGCTCTTTTTGTTGTTTCCCCCTGTGGTCCGTGAGGCATCTGCCTGGATGTCTTCCCCGGGGGGGTCCTGCCTCACTTCTGCCTCCAGTGGGTGCCGTTCACCATTTGTGGGTCATCTCAGACGGGACCAAGAGGCTCAACTGGTTCTGAGCTCAAACTCCTCACGTACATTTAAAGACAATTCCAAACTGATGTCTCCTAGTTCGTTAGGCTTAGATTTGGTCCTCAACAGGAAAAGGCCGCCTCGTTCTAGATCTGTCTATCCAGCTGGCTTTCTAAACCTCTCCCTAAGGCAGGATGTTGCTGCAGGCCAGACACCAAGGAGGGATTGGATCCTGCTCAGCATCAAGACCCGTGTGTAGAGGTGGATGGTGACAGCAACCACAATCCCCTCCTCAGCACATATTAGTTAGGCGCCAACTACGTGCTCAGCCCTAGGATGCAGAGAAAGCTGAGGCCTGGCCTTCCGCCTCAAGAACTCACTGTCTGTGACAGGGGGACAGCACCCAAACAAATACCGTGACCACTGTGGTAGGAAAAGGAGGTGCAAAGCATCAGAGCAGCTCAGAGAACAACGGGATTCCTTTGGGCCTGGTGTCCTGAAGGAGGCTTCCCAGAGGACATGCCCCAGGAACTGAGCCTTGGAGGATATGTGAGACATTGTCAGATGGAGGAGGCCTGAGGTAGGGGAGGGCAGGTCGGGCAAAGAGAATGTCCTGTGCAAAGGCACTGAGGTGCGTAAGAACATTTCTGCGTGACTCTGGGAGATGTGACATGACTGGGGGGGGGGAGGGGAGACCCTAACTATCCCCTCAGAACCTCCCAGGCCCCCATGACACTGTCTGGGGAGAGACAGCAGTGTCTGGTCCTGCACAATGCCGTGGTGTCCTTTGAGTGACAGGTCTGTCATTAGCAGGGCAGAAGCACACTGTCCCCAGATGAGGCGCTCTGGGATTTGACAGCCAGGCTGTCACCCAGCAGCCCGACTCTTAGCTCTGCTGTCCGCCCCCCATCTCAGGAAGGAAGGTCCCCTCCCCCAGGGTCACCAGCTCTCCCTGGAGGCTGAGGGCAATGGCAGCCCTGTCAAGTCTGTGGGGGCCTGAGAGACCGGATGGACATCACAGTGTGGGCCGGTGGCGGCCGTGACAAGGTGGGGCCTGGGAGAGTCCTGTCGGGGCTCACTCTGTATTCCATCACTATGCGCCCCTCATCTCTCCTCCCCACAGCCTGCCATGTCTGCTCAGGGGATGAGCAAGGGAAGAGCGAAGGGAGAGAGAGAGAGGCAGAGAGGCGGGGAGACAGAGATGGATGGAGTGTAAAAGGAGAGAGAAGGTTGAGGTGTCGGGGCGCCTAGGGCACCAGGCACAGCTGTGCAGCTCATGCCTGCGGGGCGCACGTTACATACCCAGGCCCAGCTGCGACCTGACACACATTAACTCGATGGACGCTCCGGACTCATTTCGCAGTTGAGGAAACTGAGGCACAGCGGGGTTTAGCAACTTGCCAAGGTCACACAGCTCACGCGTGCGTTCTGGCCTCAGAGCCCGCCCTTCTAACTGTGCAGTGTAACAAATACCGTAATCATGGTAGGGAGGCGTCTTCGTGGGACACAGAGGAGGTTGTGCCCCAGGGGGACGGGATCACTGACAAGGAGAGAGGGACCGTTTCACTCCTCTCATGATTTGTGACTGGCTCAGTGCACGCTCTGGCCCTCTGGACTCTCTGCTGGCTTCCAGGAGGCTAGATCCCACGCTCACTGGCCGCTGCAGTATGCGGGCCTCAACGTTGCTGATCAGGGCTGGGCGCTCTCCAGGAGGTCTTGGCCTCCACTGGCAGTTGTAGTCAAAGGAGTCTGGCTCTCCAAGCCCCAGCCATCACCTCTTTTTGTTGCGAAAACAGCTGGCCAGATGGTTGTCTCGCTTTGCCTGGCTCCCTGACGGCATGGCTGCCCCAGGGGTCAGCAGAACGAGGGTGGGTCCCCACTGTAGCTCTCCAGGGTCACCAAGAAACCTTCCTCACCACTGTCACTTTGCTCCCATAGTCGGGCCTCCTCACTTGCTGTCTGTGTCCTCTCTCTGGTCGGATACCCCCCACCTCATCACCTCTGCTCCTCACTGAATACTAATCACCATAATTTGAATCTCACCGTGTGCCAGGCGCCCTGCCAAGCCTGTGGCATGACTCATCTCACTTAGTCTTTGCTATTGCGTCCTAAACGAGAGGTATCATCCTCTGCACTGTGCAGGCAGGGAAGGAGGCTCTAGGCATTCCCCCATAACGAGCCCCTGGTCACAGAAACGCTGGGTGGTGAGAGGAGAATCCCACCAGGCTGGAGCCAAGCCCACCCTTTGGCCCAGGCCTTTGTCTTCTGAGCACCACTAGGGGGTCCTGGCACCTTCTCGCTTTCACTGGCTTAGATCCTTTCTCAGATTGCCTCGCTTCATCTCCAATGGGAAACAAAGTCAGAACAAGGCCGTTTCCAAAAGCAGAGCTGGTGGCCCCCATCAGAAGATAGATGGAGCCGGCGGTGGGGCAGGCATCTTAAGTGTTAAGATGCCCCAAAGGGATTGAAGGGGCTACAGACATACCACCTGCTGCAGTGGTTCGCAGGAGTCAAAGGGCACGACCAAGCAGGCAAGACGCGCCACTCCATCCACTGGGGCGGGCAGAAAAGGAACAGAGGATCACTGGTTAAACAGGGAACTGACCCTAGGAGAAGCCAAATGTGACACTGGGGCACCTGTTGTTGGGGCACACACCCAGGACTTACATGAAGTAGAAACCCAGGCTGGGCCCCCCTCCCCCATGGCCCCAGCCTCTCAGGTGTAGTCCCACCTTCCAGGGTCCTCTCAGGAGCATTCTCCGGGCCCCAGTGCTATCCGCAGGACAGCCCTGTGTCAATGCGGAGGCTGCTGGGGCTGGTCCTGAGAGCTCTTGTCATCTGTTTGCTGTCATCCACCTTCCAGTGATGATTGCGGGTGACAAAACCAGCACTTGTACATACAGTTCTTCAAAGCTAAGGGAAGCCAAGGAGGCGCCACCCCCTTCCAGCAACCTTCCGAATGATTCTGGTGAATACTATCATACCCATTTTATAGATGGAGAAGCTGAGCTTCGGAAAGCTAGCATCACCTAACCTGTTGGCAGGGGAGCCAGGCGGGATTCCAGCTCAGGCCCTTTGACAAAAATCTCTGTCATCTACAGCTGTCTCTTCCATCTGAGAAGAGAAGCAGCATGGAGGGTGGAAGATAAAGCAAACTCTGCTGGCTGAAGGGGTCAGAGAAGCCGGATTTGTGACTTGGTTCTGTCTCACCAGCCCTCAGAAAGGAACCTCTGCCAGCCAAACCCCACCCAGCCCAGCCGAGGGGAGCAAGCACCCCCAGACAGACAGCTCATCCTCCCAGGCCCGTCAACAGATTAATACACAGAGAATTGAGCTGTTTCATCAAAAGGGATTGTCGAGGGGGTGAAGTAGATTTATTTCACGTCTCAATAACGGGCAAGATAACGGAGAACGTTATATTTTACTCCGTTCAGTGCCCAACTCGGCAGCAAGCCTTGTCAGCCAGGGCTTGGAGGCTGAGGCTATCTGCCCTAATGAGAAGATACTCAAGTTGTTTAAATTCAGCAATTTTTCTGAGATTGGAAACCTATGGTTTCCTGAGCCATGTCTTGTTAATTAGCCACCCAAATTCTTTTTTAAAAAATCTGAATAGCTTTATTAAATGATTTGTGAATTGGGCAACACCCCACCTAGCAAGTAGAGACGCTCTTGGCCATCTAAATTCTTGAGCTTGTGTTTAAGTATCATTGCTGCAAAACACAGCAACCCAATCAGGTTTTCATTGATGGTGAACGTTTCATTAGCCGTGTGTGGAGGATTCACTCAGGAGTAGTTCACAGTGTGTTTATTTATTCCTGGGACAGCCTTCTTCTGCCGCCCAACTTAAATCCCCCATGGGTTTGTTCCAAGAGTAGCAGATAAGTGCAACCATATCCCGAGCTACTTGCAATATTATCCTGATGGAAGCCTGATTAGAAGGGAGATCTCTCTAGCGGGTGGAGGCTTCCTCTCCCTACACGCAGAGCACAGTCGATTCAGCTGTTCTAGATAAATTGTTACTTGATTATCTGTAACACAGTTCTTTTTAATTGACCAATTTTGCATATTGATGGTCCCTAATTAGTAACCAAGTATTTATTAACTGCATGCTTATCCCTGAGATGTTTGCTTTGGGTTGGGGAGCCTTAAAAGAGAAATATTTGTTCCTTTGGGGTGTTAATCTCTTCTGGGGTCTTTAGTCACATGAACAAGTAATATATATTTTACAATCTTTGTGTGCAAAACGCTTGCATGGAAACCCACGCATCTGAGCATGGATACGTGATGGAGAATTTCTAGGGTCAGTTAAGGAAGAAACGCAAATGATGGTGTTCTGGGATTCTTCTGTACGCTACCCAGCCAGAAAAGCGTAAGACAGCACTTTGATGTCATTCATTAACTCACCAAATATTTGTGGAACACCTACCCAGTGCTAGGCCCTAGGAAGATTCTGCAAAAATTCAGTCCTTTATCTCAAAATTGACAGCACGGTGGGAAGGCTATATCTTTTTTCTTTTTTCTTTTTTAATGCAAATCACAGAACGGAACAGAGGCAAAATCCAGGAGTGGTGAGGAAATGTGGCTCTCCAGGGAATTAGGTAGAAAGGCTCATTCCACTTGAAAGTAGAGCGTCTTGTTACGTCTTGCTTGTTGCCAGTCTTCCTCCTCAGCAGGCTGAGGAAGTAGGGGAGACAGCCACTCCTTTGGACTCATTTCTGACCCTTATGGTTAAAAAGAGAAATGAGGGGCGTCTGGGTGGCTCGGTCAGTTAAGCAGCTGCCTTCGGGTCCGGTCATGATCCCAGGGTCCTGAGATCGAGCCCCACGTCGGGGGTCCCTGCTCCACGCGGAGTCTGCTTCTCCCTCTCCCTCTGCCTCTCCCCCTGCTTGTGCTCTCTCTTGCTATCTCTGCCACTGTCTCTGTCAAATAAATAAGTAAAATCTTAAAAAAAATAAAAAATAAAAAGAGAAAAAGAGAAATGATAGGGGCACCTGGGTAGCTCAGTTGGTTAAGTGTTCGACTCTTGGTTTTGGCTCAGGTCATTGATCTCAGGATCATGGGATTGAGCCCTGCGTCAGGCTCCGCACTCAGCACAGAGTCTGCTTCTTCCTCTCCCTCTGCTCCTCCCCCTGCTCACGCACACACTCTCTCTCTCTCAAAAATAAAATCTTCAAGAGAAAAATGATGGTGTATTGGGTTTCTTCAGAGAAACAGAAACAGGACATAGAGTGATGCATAAGGGGAGATTTATTATGGGGATTAGGTTACATAGAAGCTGAGATATGCTATTATATGCTGTTGTAAGATGGAGAACAGGAAAGCTGATGACATAATTCAGTCTGAGGCCAAAGGAGATCAGCCCTGTGTAAGTCCCAGTGTCCAAGGACCAAGAACCAGGAGCTCTGATTCTGGTGTCCAAGGACAGGAGAGATGGATGTTGAAGCTCAATAAGGAAAAGAGAGGAGATGACTGGGTGGCTCAGTTGGTTAAGCATCTGCCTTCAGCTCAGGTTGTGGTCCTGGGGTCCTGGGGTCAAGTCACGCATTGGGCTCCTTGCTCAGCAAGGAGCCTGCTTCTCCCTCTCCCTCTGCCTGCCCCTCCCCCTGCTTGTGCGTGCTAATAAATAAATGAACTCTTAAAAAAAAAGAAAAAGAAAAAGAATAATTAGGAAAAAAAAAACAAGGAAACGAGAGAATTTGCCCTTCTCCACTTTTTTGTTCTATTCTGGCCCTCAGTGGATTGGATGATGCCAGCCCAACATTGGTGAGGATGAACTTTTACTCAGTCTACTGAGTCAAATGCTAACTTCTTCTGGAAACACCCTCACAGATAGACTCAGAAATACTGTTTTTGCGGCTATCTGGGTATCCCTTAGCCCAGGTTAGTGAACACATACAATGAACCCTCGCAAATGGGGTCACACTGTTACAACCTCCCTCTGGAATGACTTTCTTCTCTTCACTTCCTGCCATGCCAAGCTTCCTAGACTTTAACCTTTGGACTCCTTCCCACTGCACTTCTAGGGCCAGCCCACCTCTCCATCTTCTGCATCTTTCCCTAGTTAAATGTAAGCAGCCATCAGTTAGGCTGAGTCAGGACCTTGCGTCAGCCATCCAGCCCCAGGGACCGCACCCCTCCTTCAGGTCTTGGAATGCAAGACTCCTCAGAGGCAGGGCCCACCCAATCAGGAGGAAGGGACGAGCAGCAGCTTTTAAAGAAATCCAAGTGGCTGTGCTGGGAGCCCAGGGCTAAACTCAGATTTTAAGAGGACATGAATGAGAAACACTGAAGGACAGATTATAAGAATGGATGGTTTTGGAAATGTCTACTAATTAAACAAATATGTGTAAGACAGTGTGGCGACTGGAACATGGTAAGTATCTAAGAAACATTAGGTGGTGTTATTATTATTGAATACCAGAATGAGGGCTTGTGATAAAAGTGACATGTAACGAAGGCAGCCTTTAAAAGCTAAATTTTTCCAAGCAAGAACAACAGGGAAGAGATGTTCAAGGCCCATGACATGATATTAATAAAAGATATTAATAAAAGACTGGGGAAAAGCTAAAGGCTCCTTTCTCCCTATTTCCTTCCATTTCCTGCATTAAAGAGAATAATCTTCAAGCTGGAAAGGTGAACAAACATGATTATGGGGTAATTGGGACCCAAGATAGATGAGGCTCAAGGAGAGCCCTGCTGCTGTACATGGGCTCAGCTCTCCTGATCCCAACTAAATATATCTGAGAACTTTCTGGTGTGACTGCAGAACCCCTACTGGTAAATACTGAGAAATCAGGAAGCTACAAGGAGTGGGGGGAAATTGGAGATAGGGAAATATTGCCCACATAGGAGAAAGTGGATTCCAGAAATTACAGATTGGCATGTCTGATGCTGACCTGTAGACAGCTAGGTTTTGAGTCCTTATAGAAGATGGCAGGTGTTACTAATGGCCAAAATACTCACTGGTCAAATTCACCTCATTTCCCATGTTGATAGACTGGTACATGGAGACACTGCTATGCATCCTGTATACTTACTTTTGGCAAAGCACCTGACAGAATCTTTGAGGATTCCTGGTGAGCAAGATGAAGAAATAAGGCTAGATTTAAAATATAAAGCTGAGAGGTTGGTATTTTTATCCAGTGGGTTACGTGTCTGTCTTTGGCTCAGGTCCTGATCCCAGGGTCGTGGGATCAAGCCCTGGGCTCCCTGATCAGTGGGGAGCCTGTTTCTCCCTCTTCCTCTGCCCCTCCCACTCCCCTGCTTGTGCTCTCTCTCAAATAAATAAAATCTTTAAAAAAGAAAAAGAAAAAAAAGGATAACGGCAAGTGATAGATTTCAACTTTCTGAAGATTTGAGAGTTATCCCAAACTAGAATGGGCTGCTTTATGAGGTACTGAGCTCCCTGGCACTGAAAGCATTCAAGCAGAGGCTGGACAGCCATCAGCCAGGCTTTCTACTCGAACATGATACTCTCCCCTCTTCTCAAAGTGCTACAGCACTGCTGAGACCTACTAATTCGGCACCCTCATTGCTATTGGTTTCATGATTATAAATTTCACATCGCTTTCTTGAGGTGTAATTTACCTACCATACAATTCACCTATTTTGAAAGCAATCTGAAGGTTCTTAGTATAATGCGTACAGCTGTGCAGCCATCAACACAATCCAGTTTTAGAACATTGTAGTTTTTGCTTCCCAAAGAACATTGTAAGCGTCCAAGGTAGGTCCAGGTCTCCCTGGCTGCTGTCTCCGCTGACCTAACATTGCATCTCACATCCCCACGCCCTGGCTCTTCCCCTCGTCCAGCACTCATTCCCTTTCCTGTCAGCTGACACGGTTCTGCACCTGCTGCTGCGACCCTGGGCTCTGGGCCCTCCCCAGTTGTCCCCACGGTGCACTTTTGCTTCCTTCTCTCCCCATGTGCCAAGCTCTGGAGGCCAGTGTGTGGTCTTCTGCAGAGTCTGAGGTGGCGGTGTGTTCTGGAAGTACATGGGTCCCAGTGCCCCAGATCGACATTTGCATCATGGCCACGTGGCCTCCAGAAAGTCATTATATCTTCTGGAACCCTGGTTTCTCCCTTTGCAAAGCAGATGCAATACATGTGCCTTGGAGCGGGGGGGGGGGGGGGGGATGACGTAAGTAAAGTGCCTAGAACGTCTCCAGGATGCTCGGTAGATAGCAGTGACCACTGCTTCACAGTTACCATCAGCCTGCTGCCACCTTTATTATAGGCACTCACGAGTCCCCTGCTCTGGGTGCCCATTTGCCTTTCTCTTCCAGGCATATCCCTGGCTGCGTCCGTTTGTTTTTTTTTTTAGGATTTCACTCACCCATCGGTCAGAGACAGAGAGAGAGCACGAGAAGGGGGAGCAGCAAGCAGAGCGAGAGGGAGAAGCAGGCTCCCCACTGAGCAGGGAGCCCGATGCAGGACTTGATCCCAGGACCCTGGGACCATGACCCGAGCTGAAGGCAGACGCCCAACTGACCGAGCCACCCAGGCGTCCCTGCAGTCCTTGTTTTCTGGGTTACTCCCGGTGTCCAGGCAAGATGGATTCCGCTGCACCCCCAAGGCCCACCCCTGCCAGGGCTGCGGATAGCTCAGTGGGACGAAGCAGCAGCACCACCTAGTGATGATGAGCCACAGCAAGTTATTTATTGGCCAAGTTAGTAGCTGGTCTGACTGCACACTTGAAGTTCAGCAGTCCATCCAATGCTCGTGTGTGAGGCTTGTGCATGCACGGCGCCATCCTTCCCATGCCATGCGTTAGAATAAAAGATGAAAAAATGAAAATCAAAACATTAGTTCTTCGCATGATGCTCCTAGAGACCACAGGGTGTGACAAAGCAATTTAAAAAGCATCTCTGACAAGTCTAGAGACAGAAAGACCAGTGATTAGTGGTTGCCTAGAACGGGGGGCGTCTGAGAGGGATGAGGGGTGAATACTAAATGGTACGGGGTTTCTTTTCAGGATAAGAAAGATGTTCTAAGGGCGCCTGGGTGGCTTAGTTGGTTAAGCAACTGCCTTCCGCTCAGGTCATGATCCTGGAGTCCCGGGATCAAGTCCCACATCGGGCTCCCCGCTCGGCGGGGAGTCTGCTTCTCCCTCTAACCCTCCTCCCGCTCATGCTCCCTGTCTCTCATTCTCTCTCTCGCAAATAAAATCTTAAAAAAAAATAAAAAATTAAGGGCGCCTGGGTGGCTCAGATGGTTGGGCGTCTGCCTTCGGCTCGGGTCGTGATCCTGGGGTCCTGGGATCGAGCCCCACATCGGGCTCCCTGCTAGGTGGGGAGCCTGCTTCTCCCTCTGCCTCTGCCTCTCTCTCTCGCTGACTCTCATGAATAAATAAATAAAACATTTTAAAAAAATAAAAAAAATTAAAAATTAAAAAAATTAAAAAAGATGTTTTAAAATTGTGGTAATGGTCGCACAGATCTGAGTATACTAAAAACCACTGATTGTAACCTTTTAAATGGGTGAACTGTAGAGTATGTGAATTGTATCTCTACAAAGCTGCTACCTTTTTTGGTGAGGTGAATATCAAAATTTTCAAAGGGAAAAAAATTTCATCTCCACAGTGCATCAGATTTTGTGTGTACCGTTTGACAACCTCCATCAGATCTGTGGGCAAAGGTCTCCAGTCACTTCTAAGTGTCCTACCTCACTTCACTGGAAACTTCAACCCTCCTGTGCTAAGCAACTCACATGGAAATATTCCCAGCTCTGCTAAGACATTATTTAAAATAGATCTAACTACAGGACCCACAGTCTATAGAACTGACTCACAGAACCCCTACATTACCCCATATTGTTGGTATTCACACAGAGCTGTTGTATCCCAGGTCAGCCTGGGAACTTCCATTTCCAGGAGGAAATGGAGGGTCAGAGGTTGAGTAGCCCAACCGAATCCAACTAGTGAATGGGCAGAGCTTTAATTTCAGCTTCGGACTTTGATTCCAGGTTCAGAGCTCTTACCATTCTATAGGGTGACCACACAACCCACTTTCTGCCATGTCCCACGTAAGTATTGGTGGCACCCCATTCCCTCTCAAGATAATAAACGCCATGGTCCCTAAGGGGCAGTCTTTCCCTGGGGTTCTGCCTCATCTGTACCTCAGACTGATGCCTCTGGCCGGAGCGTGGTCAGGCCAACAGCACCTCAGCACTTCCTAAAGCTACCCCTAGCTCCCCAGACCCCTCACCAGCCCAGAATAGGCAAATCCAAAGAAACAGAATGTAGATTAGTGGTTGCCAGGGGGCTGGGGGAAGGGAAGAATGGGGAATGGATGCTAATGGATCCAGGGTTTCTTTTGGGATTGTTGAAAATTAGTGGTTGTGGTTGCATATACTAGAAACCACAGAACTTTAACATACATAAATATTTAAAAAAGGAAGAGGAACAGGTGAGGGTAGGATACAGCAATGTGCTTGTTGAACAAGCGTCCTGGCTGGTCTCATTAGCATTCTCCAGGGTTAGAAAAGGACAGAGCACTCAGCAGGATTAGGAAGTAAATAGAGCAAGAGAGAGATTAAATGTAGCCCCCTACCCCCACCATCCCACTTCCCTTCTCCTATAAATAATGTTCATCAGTTTGCGGCCGGCACTGCTGTTCACACTTAGACATCAAGATATTCCCAGGGAAACCCCAGAGCAAGGTGTGCAAAGGTCGAGACACTGAATCTGTACAACCCTATTAGGCAGGTATTACTATCCCCATTTAACATTAAGCAGACTGAGGCTCAGAGATACAGAAGCTAAGAGTAAATGGCCTGAGGCCAGCAGCTAGTAAGGGACACGGCTGGGGTGTCAACATGGCATTCAGGGACCCAAGTCCAAAGTTACTACACTGAGGTGGCCCCACTTACCCCCAATCAGCAGCCCTAAATCCTAGAAGACCACAGCTGAATGCGCCAGGAAAACTGTCAGTGAGAAGTATTGGTAAAGGCATAAAGTAAGTCTGCCAAGATGGAGGGGAGGGGCGCCTGGGGTGCTCAGTCGTTAGGCGTCTGCCTTCGGCTCAGGTCATGGTCCCAGGGTCCTGGGATCGAGCCCCGCATTGGGCTCCCTGCCCCGTGGGAAGCCTGCTTCTCCCTCTCCCAACTCCCCCTGCTTGTGTTCCTGCTGTCGCTCTCTGTCAAATAAATAAAATCCTTTAAAAAAAAAAAGATGGAGGGGAAAAGGAATTCTAAAATCATTCAAGACATTGAGAAGCACATGGCTGTCCTCTCCTCCTTCCAAAGCAAGTTCTTTATTGTCCAACCAATCAACAATTGTTTAATGAGGCCTAGCACTGTACTAGGTACACTGTACTAACCATAAATACAAAAGTGTAAGACACAGTCCCTGCCAATTTGAGGCATACAACCTAAATATTTCTCAGGAATTACTCCATGGTTAAAAACTAAATCTGGACTTGGATGCCAGTATTGCAATGAACATTCTTTCAAGTCAATATTTTAAAGAAAAACATTACACCCCACATGTATCATGGTATGAAACTTTTTCCTAGTAATATCAACTTCATTATCAATAAACAAGGTTTACTTTTGTTAAAATTCACCTTACATTCCCCTCCTCTGTAATTTGAATAAACATTTTTCTTGAAAAAGGAATTTTCAAAGGTGAAGTAGGGGAAGCGCGTAGGTACACATTTGGCCAACAGCTGTTTGCGCAAACGAGCTCTAGGCTACCGTGTGAAACCGAGCTCATCCCCAGGCCTTTCTGTGAATATTTTGAAGACAACATAAAGCACGTCTCCACATAGGACATTATTGCCACCCAGAAAAGGGAGTCAGCACCGTGGAGAGCAGTCAGGATTAGACATTTTTCATAGCAAAATTTAGCACCAACTCGGGCAATAACAGGGGTTGCCGGGAATTTCATCTCCAAAATGAACCTCTCGATCCTCTCTCACTCTCAGAACTCAGTGTGTGGTTCTGGGAACAGAAACTAACCAAAACCGTAAGTCAAATGGAGACAACTGAACTTGGTGACGATTCCATCCCAGGAGTGAACCTCCTGCTTCGAGCATAGAACATTCAGCACAGAGCAGAGAAGTGGGAGCAGCAGTCTCAGGAGCCTGAAACCCGAGGTGGTGATACAAGGACACAAACACGACCTTCACCTCCCTTCCGACCCTCAGCTCGCTTCCGTAACCCGGCCCTTCACTTGACTGTGTGGCCCCAGTGAAGAGCCTTGGCCTCACACTGGGTTACTTACCCCAAATGGTCTCCATTTAGCTTATAAGAGGCAAACAGGGGAAGGAACTAGCATGAGGGAAGGCCTGGATGATTTTCTAGTGTCAACGGAGTCTTGATACTCTAATGAAAAAGATCTCGAGTTCCTTTAAATAAAGCACATTAAACCAGGAAGAACATAACTTAAGGGAAAAGTTCAAAGCTGAACTTCAACCCTGCGGCAAGCAGGTGCCTTTTTTTCTTGAGGATCGTTTGCTTTAAAGCACTGAAAAGTGAGTTGCTAGCTCCGGCAGTGATGGGGAAGAATGACAGGCCCTTCCTCTTTTACAAAAGGCCACCAAAGTCCAACAGGACCCCAGGCAGGCAGCCGCCAGACCCAGGACGGCACAGCTCCACTCGGGCCCCATGCCAGCTCTCCTCCTCCCGCCCACCCCCAGAGCCTCTAGGAAGGTCGTGCGCTAGGAAAGCCCTATGGACCCCTCCATCACCTCCTAAGCTGACCCTTAATCCTGAAATGGAAGGTAGCATTTAAAATGTAACACTGGTTTTTCTTCAAATGTAAGCCTGGTTTTCTTCTAGCACGTCTAAGGCACGGTGTGAGAACGCTGCTCCCACTCCCAGCCACACACCCATCCTCGGCTCCTCACACGCACACACGCACACAGAAGAGGCCAGCTGACTTTGCCACAATGCACAGGGAATGGAGCGCTTCCGATCACTTCTGCGTTTTGAGCTGGTTGGAGAGCCAGTCCAGGCCTTCGTAAAGCCCATCTCCACTGGTGGCACAAGTGGCCTGAATGTACCAGTTTCTCTGGCGGAGGGAATGTAAGCCGAGCTTGTCTGTTATTTCTGCTGCGTTCATGGCATTGGGAAGATCCTTGAAAAAGCAAATTCAAAAAAAAAAAAGTCAGTTTATAATGATGCATTTGTGTAATGAAATATGCTCTTCTCCCAAAACTTTAGTCACAGTCTTAGCTCAGCTGATCCTCAATTTCTCTCTCTCCCTCTGACCTCCCAACTCCACATCGGGAAAACCCACTGGCTCTGCCATCAAAACAGACGCAGGATCTGACCACTTCTTGCCACCTCCACAGCTACCCACCCGATCCCACCACCATTTCTAACTTGGGGTACTGACAAAACTTCTGAACTGGTCTCCTTGCTCCTGTGCTTGTTCCCCTCAGGTCTATGCTCAAGCCAGTGAAAGTCAGAGCAAGTCATTCTTTCAAAACCCTGTAGCGGATCCATCTCTCTCAGGGGAAGAACTGGAGTCCTCCCGGTGGTCTGCAAGGCCTTCAGGACCCGAGCTCCCAGGACCCCTCCCTAATTGTCCTGCTTCATCTTTTCAAATGCAGCACTCACCACACGTTACTGTATTATAAAACTGACTTATTTGCTATGTTGATGACTTATTATTTGTCTCCAACTAGAACGCAAGCTTTACAAGAGCAGGAATTTCTATCTTGTCCTCTGATAAATTCCAAGTTCCTAGAACCGTGCCTGGCACACACTAAGGTAGATCTAGAGATATTGATATGGAATGACATCAAAATATGCTAAGTGAAAAAGGAGGTGGATCTCCAGAACGTAAATATGAATACAATCATATAACTGCTTACACAGAGAAAGTTGTCTCTCTGAAAAAAGAAGAAATTTAACAATATTATTTTACCCTGAAGAGCGAGGCAAGAATATTTCACTTGGTATTCTAAACTGCCGCCAGATTTACACCATGAGCATGTTCTGCTTTTATAATTAAAAAGAACAAGTGTCATTATCTTTTTGAAAGTCCATTATGTTCACGAGTGAAATTCGGGACTGGCATCGAACCTAACAGTAGGGTAAAGACTGAGCGAATGACGGTCCAGCCACCCATTTAAAATCATGTTTACAGGGGCGCCTGGGTAGCTCATTCGGTCCCGATCAGCTTAGGTCTTGATCTCAAAACAGGGTCATGAGTTCAAGCCCTGCATTTGGCTCATGCTGGGTGTGGAGCCTATTTAAAATATAATTAAAATAAAATAAAATAAAAAAAATAAAATAAAATAAAATAAAATATAAAATAAAGCAAAATAAAATAAAACAAAATAAAATAAAATAAAATAAAATATAAAACAAAATCATGTTTACAAAGAGCTGGAGGGCAAGAGAAAATGCCTTCGATAAATCTGAAGTGACAAAACAGGATGCAGCCCTGTCAGAAGAGCATGAGCTCAATCGCGTAACGAATGTATTCATGAAGGAAAACACATCACTACCTGATTGAAATCATCTCAGGCTGGTACATTCCACGATGCTACCTTCTTTTCCAAGCTTCAATCCTCTTTGAATCCCAAGACGGGACAGCTCTACATTTGACCTTCCTCCCACTCTTCCTTTACTGCTTTACACTACATTTATGTAAAAGCCCCTTCTCTTCCTTGACAATAGACCCTATATGATGCAACCATCTCTGCCCTCGCTGTCCCCCCACCCCCCCGGCCCTCTGTTCCAGCTGTGCTGGCTGCCGTGCTTTTCCTAGCCCCACTCGGCTCCCTTCCTGCTGGCCTTCAGGTCTGCTCCGATGTCATCTTATCATGGAGGCATTCTGGCCCTTTCCCACATCCAGCCTGCCCCCTTCCTCTGCTTACCTTCTTCTACCACACTTCCAGCAGACACATTACATATTACTTACTTGACTGACTCTCCTGCCACTAGAATGGAAACTCCATGAACACAGGGATTTTTGTCTGTCTTGCTGCTCACTGCTATGTCACCAATACCTAAAACAATGCCTGGATCTTAGCAGATGCTCAATTCATATTTGTTGAGTGAATGAACAGAAGACATAAGCTAAAAAGGAGGTGGAGGGGGGTGCTTGGCTGGCTTAGTCGGTAGGACATGCTACTCTTGATCTCGGGGTTGTGAGTTCAAGCCCCACGTTGGGCCTAGAGCTTACTTAAAAAAAAAAAAAAAAAGGAGGTGGAGGGAAAGGTTATGGTAGGGGCTAGAGAGAGGGAGGCAGACATCTAATTTAAATATCTGTATTTTTAAGTGAACGTCTGGCAGCAATTTCGGTCCCAGTACTCAGAAAGCCAATAATATACCTGTTTATTTACAAACACCAATAAGACTGCATCTCTGAGCTCATCTTCTGCTAACATTCTCGTTAATTCTTCTCGGGCTTCATTGACTCGCTCTCTATCATTACTGTCGACCACAAAAATCAGACCTGGAAAGAAATCACAAGCATGTTGGTGATCCGAATCTGGAAAGGGCAAGAGGTTTCTGCATCCTTACAGCTTCTCCCGACTTACGCGTATGGTTTCACTGAAAGCAATCAGCTGAGGAAGGACATGTACTCTCCAGAGTTAAGAGAGCCTGCCGCGCACACAGTGCACCAGCTTATCTTCAGAAGCATCCAGGCCTTCCCCAGGTTCATGCTTAATCACTTCACTTCTACATCCTGTTTACATAACGAAGTCCCAATAAAAACCAGGGACATCAAAGTTCAGATAAGCATCCCTGGTTGGCAACACCCTGCAGAAGTCATGCATCAGGGGGCTGGAGGTGGTGCGTCCTGATGCCACAGGGAAAGGACAATGTTCTGGGAACCCCCCCACATTTTCAGCAGGTGTCTGAAGGGAGGGAGTCTTGTGCCCCTAACCTGTGAAGTCTGGCCCAACTCCAGGAAGCTGGTGTCAGGAAAGCTTTGCAGAACCCCATACTAGACAGCATTGGAGAAATCCCCAGGAAGCAAGAGTCTAAGCCAAGCCAGCTGCCCCCCTGCACAGAAATGGCTGCTATCACACTGGCTGGAGGGAGCGGTGGGGCAAGACGATCTCCAGAGCATTCCACAGGGGGAAATCCAACATACACACAAATACAGAACAGGGAAGACCCTCTCAGCAGTAGTCCCTGAGGCAATAATGATAGTAAGAATCTGGTGGTTAGCTGACAATAAGCCCTCTGTGCGACAAAAATGTGAAGCAGCTGCCAGAACTAATGTGCTCCTAGGCTGTATCAAGAGCAGTGATGGCAGCTCAGTTTCTAGGACATGAGCAAGAAAAGGCCTTTTCTCCATCATCCGACAATCAGAACACCCTGTGACTATTCCGTGGTCGCTGCTAGACCCCACACTCTAAAACACAGGCGAACTGGTAGGATTCAAAGAATGACTAGGATGGCCAAGGAACGAGATACCATGTCAGACGAAAAAGAACTGATATACTGGGGATATGTTATCGAGAGAAAAGACCCATTGGAAGGACTGACAGCTGTCTTTACATATCTAAAGAGCTATGCCATAAAGAGAGGTTCAACTTGTTTTATGTAGCTCTAATTGTACATTTACGCATTTCCCTAGCATTTCCCTACCTGCCGTCTGCCGCAGGGCTGACTGGTCACCCTCCCACTTCCTGGTGGGTTCAGCCAATAGGAAGAGCCCTGGCTGTACATTCGTATACTTTTCTATCTTTTGGAATTTTGAACCATATATATGTATGGCCATTTAACGAATTAAAATAACTGAACCTACAATCAAGGAGAAAAATCCTTCCATGTGAGAACTGGAAATGGACCATTTTATGCACTCTATATATCAACTAAGAAATCATATAAACAGTTCAAATTTCAATCTATACAAGTGAGCCTAAGTGAACACACAGTTAAGTGTCTTAATGGAGAGCTAAAAGCTACCATTAAGTCTGTCATACTCAATACTGATGAAAAAATTTTAAATTAAGAAAGACCGCTTGACCTTTGAGAAGCTGGCAGGAGAAACAGGGGCAGCATCCAAGGCTACTTCTGGCTGAGATGTCTGAACCCACCACAGACAGCAAATCCATTCTTCAAACAGTCCCCATTTGCTAGTTTCAAAAAGAGTCTAACTGGCCCACCCCAGGGCCCTAAATCATAGCCAGGTGGCCGCCATCACAGCAAGTTACTGAAGTTCCATAAAATTGGGCTTGGTATGAATAGAAGATTGAAAACAAAAAGGCATTTCAACTTGGTGACTGAATGTGACTCTACCTCGAGCAGGCAAAAGGACTCCTACCAGAGAATGAGGAAGTAAAACCTCTCAGAATTTGGGTTTGGTGATGGTTAATTCTCTGTGTCAACTTGACTGGGGCCACGGGGTGCCCAGACGTTTGGTCTAACGTTATTCTGGGTGTGTCTGTGAGGGTGTTTCTAGCTGAAGTTAATAACGTTTAAATCAGTAGACTGAGTAAAGCAGACTGTCTCTCCCAGCGTGGCGGGGGGGGGGCTCTCCAATCCACTGAATGCCTGAAAAGAGCGTAAGAGGAGTGAAGTCTCTGCCTGACCATCCTGGAGCTGGTCTTCTGCCCTTGGACTGGATCTTCCACCTTTGGCTCTCCCGGTTCCCCTGCTTGCCAAATGTAGATCCTGGGACTGCTCAGGCTCTGTAACCATGTGAGCCAATTCCTCATAATTAATCTGATAAACATATATATGTCTGTGTGTATATATCTCTATCTCTATCTCCATCCATCCTATTGGTTCTGTTTCCTCTGGAGAACCCAGACTAATGAAGGCTTCTGAGTGTCTACCTTCCAACCACAGAACTAAGCATTTTACAAAATCAGTCTCATTTAAGCCAAATGATCCAACACAGCAGGTACTACCTCCATTTTATAGATAAGGAAACAGAGAGAAAAGACAAACTTTCCCAAGGTTTCATAGCGGAGCTGTGGTTCAAACCCACGCTTTCTCATTTTATTAAGTAATAAGTAACTGCAACAGTCTGGCCAAAATGGCAAGTGCCAAGCCAAAATAAACAAACCCTCCGGGTATCTAAAGTACTATCTGCAGTGGACTGAAACACAAAGATAGAAAAATCTAAGAGTCATTATGGAAGTTGCTAGGGTATCAAGCTGTTCGTCTGAAGATCAATAAAAGGAAAGAATTAAGCACTTTTTCAGCCTTTGTTATATACACTGTATTTCAGAGAAACCAAGAATTTGAAGGAATTCTTTGTTTAGAAGAATTTCAGCTAACAAATACAGATGAAATGACAAGATCTAGAAAAATCACCGTTCTGTACCTCTGATGAAATAACAGATCTAGGTAATAGTGTTCCATGAATGCTAAAATCAGTACGTGAAAGGGAACTTTGTTTTGGGAGAATTAGGCTGATACCATCTGAACCCACTCAGCATCCCTAAAAGTGTGACGGCCAAACTTCTGTGTTAGGATGTGATACAAAAGGAATCCTTAGCACCACTTGTGAGGTATTCTTGCCGCCAAAATGAACCATAATCAAGCCTCTAGAACTACCATTTTACAAGATATCCCAAGACAAACAAGTAATACCACAGTAATCAGCGAAATCCAGAATGTGGGACAAACACCTAACAAAAACAATGGCACAGAAACAAAGTGCTGGGAGAGGATCTGTTGTAGACTGAGAGACTAAAGGGACAACAAAGAAATGCAATGTGTGAACTTTGGTTCCCGATGCAGACAAATCCAATGTGGAAAAGACATATTTGATACAACTGGAGAAACTCAATTAAGGACTGGGTACTTGGCATGAAAGAATTAATATTAATTTGGGGGGTGTGATAATGGCATGGAGATTATGTGCAGAAAAAAAGGCTTTATCAGTTTGAAATGAAAACTGAAGGATATAGATGTATGAGCAAAAGGCCTCATTTATCATGTCTGGGATTTGTTAGAACATACTCTGGGCAAAACGGTGGTAACTGTGGAAGCTGGGCTACGGGCACAAGGGGGTTCGTTATGTATCCTCTCTCTTTGTTTTGAATTTTCTAACAAAAGTTTAAAAAAAAAGATAAATGCACTATTTTGAGGAAAAATCATCAAATCCAGAGACAAGAACCACAAACCGAACAAAGCGCTGAAACAATGATCTAAAATGTAAAGGGCCAGCTGGCGTGGGCACTGGGTCTGACGAGACAACCGAACACAAGTCTTCACTAGGAAATGCATGCGATGCAAACACCACCAGTTGTGGAATCTTCAAAATTAAGACTCCAAATAAGTTCTAAAGCAAGCGTGGAGACGCCATCTGGTTATGATTCTACAAAAAATCAGGGTACAAAAACGAGGTGAACAGTTTATGGATATTTTGAGAGGCAATATTCTATAAGGTAGCATCGATCCAACACAAAATCCATGGAAAAAAACCTCAAGTAGATTGACGGGGGAGTGGACCCATTAAAACCCCACTTTTAAGAAACCAGTGATAAGGGGATGCCTGGGAGGCTCAGTCAGTTAAGCGTCTGCCTTCAGCTCAGGTCATGATCCCAGGGTCCTGGGATCAAGTCCCACATCAGGCTCCTTGCTCAGCAGGGACCCTGCTTCTCCCTCTGCCGGCTGTTCTCCCTGCTTATGCTCACTCTATCTGACAAATAAATAAAATATGTTTTAAAAAATAATAATAATAGATAAATAAAAAACCAGAAACTAGTGATAAGGAAATAAGGTAATGATCTGGTATACACGTGTTGATTCATGCACTTCTAGAATAGCAGGGCAGCAGGGAGGGACCGTGGCCACACAAGATGCTGGTATGTGGGGTTCCAGCCATGCTTGTTCATCCCTTTCTCACCAGTGGCATGATTTTTAGATATTCTCAATGAGTTTAAAAGAGTTTACTGAACTCAAATTCTCCAAAACCTGGTACTTAGTCTGAGGCACATACAGCTCTCCATTAACCAAAAGATAAAATTCATCAGGATAGCCATTTTTTAACTAGTCTGCATTAAGAGCAGTTTTCTATGTAGGGCATTAATGCCCAAGTACTTTTTCTAGGAAGGCAGGGACCATTTTCCAAAAAGAAACCTCCCCAGTAAGTGTAAGTGGGTCATCAGAAGAGAAGGAATGACTGACAGTCCAAATAAAGCAGAACACAAAGTTCTGCTTCAAGCATCCATCTTTAGACACATTTAATACAAATGGGTCCGAGGCCATAGACTGGACAATCTTTACCTTGGGTGTTCTGGAAATAATGTCGCCACAAAGGTCTGATTTTGTCCTGGCCACCAACATCCCAGACCGTGAAGCTGATATTTTTATATTCTACTGTTTCCACATTGAAGCCTAAATTGGGAAGATGAAGAAAATTTTTAATGAAGGCTTGTTGAACAATTCAAATGAATTTCAGCTAATATTTGGACGCTACTTTTAATTTACAAAGCAACTTGATAGTCAAAGATCTTTAGCTCACAGGGGGCACCTGGCTGGCTCAGACTCATCAAGAGTTGCATCTCAACTCATTGAGATGCAACTCTTGATCTCGGGGTCTTGAGTTCAAGCCCCACATTGCACTTACTTAAAAAAGAAAAAGAAAAAAAGATCTATAGCTTACAAAAAGACTCTATTAGTCAGCTCTGCTGTTCCATTCATCAGCACCCGTGTCTCCAACCTTCTCTACTCTCTCCAACTTCACACGTCCCCTCTTTCTCCCAGCAGATCTTACAGCGTACTTCAGAGCAAACAGAAGCCATTAATGAGACTGACTCCCACCTCCCACCACACAGCGTAGAAACCGACCTACGTCTGTACCCATACTTTTTTCTCTCCCTCTTAGAAGAGAAGGGGGCATCTATCCAATGCCGATTCCATCCACCCATACAGTCTGGAACTCTCCGAAGTCTCCAACCTGTTCTTCTCAGCATGCTTAAGTCTTTACACCTTTCAAAAAAGCCCTTCCTTGACTCCACATCTTCCACCTGCTATCACCGCCAAACTTCTCTAAGAAGCTTAGTTACATTCACTGCACCCACTGTGTCACCTCTCACCCAAGAACACCTTCTGCTTCACCATGTTACATAGCTGGCCTTACCAAGGTGAGCAACGATCACCATGTCAATAAATCCAACAGATGCTCTTCAGTTCTTGCATAATTTGATTTTATATCTGACACTACTGCTCACTCCCTTCTTGAAACTCTTCCCTGGTTTCCCATTTTCATTGTATTTCTATGGCTGAACCTTCTTGGTCTACTCAGTGAGCTCAACCACATTTGATTGATCCTTAAGTGATGGAGTTCCTATGATTCTGTCCTGCCCCATTCATTCTCCTCTTTCCACAGCCCCAAGAGGTAATCTCATTCACTCATGGGGCTTCATTACCACCTTTCTGCTAACAACTCTCAAATTTACATTATCCCATCCCAGATCTCCTAAGCTTCAGGCTCATAATCTAACCTCTATCCAACATCTTTGATTAGATGTCTGAAAGGCTCCAATGAGGCATTATGTCAAAACTGAACATAAGATCCCCACCCCTCTAGGGATGCCTGGGTGGCTCAGTTGGTTGAATGTCTGACTCTTGATCTCAGCTCAGGTTTTGATCTCAGGGTCATGAGTTCAAGCCCCCCATTTTGCTCCAAGCAGGGAAAGGAGCTACTTAAAAACAAACAAACAAAGATCCCCGCCCCTCTAAGCTGCTCCTCTCTAGTTGCTCCTGTACTGACTTCATCCCACAAGCTGGGAATCTGGGCAGCAACCCTGACACTCCCAACACTCTCACCCCTAAACATCTCATTTTCAAATCTTATCAATTCAACCTCCTAAATATCTAATAGTCACCCGAACCCAAGAGACAGTAGCCTCAATTATTGAAGGGACCTAACTAATCTATCTGCAGCTACTCGTCCTCTCTCCATCCACTTACCATTTTCCAGCCAAAACTCTCAAAACACATTATGTGGCCATATCACTTCCCTACACATTTATGCTTGACTGAAATATTTAAAATAGGGGAAAAAAACTAATCTCTCCTTGGCTTCCCACACCCAAATCCCAAACATGACCGTCAAGGTCCACCACAACCTGGGCCTGCTCACTTTCCATATCTCACTTTGAGTCATGCCTTGTTTTAGTGAGGGGCACTCACTACGTTGCAGCAATCTCAATTCTTGCTAAATAAATGTATAAATTCAATGCCATTCTAATCCTAAAGTGATGAGGGAAGGGAGGTAGGGTAGGAAATTAGCAAAATGATCTTAAGTGTAACCTGGAAAAATAAGCAAGTAAACGTAACCAGGAACTCTCTGAAAACAGATAAAATTATTTTTAAAGATATTATCAAAACTCAGTTAATACGTGAAATAATTAAGTTCAAATGACTACAACAGGGAGTTGCCCAGAAAAACACACACACCCCCATGAAAACTTAGTATATGATAAAGAAGGCATTTATTTATTTTTTTTTTTAAAGATTTTATTTATTTGACAGAGAGAGACACAGCGAGAGAGGGAACACAAGCAGGGGGAGGGGGAGAGGGAGAAGCAGGCTTCCCCGCGGAGCAGGGAGCCCGATGCGGGGCTCGATCCCAGGACCCCGGGACCATGACCTGGGCCGAAGGCAGACGCCCAACGCCTGAGCCACCCAGGCACCCCGATAAAGAAGGCATTTAATATCAGCATGGATGGGGCACCTGGGTGGCTCAGTCAGAAGAGCATGCGACTCTTTATCTCGGGGTCTTGGGTTCAAGCTCTACGTTAAGTGTAAAGATTACTTAAATAAATAAAAAACTTGGGGCGCCTGGGTGGCTCAGTCGTTAAGCGTCTGCCTTCGGCTCAGGTCATGTAGGATCGAGCCCCGCATCGGGCTCCCCGCTCCGCGTGGGAAGCCTGCTTCTCCCTCTCCCACTCCCCCTGCTTGTGTTCCCTCTCTCGCTGTGTCTCTCTCTGTCAAATCAATAAATCAATAAAATCTTTAAAAAATAAATAACTTTAAAAAAATTTTTTAAATAAAATTAAATTAAGTACAATTAAAAAGTCAGCTCCTCAATCACACCAGCCACATTTCAAGTGTTCAACAGCCACTTGTGGCTACGGCTACCATCCTGGACCAGCATGGACACAGAACACTTCTATCACTGCAGAACGTTCTATCGTACAACACTGGCCTACTCATTTGAAAAATATAAATCCCTACCTTACTCATAACAGAAAAATAAACCTCAAATAAATAAAATATTTCAATGTTTTTTAAAATAAAAATAACACAGAAATACTGGTGAATACTTTTATGACCTTGGAGTGAGGAAGACCTATCTAAAAGTGATACCAAAGCTAAAAAAAAAAAATTTGGGGGGCGCCTGGGTGGCTCAGTTGGTTAAGCGACTGCCTTCGGCTCAGGTCATGATCCTGGAGTCCCGGATCGAGCCCCGCATCGGGCTCCCTGCTCAGCAGGGAGTCTGCTTCTCCCTCTGACCCTCTTCCCTCTCATGCTCTCTATCTCTCTCTCTCAAATAAATAAAATCTTTAAAAAAAAAAAAATTTGGTGGGGTGCCTGGGTGCCTCAGTCAGTTAAAGTCAGTTAAGCATCTGCCTTTGGTTCAGGTCCTGACCTCAGGCTCATGGGCTTGAGCGCTGCATCAGGCTCCACACTTATCAGGGAGACTGTTAGTCCCTCTACCCCTCCACCCCCCACTTGTACATTCTCTCTCTCTCAAATAAATAAAATCTTAAAAAAAAAAATTGGTAAATTTGACTACATAAAATTCTATATGGCAAAACACAGAAAAAAATGAGGTTGAAAGACAATTGACTAGAAAACTAACACATGACAAGAGTTGTTTCTGACCCATGATGTCCTTCTTCAAATTGTTAAGAGACATATAAACATGCCAACAAAAAGAAAAAAAACAGTAGAACCAAATTAAAATCAAGTCATAGACTGGAGTGCCTGGCTGGCTCAGTTGGTAGAGCACTCGACTCTTAATCTCAGGGTTGTGAGTTCAAGCCCCACATTGGGCATGGAGACTACTTAAAAAATAAATAAATAAGGGGCACCCGTGTGGTTCAGTTGGTTAAGCGTCCGACTCTTGATTTCTGCTCAGGTCGTGATCTCAGGGTTGTGGGATTAAGCCTCACACCGGGCTCTGTGCTCAGAGGGGAGTCTGCTTAAGATTCTCTCTCCCCCTTTCGCTACTCCTCCCCTGTCATGAGCACACATGCTCTCTCTCAAATAAGTAAGTAAAAGCTTAAAAACTAAATAAATAAAATTGAGTACAGAACAAATACAAATGGCCAACGGATGTTTGAATATATTCACTTACAGTAAAAGAAATTCCAATAAAAATCAGTGTTTTTTTTCCCTCCCCATCAGATTGGCAAATTCCCTGGAGATGAACACTTTTTAATAGTTGGTGACACAACCTTTTTGGAGAGAAGTTTGGCAATGTGTACCCACATTTTAAATGTACATAAGGGTTTTTTTTTAAGTAAATTCTGTGCCCAACGTGGGGCTTGAATTTACGACCCCGAGATCAAGAGTGACATGCTCTACGGACTGAGCCAGCCATGTGCCCCTAAGTGTACATTAGGTTTTTCTGTTTTGGTTTGGTTTATTTACTTATTTCTCAGAGAGAGAGAGAGAACAAGCAGGGGGATCGGCAGGCAGAGGGAGAAGCAGGCTCCCCGCTGAGCAGGGAGCCCGACGTGGGACTTAATCCCAGGACCCCAGGATCACGACCCGAGCGGAAGGCAGACGCTTAACCAACTGAGCCACCCAGGCATCCCTAAATGTACATTACTTTTAACAATTCTTCCTCCAGAAATTACTACAAGGAGTAAAGTTTGTGTTTGCAAAAAAAGAACCACTGTAAATAACTGAAACAACTGTCAATGGAAATTCATTAAAAATACAGTCATATAATGGAATACTATCCAGTTATTAAAATTTGATGTTGATGTTAATCTGTATCAGTTGTTATTTAAGCCCCGAAACTTAGGGACTTAGAATAATGAACCCAACAATTCTGTGGGTTTCTTGGGCTTCCCCCTGTAGTCACATCCAGCTATGGAGTCCCCTGAGCAGTGGACTGGCCCATCTCTCTCCAGGTGGTCTTTTCATTTTTGAGCATCCTCTTAGGGTGGTGGCAATGTTCCAAAAGTACAAGCCTCAAGGCACAAGCACTTATTCATTCAATCTTTGAATTACATTTACTGATGTTCCCTTGGCCAAAGCAAGCCATGTGGGCAAGCTCAGCAACACTGTAGAAGGGGATTGCACATGAGGGTGGACACTGAGGGGGATGATGCACTGGGGGCCATTAGTTTCACAATCTACAAGACCGGTATCCCATTCATTCACCAAATATTTACTGGACAGCTACTATGTGCCAGGCATTCTGCCAGGGGCTTGAGAACAATGGTGAAAATGACAGACATGGTTCCTGCCCTTATCTACACACCACTGGAAGGAAGAGAAGTGGGCAAGCAATGGCAAATGTGTTGAGAATTATTAAGAAGTTCCGGTTACTATGGAAACTTTTAACAGGGGAAAACCAGTCCAGGCTATCAGGAAAGGTGTCCCTGATAAATAACGTTTAAACTGAGACCAAAAGAATGAGCTGGTGTTAGCCACATAAAAGGGGAGGAAGTTAAGGAAAAAGGCAGGAAAGCATTCCACAGAGAGGAAATAATGTAGAAAGAGATCCAAACATACTGTTTAATGCAAAGTTTGAAAACAGAATGCATACGATTTTACAAAGATATTCACCAAAATCTTAACAGTAGTGTTTTTTAACACTTGTTTATGTTTTGCTGTATGTCTAACATTATGGAAGCATGAGTAATTTTTATAATTGGAGAAAACCAAGCAATTATGCTATTTTCATTTTGGACTAATAACATTTTTTAAATTGTGGGTGTGAACGTTTTCTCCAGCTGGTTTCCTCCTTCTCCAAATGTTGCAATCTCTGAAACTACTGCCCAAGTTGGAAGTTGATCATTTGGTTCCTGTGACTAATCCAACATTCTGAACACTACTGACTTCACATGTCATCCCATGGGGCCTATTCTCACTCAGGAGTTTGGATCTAGAGGCAGTTTTTAAGGCAAAGATTAAGTCCTATCAAACCTGCCTTTGCAAAATCCTCAAATGGCCCACAAAACACAGTGCTGGTTCGCAGGAATAACTCCACTGCCAGGTTCTCCTCTAGCACTAGAACAAAGCAGATTCTTCAGCTGGACACCAACTCAAGTAATTGGCTTGAGCCAGAGTGAAGGAAATCACACTGCATCTTTAAACCCTAGGAACATACTTCCTGTGGACATGCTTCCACTTAGAAAGGCCAGCTGGAAGGAAGATGGGCTGAAGAGGCAACAGCAGATTCCCAGCTCCCATCTCAGGCTTAGGCTGGGACACACACTAATTGAGTGGAATAGAGGGCATAACTGCCCTCCCTGGTTGTCTGTTTAAGCTTTTATTTTTAAGTAATCTCTACACCCGAAGTGGGGCTCAAACTCAAAACCCCGAGATCAAGAGTCGCAAGCTCTGGGGCACCTAGGCGGCTCAGTCAGTTAAGCATCGGAATCTTGGTTTCAGCTCAGGTCATGATCTTGGGGTCCTGAGATGCCCCACGTTAGGCTCCGCGCTCAGTGTGAAGTTGGCTTGGGTTTCTCTCCCTTTCCCTCTGCTCTTCCCCCACAAAGCTAGCTCACCCTCGCTCTCTCTCGCTCTCTCTCTAGAATAAATAAATCTTAAAAAAAAGTCGCAAGCACTACCAACTGAGCCAGCCAGGGACCCCTGCGCCCTCCCTGTTTTAATCATTATCTTTCTTTTTTGCAAGCAGATAAGGTTAATTGTGCTTATCCTAAATGTGTCCCTCTGATTGCCCCATAAACCTAGCAATGGTCCTAGAGATGCCAGGGAGCAATTAGGAAATTCTGTATTACCTAGTTTGGGCCTCAAAAAGTTTACACTCTTGGGGCAGACAAGGTTTTCAGAAAGAGGTATTCAATAATATAAAAGGCATGTAAATGTGTAACATACTAACTTGTAAACTGGTCTCGTCACAGGCCGTGAACATACCTATTGTAGGGATGGTAGTCACAATCTCTCCCAGTTTCAATTTATACAAGATGGTGGTTTTTCCAGCTGCATCCAAACCCACCATAAGAATCCGCATCTCTTTTTTCCCAAATAGACTTTTAAACAGTTTTTCAAAAACGTTCCCCATTGTGACTGAATTCTGTTACCTGAATGAAAAGAAAGGCAAGTCAAGTAATTGTTCTTCACAGAGATATAGAAACACCATACATAAACAAAAGGTTCTATTAGAGGTGACTCCTAGTAAAAAATTTAAACAATTTTAAGTATAATTCGGCCAAGAAAGAGTAGTGTGTCTTGTTTTCAAGGGAAATTCAACTAAGCCTTTTGATGCCTTGCCAGAAAATTCTTTTCCACTGCAGCATCCAAGTGGGTAAGTGGAAACACAGTCTCAATGCTACCACTATGGCAGCAGGCTTTAGTCAGTCTACGTATGGAAGCAGTGCCAAGACAAATACACCTAAACTCTCTTGAAATGAGAACTAATGAAGCAGAGAACCAGTTTATTTAACGGGATGTGAAGCGAAGTCCTTGAGGCAGGTTAAATATCAGTATCTCTTTAGAAATTTAGTTGTTGCCTTTGGCTAGCAAACAGTATCAACACCCAGAAAAGAACCTAAAACAATTTCGGAGGGGAGGAAATACAGCATTGTGACACCACACTGCTAACAGAGAAACTGACTAGGGCAAGAGTTGAGGAGATCCCATAGCATCCAGTGTTGACCATCACCTGACTCTCAACCAATTTCTGTTAACTTTTTATTGAAATGTAATTTCCATACAGATAAAAACACACATGATAACCAAACAGTTCAATGAAATGTCATGAACCAATCAAAATGATGATTACCAGCAACCCAGATCTCCTTGTCTCCCATCCCAGTCATTACCTCCCAAAAGTCACTATATTGACCTCTAACAGCATAAGTGTTCAATATTTTAAAGAAAGGCAATAGTAACCGGCGCCTTGGTGGCTCAGTTGGTTAAGCGACTGCCTTCGACTCAGGTCATGATCCTGGAGTCCCAGGATCGAGTCCCGCATCGGGCTCCCTGCTCAGCGGGTCCCCCTCTCACGTGCTCTCTCTCATTCTCTCTCTCTCAAATAAAATCTTTAAAAAAAAAAAAGGCAATAGTAAAGACAGACTAGCTTTGCAGAAATTTATTCTACAGTCTTTTAACACATCAGCCTATTTGAAGTGTGAGCCTGACATTCTAAAGACTTAAAAGTAGTCCTATGCCTGCACCTCTAACCAAGCTCCTGAAAGTCTACAAAGATTCTTCAAAAATAAAAAAAAGTCCTTGTTCCAAAGACTATGATTTTCCTTTCAAACTGCTAACCAGGGGTGCCTGAGTGGCTCAGTCGGTTATGTGCCAGACTCTTGATTTCAGCTCAGGTCATGATCTCAGGGTGGTGAGATCCAGCCTGTCATTGGGCTCTGCGCTGGGCGTAGAGCCTGCTTAAGATTCCCTCTCCCCCTCCCCAAAATAAGTAAATAAAATAAACTGCTAGCCAAAGAAAAACTTTACTGCCTGGCAGAACAGAGGGAAAATGCAACAAGGACAGCCAACCTCTCATTCATCTGGACCCTAGTGATCTCAAAGGGGAGGTCACGAAATTCCAGAGGCCCCACATCTAAAATTCAACGGTTTCCCGCGGTGGCTTAACATGGATGACGTCCAAGCATACACCATTCCATTCTACGACCAGAGAAAAGCAGAGCATTTGTCCCGTATATAAATGAAGTAAAAGTGAACTGCTACAACCAAAGAATGATGAATGTTTTAACCATTCATAGTAGGTCGGCATGTAAAGTATATAAACGTCCGGAGCACTGCAGCAGTCAAAATCTTTTTGGGCAACAAAACTCGAGATGCCTTGTCTTTGTTTCCGAAAAAAGACAAAGCGCATAGATGAGAAAGACTATAAGGAACGTCCTAGAAGTGGAGGGGGGAATACTTCCCACTTAAGATGTCCTTTGAGGCAAATACTCCTGCTCGATTCCCCCTCCCAACTATACACAGTATATCACCGAGGTTTTTCCCTGCTGCTTCTCTTTTCCTCTTCTTCCCACTCATCTGCCAGAGGTGCCCAAATCCCGCTGAGCCTGTAGAGACCCTCTGGGGAAAAACGTCCCCGACCCTGGCGCCTCTTCGGCCCGCTCACTCTTCCCTGCCACAAGCACCAACTATCCATCAGGGAGGAAAGGCGGCGAGACCCCCAGGGCACTAACGGGAGCGGGTGGCCGAGGGGGCGTGCGCGGTGGGCGGGCGGGCGGGCACGCGCGCCGGCTCCTCGGGAAGAGCCCGGAACGCCTTTTCTGCCCACCCGCCAAGCCGCTCCCCCTCGAGGTATCGGCCCTCGAGAGAGAGAGCGGAGGACCACGGGTGCAACGCGCCAAGCTTCCCTGGACTCCCGACAGCGCCGGCCCCACAGAGGGTGAAGAAGAGGCAAGGGAGCCCAACCCCTTTCCGCAGGCCAACCGCCACTCTCTGGTTTCCCGCTCGCTGATGGTGCGGAAATCCAGCCAGGCCTTAAGTGCTGCCGCCCCTTCTCCCCAGCCCGCGACTCACCTGCCGCCGCACTAAGCACGGTTACCCACACCACTGCCTTTCGGATTTCGGCTCCCTCTGCAAAATGGCGACTGGCGCGGAGGCGGGAACCACAACCAACCAATCACCCACCGCCTCTTGGAGCTTTCGTACCAATGACCTCGAAGTTCCGTGAGTGACGACATGTCTGGCCAATGCAAAGGACAATTAGAGCCTGGTCGGAGGAGGCCCGCCCCTCGCGACCTAGGCGACGGCACGAAGCTCTGAAAATGCCGGGTTCATCTTCCAATGACAGCTCCCCGCGTCCCGGTGAGACACTTCCCATAACGCCCCGCCCCAATGCCGTACGCGACCAATCAGAAAAGTCAAAGGATTTCCGATTTGCTCCGCCAATCAACTCGGAAAAATCCCGGGGATTGAACAAATCCCGGGAGCTTTCGAACCAACCGGGTGGGGGCATATGGGCGGGGCCGAGTTCCTAGTGCTACTTAAGGAAATTTGCCGCGGTTGAGCTAAAAGTAGAAACTAGTTTGGGGCGGTGACCTGTGTGGGAAATACCCAGACGTTGACACAGAAGTTAGGCTTAAGGAAAGTTCTTACTCAGTCTGAAGCTAAATTGCAGCCCTGCCTTTTAGAGGCAGATTTTCAACAGTTGAGTAAGATACTAGCCACCTGCACTGTTCAGATGTCACAGTATCACAGCCCTCTGGATAACTCAGACCCCTTAAACTCGGTTAGCCAACTTGGTTAGGTTTAAAAAGGTAACCAACTCCTGTAAATAGTACTTGACATAATCAGAAAAATGAACACCGATTGAACACACCATGTGCCATGAACTATGTCAAGGACTTTACCTGCATGACCATAATGCCTTGTGAGTTAGAAACTATAATTTCCATTCTACAAAGAGGGAAAGTAAGCCGAACAGAGATAAAAGCTTAGGTCTTAATCTCTTTACCACATATTTTCTTTCCCAGTCACAGTGATTGTATATATGACAGTAAATATATAAGAGGTTTTTCTATGTGACTCCTTAAAAAATGTTTTTCTGACTATAAAAAATTACACAAAGTCACTTTTTTAAAAAAAGATTTTATTTATGGGCGCCTGGGTGGCTCAGATGGTTGAGCGTCTGCCTTCGGCTCAGGTCGTGATCCCAGAGTCCTGGCATCGAGTCTCGCATCGGCCTCCCTGCTCCTTGGGAGCCTGCTTCTCCCTCTGCCTCTCTCTCTCTCTCTCCCCCACCGTCTCTCATGAATAAATAAATAAAATCTTAAAAAAAAAAAGATTTTATTTATTTGTGGGAGAAAGAGAGAGAACGATCAGGAGGAGCTTCAGAGGGAAAAGGAGAAGCAGGCTCCCTGCTAAGCAGGGAGCAAGAGGTGGGACTCTATCCCAGGATTCCAGGGATGACCTGAGCTGAAGGCAGACGCTTAACGACTGAGCCACCGAGGTGCCCCTATAAAGTCACTTCTTAAAATACATGAAAAATGGCATTCCTCACCAGAGTGTGGACGAAAAAGAGGAGGGGGAAGAGAAAAAAAAATCACCCGTCATTCTATCATTTAGAGGCGATCACTGTTACAGTTCGGACTGTGAATACATAAAATTTTGGGTTTTTTCCAGTAAACATTTTAATTTGAGCTTTTTCCACATTACTTAGCATTTAAACATTTCTGAAAGCTGTGTGATATTCCATTATATGGATATACCCTGATTTATTTAATCATTTTCATGGAGTTCAACATTTAGATTGTTTTTAAGTTTTTCTATATGAATAATGTTGCAGTGAACTTTTTTTTTCCCCAGCATTCCTGGCTATTTTTTTTCCTCAGGAAAAACCCCAGAAGTGGACTCACCACCACCAAATTATTTTCTGAGTAGACTATGCAAATGTATATTCCCATCCCAAAATGTACATTTTCCCATTCACTTGGTAATGTACATTTGTACATTTCCCATTGCCAAGTGAAAACTGCTTACTTCATCATTTGGTAAGCTCTTTTTAATGTATTTTGTTTGCTAATTTGATAACCAAGAGAAAAAAGTATCTCATGTTGGTTTCATTTTAATTTCTTTGATTACTTGTTTGTCCCCAACAGTTTACTAGTATTTTTATTTCATCCACTACAAATGATCTATTCATGTCTTTCTGCTGACTTCCAAGTCAAAGATGCAAAACTGTTTTGCCTGTAATTATGAAGGCTGTTTAAATGGATTCATCATAACCTGAAAAAAGGATGAAATAGCAAGGAAAAGATTTTTCCTACCACTGTTTGTACCCTACAGAAGGAATGTTGGAGCTGATAATAATGGGGCTTTATCCCTCCACCTCGATGACCTGAGAATGTGCATTATTTTCCCAAGATCTGCATCATGATGCCTATGAATGAAACAAAGTCCCTGCCCACATGGCACTCAATTGTTAAAGGATTACAACCATATATAGATACACATATTCACACAGAGACATGTTTATATATACATATATACACACACATTTATGTTTTATATGTTTATATGTATGTTTTATACATACATATGTTTCATATGTATATGTTTTTTAAGATGTTATTTTTTTAAGTAATCTCTACACCCACCATGGGGTTCGAACTCACAACCCCAAGATCAAGAGTCACATGCTCTTCCAACTGAGCCAGCCAGGCACCCATCATATATTTTTTAATAATAATATGCATGGGGAATGTATGGGAGAGGGGCTAGAAGAAAACAGGTCTAACTTACTAATGATTGTATTCAGGAGACAGAGTTGTGATTTTTTTTTCTTTAAGTGATTGAGAGAAAATACTAATTTCATAATGCAAAACTCACTTTTAAAAAAAAAAAACCAAAACCCACAATTAGGAAGAAGATTTAATTGAAATCATGGTAACTGTTCAGGGAAGTTTTATTAAGCTCAATTGTGGTGACTCGATAAATGAATTGCTTATGGTGATGTTGATGGAGTGGGGTTTTTTTCCTTAATAGAAAACATCTCTTGGGGTGCCTGAGTGGCTGTCGGTTAGGCATCCAACTCTTGGTTTCAGCTTAGGTCATCATCTCAGGGTCATGGGAGGAAACCCCGAGTCTCAGGCTCCTCACTCAGCAGGGAGTCAGCTGAAGATTCTCTCTCTCCCTCTCCCTCTGCCTCTCCCCACCGCCATGCACGCTCATATGCTCTCTCAAATAAATAAATAAATCTTAAAAAAAAGAGAGAGAAAAGAAAACATTTCTTGTCAATATAATGTTATTTGTACAGCATGGCAAGTAGAAAGTGCTCTGGGGAGAAACAGAGATCATTTAACCCTGAGAAACATCTCATTTGGAGATAGCTTTCTTTCTCTGAGTTAGACTTTAAAATCAGCTAAAAGGGTTACTAGTATTATAGTACTCTTGGTAGTGGTAATTAGTATCTGTGTAACTGCTGCATCAGGTACTGACTGTGTTAGGTACTGTATGGTAATCATCTCATCTAATTCTCACATGAAAACATTTAAGTTTAGAGTGTCTAAGCATCACACAGTATACCCATACCACCCTCCCCCAAGTAAACTTATCCTTCTATTCTTTTTTTTTTTAACTTAAGTTATATCTATGCCCAACATGGGGCCTGAACTCATGACCCCAAGATCAAGAATCGCATGCTCTACCGACTGAGCCAGCCAGGCACCCCTTTATCCCTCTATCCTGGTCACACTTCTGCTCAAGAGATGTCTTCTTCTCTAGGAGCCCTACTCTACATGTTCCTTGCCCTGGAAAAAGCCCTCCAGAAACCGTAGACACAACGTTCACTTTTTCTCAGAAGCCCTCCTGAGAACTATCGCAGATAACGAGTATTGTCATGACCAGTGAGCTGTGGTTTGTGGGCCTTTAGTGTCTTAAGATTTCAGGCAACTCAGCCTTTCCCAGGAGACTCTGACTTCCTTTTCACAAGATGCATAAAAGCTCATCAGACCAATATCTGAATATCCCTTTCCAAAGAACTGCAAGCAGCTCTCTGGACCCACAATGTTAATATGCAGGGTTAGGCAGCCTGGCAAGCGCTTTGGGACTTGCACTAAAGGATCATCTGGTTTCCATAGCAACATTCATTCCTTTCCACGGAGGATTCTATCATCTCTCCTGCCCACTCAGACTTTGCAGAATGAATTGATTTTTGTGACTATAGGTGTTTGTCCTTGATCTTCCAAAGAGAAAAGACATATTCATCAAAACAAAAAACACAAAAACACCAACAATAAAAAACCTGACTGCAGCTAAAATGCTGCATTGCATCAGCCTGTCTTCCTTTCTTTAAAAAATTCCATACCCTTTCTCCATTTTGCTCCCTTCCCTAGCCTTATCCACTGTTTTGGGAAAATAGTTTTCTCCAACAGAAAACAAACAGATGGCGACTCCATTTTCCTAAAACTGGCTACCATGGGGCTGTAAAAATGAGGTTTTGAACAAGGCTCCCTTAAGCCTGGGCTTAGGGCATGGGTGGCTGACCTGTGAGTTATGATTGAAGGGGCAAAGTAAGGATCATTATCCACATAAAGCTCCCTAGATAGATGTCACAATCTCTGAAATTCCACCAGTAGCAATTTGTTTCTTTAGGTTATGCGTTGCTCTTCCCAGCAATATTCTCTTAAATTGCATATTCTTCTGGGAAGTGTAATATATGAGGTTGCTAATGCTCAAAGAACTTGGGAAAGAGAGGAGGGGTTGCAGAGCGAAGGGTGTAAAAGGGGCTCTGGAGACCACTTTTATCTGCTCCACAATGACATCTTCTCCAAGAGGGGCGGTGCCGGTCCTTGTCACTCACGTACACAGGACCACTGGAGGATGATTTCCAACATTTACAATGCAGTGGTGAATTCACTGCGTAGACCTGTTCCCTGAAACACCTGCATGCAGTCTTGCTGGAAGATGTTTGAAACCCACACCGCGAAGTGACTAAAACACCTCTCTGTTCCCAGCACCATTTGTTTAACCTAGAGTTTCCACAGACAAAAGGTAGTTTTCCTCTGGGTAAGGTGGCAAGAACCAAAAAGCTGTATTGCTTTGTTAAATAAACTAGACGACACTGGTTCAGTTTACGTGGGTTACTGTTGCCTTCACTCTTCAAAACACAGAAGAAATTTTTCCCCCAGTTAAATTCTTACCCAACTGTTACAAGCAAAATACCTCTGTAACCGGAAAGTTATTCAGCCCCATTCCAATGGAGCTCTTACTGATGTTTAGTGGGCCATAATTTGAACATAGAATTATATCCATGCAGTCTTCAAGTCTTTGAATCAGGCCTCCAGCTACAAATGTTGGTTACCCATCAGGGAGGAACAGGTGATATTAAGTTTTACCTATGTAGAAGCCTGGAATCACTTTGTTGTCACTGACAGGAAGTTGAATGTATTAGACAGCGTTCTCCAGAGAAACAGAATCAACAGGGTGTATTGTATAAATATCTGTATAAAATAAAAAGATTTATTTAAGGAATTAGCTCTTGCAATTGTGGAGGCGTCCAAAAATTTGATGAGGCAGGCTGGCAAGCTGGAGAGTCAAGAAAGATTTAGGGGTGCCTGGGTGGCTCAGTCATTAAGTGTCTGCCTTTGGCTCAGGTCATGATCTCAGGGTCCTGGGATCAAGCCCCGCATCAGGCTCCCTGCTCAGCGGGAAGCCTGCTTCTCCCTCTCCCACGCCCCCTGCTTGTGTTCCCTCTCTCACTCTCTCTCTGTCAAATAAATAAAAATCTTAAAAAAAAAAAAGATTTGCAGTTCCAATCCAAAGGCAGTGTGCTAGGAAACCAGGAAGATGTGATTTTGCAGATGAAGTCAGAAGGCAGTCTGCTGGAAAATTTCCTGTTGCTTCCAAGAGATCAGCCTTTTATTTAATCCAGGCCTTCAACTGATTAGATGAGGCCCACCCACATTATGGAGAGCATCTACTGGACTCAAAATCCATGGATTTTTTTTTAATTTTTAAAAAAAAATTTATTTTAATTTATTTATTTGACACAGAGAGACACAGCGAGAGAGGGAACAGAAGCACGGGGAGTGGGAGAGGGAGAAGCAGGCTTCCTGCTCTGATTGATGCGGGGCGTGATCCCAGGACGCCGGGATCATGACCTGAGCCGAAGGCAGACGCTTAACGACTGAGCCACCAGGCGCCCCAAAATCCATGGATTTAAATGTAAATCTCTTTTTTAAAATTTTATTTTATTATGTTATGTTATTTTTATTTATTTATTTATTTTTATTTATTTATTTGAGAGAGAGAGAATGAGAGATAGAGAGCACGAGAGGGAAGAGGGTCAGAGGGAGAAGCAGACTCCCTGCCGAGCAGGGAGCCTGATGCGGGACTCGATCCCGGGACTCCAGGATCATGACCTGAGCTGAAGGCAGTCGCTTAACCAACTGAGCCACCCAGGCGCCCTTATTATGTTATGTTAATCACCATACATTACATCATTTGTTTTTGATATAGTGTTCCATGATTCATTGTTTGCATATAACACCCAGTGCCCCATGCAGTACGTGCCCTCTTTAATACCCATCACCAGGCTAACCCATCCCCCACCCTCCTCTGCTCTAGAACCCTCAGTTTGTTTCTCAGAGTCCATAGTCTCTCATGGTTCGTCTCCCCCTCCGATTACCCCCCCTTCATTTTTCCCTTCCTACTATCTTCTTCTTCTTCTTTTTTTTTTTTTTTAACATATAATGTATTATTTGTTTCAGAGGTACAGGTCTGGGATTCATCAGTAAATCTCGTCTAAAAATATCCTCATGGAAACATCCAGCATAATGTTTGACCAAGGATCTGGGCACTGTGACCCAGCCAAATTGACACATAAAATTAACCATCACACTGGGTCACACAGTGGCCATGTTAACAAGAACTGATCTTAATCAAACCCTTACCACCACCACCCCCATTCCTCACTGTTATTTATCCTAGATACTGCTATATCTAACTCATTATTATGTCATGATCTTTTGTCCTTTCATTCAAGGTATCTAATACCCCTTTCCTCTCTGTCTCTATCCTTAGTCTCACCTCATCCACCTCCTGCCTCGCTAAAAAGCCTTGCAGCCCTTAGAAAATATGTTAGTCATTTACACGTCAGGATAAATTTAGGGTCGCCTGGCTGGCTCATTCAGTGGGGCTTGTGACTCTTGATCTTGGGGTTGTGAGTTTGAGCCCCATGTTGGGCATTGAGATTATTTTTTTATTTTTATTTTTTTTAAAGATTTTTATTTATTTATTTGAGAGAGAGAGCACATGAGAGGGGGGAGGGTCAGAGGGAGAAGCAGACTCCCTGCTGAGCAGGGAGCCCAATGCGGGACTCGATCCAGGTACTCCAGGATCATGACCTGAGCCGAAGGCAGTCGATTAACCAACTGAGCCACCCAGGCACCCTCGAGATTACTTTAAAAGAATAGGGTAAATCTAAATCATTGTTAGCTGTCTTACCTACTTTCTCATTGCAAAAGAAAAGCATATTAAAAAGATTTCAGGATCAATGAAGAGCTGAGGGAGGTATTTTTTTGAGGAAGGGAAAGAAAAAGAAATTGACAAACAAATGAAGACAAAGAGGGACAGCCAGATTTTGGAGAATATGGAAACCAGATAAACTCCAGGGGTCTAGATAATTCATGGTCTTTTCAAGGTGTCACCATTGCAGTAAGTCAGCTCCCACTGTTTTTTTATCTTCCTCAGGATAGTCAAGGTTGCACTTGCTTGGGAGAGAACCATCTCATTAATCGAGCTTGGGTTCTGTGCTCCCTCCTGGGCCAGGGGATGGCAGGGCACCTTGTCCGACAGTTTCCAAGCTGCATGAGCTGGAGGAACTGTGGCCAGAAAAAGGGGTGAGGATTTGGGGTAGCAAACTATTTATTCTCTATCGACCATCACTATCACTGTAAGAATTGCTCAAAGGTAATGCAGAAACAGCTCCACTATTTCTAAGATAACCTTGAATATCAGAGTAAGGCACAGATGGGAGGCACAGACACTGTGACAGCCTGGACCAATGTCTCAGAATCCTTCTGCTCCAGATGGATACTAAGCACCTTAAGGACAAGAGCTCATGTACACCTAGTTTTTTGGTAAATAGACCTGTAGGACTGTGTACGTGATGCTACTGAATTTATGCCACTTGTGAGATGCTACAAAGGTTGGCTTATCATGGGAATATGCGCTCTAAACAGACACATTGGAACCTCTCCAGCAAGCCTATCTTTCCTGGGTGGTAAGGAAGATTAGACATTTTCCCTTGCAATCTATTTTACCTAGTAAAAAATCAGTGGTGTAAATATATTCGCATTATTCTCTGGCCTTGAAAATAATGTCAGGTCATTGGACTGAGAACCAATATCATCTTCTGGATCTGTTTGGTAAATCTCTTTGATTTACAGATTCAAATTCAAAGTATCAAAAAAATGTAAGACACAACCATTAAGCTCACCTAATTATACCTCTCACTTTGCGAACAAGGAACAAGGAAACCGGGGCTCATAGAGGTTGAGATAGGGCAAATGAGTAGGCAGAGCAAGAAAAGGGACAAGAACCTACACCTCCAGGCTCCCCAATTCATTCTCATTGTTTCGTAGCTTTTGCAAGTTAATAGATCAGAGTTCAATTAGTTGTTTTCCTGATAAACTCCGATCCACTGATTTAGTTAACATCTGATTTGTCCAATAAAGCAATGTGGTTCTCAGGCACAGCGTTAAGAGTTTATAAAACTGGCCTGATTTTGTTTCTTCTGTCCCTGGCCCGCCTTCAGGTCACTTACTGATTTTTATTCTCAATCTTAAACTGCTAAGCATGTCCAGCTCTTCTAATTTTTTCCTTTGCTCATGTTGGAAAAACTAGTTTTTCCTAATCAGCTGTGACAAATGAAAGTTAAAAAATCCTGTTGTTTCTCCTTGTCTTGTGTAAATACGGAGAGAAATATAAGCAGTCAGGGTCAGGGGCAATAAAAGCATCGGGGAATCTGCTAAGCAGAATCTCTCTTCTTGCAGGGTGCTGCTGTTGTTATTACTTTTTCTAATTATTATTATCCTCTATTCTGAGACTCCAGTGAGGAAATGGTATAGTAGAAACATCGAGGTAAAAAACGGAACGAATTTTGGGCATATTTCATTCAAATTCCGCCGTGTTGTCTAAACTGAAACAATACTGGGTAATTATACGGTTAAAAACATTACCTTTATAAATAAATACTTAATAATGAAATAAAAAATATAGAAAATAAAGGTATAGCAAGAATCACAATTCACTTTTAAATTTGAAGAAAATACTGAGTTTTCCAGGCTACCTATAAGCGAAATATACATGCCAACGTTGGTAATTTCCAGGAGCTAGGTACAAGCTTGCCTACAGAAAAAAGCCTGAATTCACACAGAACCTGATTTCAGAACCAACTTTGGGCAGGCCAGTTGCCGCGCCGGGTGCTCTTAGGCACATTTTCGCATTTCAGTGAGTCTGGAAGCAGAAAGTTAAAAAGGCTGAGAGAGGCCATTACTGGGCAAGCAGTAGCGGGCAGAGAGAAGCAGGGCTAAGGGATTAAAACATCAAAAGCCTTGCTACAAAGTCCGGCGCAACCCGCCAGCTGTGACAAGACTCGCAAAAGAAGCCCTTAAGAGAGTTGCCGGCGGACAGGAACTCTGCAAAAATAGAGTCACAGCACCCGCAGCTCCCGCTCAAAATGGCGCCGCTACCCTCCCCCGCCCCACGGCGGCCGCGCGCGCGGCCTCACGGCGGCTACACGCCTGCGCGAGGGCGGGCGGCGGGCGCGCGCGCGCGCGGTGGGGGCGGGCTCTACTAAGCGCCCAGCTGCAGCCGCGAAGCCGGACGTGTCTGCGAAGATGGCGGGTCGGGTGAGTGCCGGCCCCGAACCTGCGGCTCGAGGCGGGGGCGCCCGGCTCGTGGGCACCCTGAGGTCCCGACGGCCCCAGGGGAGGGGGGTTGAGTCTGAGCAGATGGAGGGGTTGGAGGGCGGCAAGCCAGAGAAGGGCTTGAGGGTAAGAAGGGGGAGCGGTGGCAGGGGATTAGCTTTCCTCAGAAACTCCATCCCCCTAAGGAAGCTCGAGGGGAGGTGACCCCCTCACTACCATGGGTCTCCTGGGTCTCCTTTAATTCTCCCTTTCCATCCTTTGGGGCTTGTTACCCGCGTCCCCCAAGCCAGTCGCAGGACTGTGGCGGTCCCAGCCCCGTTGGACGGACTCGGGGGGTTTCTCCGCACCCCCTTGCTAGGGCTTATTAGGTGCAGCCGTTGGAATAACTGCGGGGGATCCGTCTGCTGCGTTGGGGGCGAGGGCTGTGGGAAGGATCATTAGGAACCCATCTGAGTGGAAGGTCTTGTGAAAGGAGGAGGAGGTGCAAATGACTTTTAGTGTTAAACCCCAGCCACCCTGGGGGACCTGTCACTGTCGGAACAGGCAGGAATGTCTTCACCTTGGAGTGGGGATGCATTTGGGGTGTCGCGTTTTGTTTTTATGAATGACAGTCGCTTTGAATGCAGCAGGATATGTTATAGTTTCAGGGTTTTAAATTTTACTTCCTCCTTTAGCCTCTTAAGATCGCGGTGTAGTATGGGTTTGGCAAGGGGAGATAGGGCTGGTTCTGTGCTGTACTGCAGTGTGCATTGAGCTAAAAGCTCTCTGAGGGATGGATCCTGCCCAGAGATTACACTGGTCATAAACCTGGGGACATTAACTGCGTCACTAGGGGATAAGGATGTGCTTGACTGATTGATTTATACTGGAATCTTTGAACAAGTTTGCATAGATTTACGCACGCATGCAAATGTCCTATCTAAAAGAAATTGTAAGTCGTGAGATGATGGAGTGAGAAGAGACCTTAAAGGTCATTTAATTTGACCTCTTTCTCTTCCTTTTCCCCATAGCCTCTCCTTTTATTTATGGCTACTCCCTCTACCCATGCTTTAGATTCTCTTTTTTTCCACCCAAGGAATCCCCACTCCTGTGCATTCCCCTGTTCCCTCTCAACATACTTAAGCTTCTCCCACCTTAAGACAAACCCTCCCTCCACCCCCACAGTTGTCTCCTTTCTCTTCCCATTTTTCAGCCAGATATTTTGATAGAGTTGTGTACATTTATCGTGTTTCATTTGCCTACCACCTACTTACCCCTCAGCCCACTGCGGTCTGATTTCTGGCCCTATCAGTCCACTGAAACGTGCTCCTAAACTTAATTAACATTTTTCATTCTTTGATTGGATGTCTCCACAGCATTTGACATTGTTGACCATAGCCTCCTTCATGGAAAACACTCTTCCCATGGCTTCTGGGCAGCCTTACTCCTACCTCTCTTTTGCAGACTCACCCTCCTCTCCCCTGTTATTCAATGCAGATATTCCTCAAGGCTCTCTTCTCCATTTTCTCTTTGGGCAATCTCTTCTAAGCCTACAGCTTCAACTACCATCTATATGCCAGTGATTCTCAGTATTTGACTCCCAGTCCAGATCGATCCTTTAAGTTCCAGATCAATATATCAAACTGCCTATTAAAAATCAAGGCACCTCAAACTCTACAGTTTACATCCAAGCCCATGATCTTAGCCCACCTAATTAGTACTTTCCCTGTTTTCTGTTTCAGTGAATGGCATCACCGTCCATAGGCTGGAGATCAGTGGGGGGGGTGGGGAGGTGGTGGTGGTGGTGGTCATGTTCATGGTCATCCTTTATTTTTCTCTCTCACCACATCCTCTGCCCCCCAGTAAAATTCATCACTGAGTTCAGTTCCACCCACCCCCACCCCTTCCCTAAAAGGGTATTATTAGGGCCGAAGAATCTGGCTTGGGCATTACTGCCTTTTTTTTTTTTTTTTTTGAGATTTTATTTATTCATTTGACAGAGAGAGACACAGTGAGAGAGGGAACACAAGCAGGGGGAGTAGAAGAGGGAGAAGCAGGTTTTCTGCAGAGCAGGGAGCCCGATGATCCCAGGACCCTGGGATCACACCTGAGCCGAAGGCCGACGCTTAACTACTGAGCCACCCAGGTGTCCCGGGCATTGCTGCTTTAAACTATACCCAAATAACCCACTGGACTACTGGTCATGTGGGTTCTGTCATTTTAATATCCTAAAAATCTCTTCAATCTCTCCGCCTCTCTGCATCCTCGTTTCCACCTCATTTCCCCAAACTACCATCATTTGTGGTTTGGACTACTTCAGGAAGCTCACTAGAGGTCTCTTTACAGCGTTTTCCACATTGCTTGTTTCCTCCCCTGCCTGTTGCTACTTAAACCCGTACCTCAATAGCATCAGGTTACTTTTGGGAGATCAATCCAAACTGGGCCTTTAAGGCCCTTTGTGGTTCTACTCCTGCTTTTCTCTACTCACTGCCTTACTCTCTCTGCTTAGGTTATATAAACCATTCAGTTTCTTGAACTTTAGTAGTTTCTCTTACCACAAGGTCTTTGCATGTACTGTTTCCTTTCTTTGTGATGTTCTGTTCCCAACCATTTACCTCCTACTCATAGATCACTCATCTACTCAAGGGAAGCCTGTTCTGATCCCACACAAGTCATGATCCTTTGTTATATGCTCTTGAAGAACTAACTGTATTCCTTTCTTTAGAGATTTATCTGTTTGTCATTTTAAATTTATTGGTGTGGTTATTTGCCTTTACCATTTATCTTCCACTTTGAAAGAAGAGACCATGTTAGTTTTTTATTCATTATCATCACCTGTGCTTTGCACACTGCCTTGGACCTAGGTGCTCAATACATTTTTGTTTAAAATGAAACTAATCTAATCTCTGCTTGAATACTCTAGCAATAGAGGGTGCATCACCACTAAAGCTAGCCCATTTTAGTGTCATGTTAGGAAGGTCTTTTTTATATGGAGTTCCATATAATTTTTAGCTGTTTAGAGCTACATAGAACTAAACATAATCCCTTTCCCATATGATAGTTCCTCATATATTTGTTTTTTTTTTTTTTTTAGTTCCTCATATATTTGAAGACAGGTTACACATTCGCTCAGATTTTCTCTTTTGCAAGTTAAACATCCCCAATTCCTCAAATATTCTGTATTCCAAACCCTTCATCACTTAGGTTACCTTCCTTTGGAAACGCTGTTTTGCCAGTGTTTCCTCTAAAATGTTCCCCAAGTGGAACACAGTGATTAGTGAGGAATATGCTGAACTCTTATTCTCTTGAGCTAGACACTACCATTATTAATACAGGGTATTTGCTTTTTTTCTGCAGTAAATCACACTCTTGGCTCATAATGAGCTTGCAGTCAATTAAAACTCTCATATTCTTTTAAAATTGGCTCCCCCACGCCATTCTATGTATTGTGCAATTGTTTTATTGAACCTAAGTATAAAACCTTACATTTATCCCCTTTACAATTTTTTTTTTTTTTTTTAAGGTCAGGGCCTGTTTACTACTTGTTCAGGGTCTTGATTCTCCATTCTTTCATGTTATGCAACATAGTAGCTCTGTCTGCCAATTTTGTTTTCACCTGTAGGTTTAAAATCATGACTTCTGTGTCTACATTCAAGTCATTGATAAAAAGGAGAATAAGATAGGTCAGAAATAGCCCTTGAACATGCTGTTAGAGACCTTCCTCTAGACTGATACACATCACTATACTTTGGGTACCATTACTTAAATACAAACATATTTCATTTAACCCTGACAAAACCACCCTGCAAGCTAGGCAGTATTAATATTGTTTTTCTCAGAGATTGGGGCTCGTTAATTTGCCGGGTTCACAACTAACAAGAAGCAGGGTCAGAATATGAATTCAGCTCAGTTTGCTACAATTACCTCCTTCACCAACTTAGTTGCAAGGGTCTAGAGAAGAGTAGATTTACCTTATCTAGAACTTTTGGAGGTTGCTGCCAAAGTTTAATTTTCAAAAACTACCTTCTGTCTTTTGGAAAATCTGAACACCTTTGCCCATCCCTGATTGTCTTATTTCTTCCGATAACCATAATTTCCTAGTAACTACTTATTGTTGTTTAACAAATAGAGTTAGCCTTGTTGTGATGCTTTTAAAATGAGTTCTGAATTTCCTTTTTGTGGGAGAAAAGCTATTTTGAATTATTACTGCTTTTGGTTAGTTTAATTTTGGCATTCTGATATCTTGTAAATGGTATTTATATTCACTATGTAATTGAAGGGTTTTTTATTTCACTGTATCATTATATCACATGTATCACTGGTAGCATTAGTAACCTGTCTGTATGTCCTTTGCTTTTTCTGGGCAAAAGATAGCATCATGTTTAGTTCATCTGGGAAATTGGCTGAAGAATAAAATGTGTGATATTATTCAGTAAATAGCATGTAGGTCATCAGAACTTGATTAACCCCTAAAATATCCTGAAACTCCTAATCTGAAAAGCAAAGAACCTGAAAGAAAATAATTTTTGTCATTATCTTCTTTAGTGTATCTACTATATGAGAAAAAAAATATGGAATTGTAAGTTGGATACGTTTTATAATAAATGATGAATCGATTTAAACGTACTTGATTCCCTTTGGCCTTTCCAAAGATTGAATTAGGTAAAGTGTTCTTGGCTGTCTTAAATTTTTGCTGGTAATAAAGCAGATTCTATAGTTCTAATTCTTATTACTTATACTTAATACAGACTCTTATTTATAGATGAACTCCCCATGCAGATGGCTCCCACTGCCCCAGGCCCTCCACACTGTCTACCAGAACTCTTATGCTACAGCTTCTCTGGAATCACAGAATCAGTAGAGGAAAGAAAGAATCTGAAATACAGCCTTAAATGTTTAGGAGAGCTGACTCTAAGTATAGAGGCTCCTTAGTAAAGCTGCTCTATTTGGAATTGCTTTCTTGGCCCCTACTACCACCACCACCACCTGGTTACTGAAAAGAAAAGAAAGGCTTTCCACATTGCCTGAACTTTTTTGTACTCTGTCTTTTTAAAATTGCCAGAAATTTCACTTGCTGGGGACTCAGCAGTGCCTTTCTGAAAATACACACAGAAATACCAGTAAAGCCAATGGATCACTTTCTTCATAAGTTCTTACACCTCCTTGAGGTAATCTGTTGTGAAGGAATGGGGTAAGATGATGTTAAATAGGAATCTAAGCAAGAGAACTCTCTTAGGAGTTGAATGAGGTAAAGGAAGATGTTAGATGATCCTAGGGTCCTGGGATCGAGCCCCGCATTGGGCTTCCTACTCAGCAGGGAGTCTGCTTCTCTCTCTCTCTCTCTCTCTCTCTCTCTCTCTCTCCCCCTCCCTCCCCCCTCCCCCCTCCCTCCCTCTGCCCCTCCCCACCACTCATTCTCTCTCTCTCTCTCACATAAATAAAATGTTAAAAAAATTAAAAAAGGTAAAATTTACCTAATCTCATGTTTTGATGATGACGCAGGCTAGTATATTTAGTATCAGGTAGTATATTGATGAACTTGTAGCCTAGTCTAGAAACTTAGAAGTTTATGTATGTATGTATGTGTTTTTAAAGATTTTGTTTATTTTAGAGAGAGCGTGAGTGGGGAGGGACAGAGAGGGAGAGAGGAGGAGAGGGAAAGAGAGAATCTGAAGCAGACTCCTGCTTAGCACGGAGCCCAACGTGGGGCTCTGTCCTACGACCCCGAGATCATGACCTGAGCTGAAACCAAGCGTCTCAAATGCCTGAGGCACCCATGCGCCCCAAGAAACCTAGCCATTTATAACATTTTGTGGGTGTATGACATCTTTACCAAATAATCATCCTTCAGGTAGTTTTGGAACAAGTTCTGAATTGGGGATCCTTATGTGCAATACCACGAGTCCAAACAATACAGAATGTTTTGTAGTCTTGTTTCATAAAGTCAGAGTTCTGCTATCCAAAGCATACCAACTTTCTGCAATCTTTTATGCAGTAGTTATTGTTTGTGCATGTTACTTTAGTGGAGATTTTTAAAAAGTGTCTTCAAATGCAATATGTTTTAGAAACTAAAATTGAACTCTTTATAGCACTGTTAAATAGCTTCTTTTTGAAACAAAAGGAACTTAGGCTTAAAATGGATGTATTTTTTCAAGTATTTAAGACAAGGTGCAAAGGAATAAGGTGAAAGTATACTATTGGGGATGCCTGGGTAGCTCATTCAGTTAAGTGTCTGCCTTTGGCTTGGGTCATGATCCCAGGGTCTTGGGATCGAGTTCCACATGAGTCTTCTTGCTCAGTAGGGAGCCTGCTTCTCCTTCTGCCTTCTGCCCCCCCTGCTTGTGCTCTCTCTCTGACAGATAAATAAATAAAGTCTTGGGGGGAAAAAAAGAAAGTATATTATTGTACTGTTGAAAATTCTTGAATTGGCAGAACAGTGAACCCTTGGAAACACCTGCATTAGCAATATACTAGACACTTGCTATAGTGCAGTTCTTAAGGGTCCATACTCTGGGTATGGTATCTTAGGTAAGAATCTCTTAAGGAGATTCTCTCTCACAATTCAGTATTAATACCCCTGAATGGGCTCTGAGGCCTACGTTATGTTGTCTTCAGTTTCCTAGTGATTTAATCTCATAATTTCCAACTTATTTTTTATGATGGAAACTATTCCTTGCTTGACTCTAAGTATTTCTAGAAGCTCTATGCATTTAAACAAGTATAATTTATACATACTTTAAGAGATTTCAAGCATAGGGCACCTGGCTAGCTCACTCAGAAGAGCATGCAACTTTTGATCTTGGGGTTGTGAGTTGGAGTCTCACGTTGGGTATAGAGATTACTTAAAAAAAAATCTTAAGAAAGATTTCAAGCATGTTGAAAAGTACAGCAAATAGCATAAAATATATCCATATGCTCACCACCCAGATTTAAATGTTAACATATTGTGATATTTGTTTCAGAACTTTAATTTTTAGAAATAAAACTTTACAGACCCAATTGAATCTCTTTTGTATCTCCTTTTGATTTCACTAACCTTTCCTAGAAATAACCACTATTCTAAAGTTGATATAGATCCTTTCTGTTCACATTTACCTATGTTTGTGCCCATAAGTAATATATTGTTTTGTGTTTTAAAAATATATATAATGATGTCATACTGGTATTTCTGTCTGCAAACTGCAGTTTTTTAAATTTAAAATGACATTTGGAATTTAGTCATGTTGATATATCGAGAGCCAGTTAATTCTGTTTACTGTGTAGTATCCTATTTTGTGACTATACCACAATTATCTGTGTTCTTATCTGAGGATAATTTAAATGGCTTCCAGTTTTATTTTTTATGGAGTACACATTCCTCTATATGTCTTCTTATATACACATGTAAGAGTTTGTTTAGGATATGTCTATATACATGTCTTAGACATGTATGCTATGTAGAATTGCTACATAGAATTGCTGGGTGCTAAGTTACCCTTTGTCTTTACCTAGTTATACCAGTTTGCACTCTTGCTAGCATTATATGAGTGTGTGTTACTCATGTCCTTTCTAGCACTTAACATTGCAGACAGTTTTTACAATATGATAGGTGTAAACAATCTTATTGTTTAAATTTGCATTTTTGGGGCACCTGGGTGGTTCAGGTGGCTAAGTGTCTGCCTTTGGCTCAGATCATGATCTCAGGGCCATGGAATCCAGCCCCCCCCCCCCCCCCCCCCCCCCCCCCCCCCGCTCCTGGCTCAGCGGGGAGCCTGCTTCTCCCTCTCCCTCTGCCCCTCCCCTGCCTTGTGCTTTCTCTCTAATAAATGAATAAATAAGTAAATAAAATCTTTAGAAAAAATAAATTTGCATTTTCTTCCTATTACTAATGAGATGAGCAATTTTCATATTGGTCATTGGGCTATCCTCTTCTCTGAATCACCTTTGTATAAACTTTGCCTCTTTTTACCTTTTAGCTGTTAGTATTTTTTTAAAAAAATTGATTTGTAGAGGGGCGACTGCATGGCTCAGTCGTTAAGCGTCTGCCTTAGGCTCAGGTCATGATCCCAGGGTCCTGGGATCCAGCCCCACATCAGGCTCCTTGCTTGGCCAGAAACCTGCTTCTCCCTCTCCGACTCCCCTTCCTTGTGTTTCTTCTCTCGCTGTGTCTCTCTCTGTCAAATAAATAAAATCTTTAAAAAGAATTGATTTGTAGAGTTTTCCTTTTGGGGGGAGTAAGGTATGCTTTGGAATCTAATTCTTATTTAGTTGTAAATAGCTTCTTCCAGACAGTGGTGATCTTTTCATATTTATAGAGTTTTTGATTTAAATTTTATTATAGCTATGATTACCCATTTTTTACCTTTGTGATTACTGTGTTTGTGTGCTTTAAGAGAAATCTTTTTTTTAAAGGTTTATTTATTTTAGAGAGGGAGGGAGAGCAGGGGAGGGGCAGAGGGAGAGGGAGAGAGAGAATCCTGAAGCAGACTTCCCATTAAGCATAGAGCCTCACTCAGGGCTCAATCCCAGGACCCTGAGATCATGACCCGAGCCACAACCAAGAGTTAGCTGCCCAACTGACTGAGCCACCCAGGTGCCCTAAAAGAAATTTTTCCCTACCTTCAAGTCAAAAAGATTTTCATCTTAAAGGTTTAAAATTTTGGTTTTTATAATTTGGTGTTTAATTCATCTGGAATTTATTTTTGTGTTTGGTGTGAATTGGGAAGCTAATTTTATCTTTTCCATATGTATAGCCAGTTGTCCCAATATCATTTATTGAATCCTTTTTTTCCACTGATTTTTAATGCTATCTGTTTTATAACCACCGTAAGTCTGGACTATTGTGGTTCATATTCTGTTTGCCTATATGTACACCAATGCCACTGTTTTAATTAAAATAGCTTTAATATTAAATGTATATCATGTTATATGTTTTATAATTTATTATTTGATGTTATGTATATTGTATGATAGCTTTAAAATTATTCTTGCTATATGCTTAAATTATTCTTGTCCCCTCATTTTTCTTTATTTGGCATTTCCATATGAAAGTAATCATTCCTCTTTTAAAAAATATCTTTATCTTTAAATTTAAATTTATCTTTATTGGGGTCCTGGCTGGCTTAGTCAGTAGAGCATGCGACTCAATCTCAGGGTCATGAGTTCAAGCACCATGTTGAGTGTAGAGATTACTTAAAAATAAAAAATCTTTAGGAAAAATTATCTTTATTGCTACTGATTTTGACCTACATTTTTTCTTTGTTTTACAAGAGCAGATAAAAGATAATTTCAGTAAAATTCAGCTGAATTACTCTACAAAGCTGATTTTCTTTTCCTTTTTTTGATGTTAAGCCAAAAAATACTAATAATTTATCACAACTTTGTGCTCTATAGATTTGAAACCAAATGAATTAGCATCAGCTGTTTGTGAGTAATGCAGGGTATTTTGGTTCTTTGCTAAATTCAGAATGAAGTGCTAAAGTTCTCACGTGTTCTGCACTAGCCATATAGATATTTGATAATGGAGAAAATGGGAAAATTATTAAAGTAAGAAATAAGTTGTCATTTTTGAAATCCAACATTCACTTATTTTTAAAATCCCTAAATAATAAAAGAATATTTTAGGGTTTTGCTGGTGGATTTTTAAATACTGTAAAGTGTTTTTAGTGTTATCTGCATATGAACACTTTCTTACTTGATTGACAAGCAATGAAAATAGCAATTATCGATAATTCTGGGTCTTCCAAAGAACATCAATGTGGGGGAATTAAAAAAATTTAGTTATCCTAGTTACTTGTCTCCTAGAGAATAATATTGACAACATTTTGTGAGATGATAGAAGACGTGGTTCTCACTGTTTGGAACAGAGCCTGGTGTGGAGGTATTACACAGTGAATGATTGTTGAGTGAATGGATGAACATTTATTTCTAAATACCTTAATAAATTATCATTTTGGACATGTAGTTTGAATTTTAATGTTACATTCTCTGCCCAGCTATTGAATACTATACTGATGTTTATTCTGTTGTTCAGATTATTAATAACGTGGCATAGATCTAACTTTAAACAGCTGCTGGATTTCATGCTAGTCTTTTTTCTCCATGTGCCAATACTGAGTCTGATTATTGTTTTTTATATATAAAGCCTCCCAATCAATTTACTACTTATCAAGCATCAAAATAAACTTACTTGTATTTATCAAATTAAATGATGAAATGGCCTAAGGGCATTATTGAATCCGCTTTCCTACCTTTCTGTTGTAAAAAGAAAGGAATCTATAGGTATTTCTGTTTTTATGAAGTTTATTTCTCCTTACTTAATACAGTGATTCTCAAAGTGGAATCTGCAGACCAGCTAATCAGTATCACCTGAGAATTTGCTAGAAATGCAAATTCTCAGGCCCTACCCCAGGCCGATTAAATTAGAAACTCTGGTGGTGGGGCCTTGCAATCTCCTTTAACACATTCTCCAAGTGATTCTGATGTATGCAAGTTAAGAAGCTTTGACTTGGTATATTGTGCTTTCCAATTTAGTTCCTTAACAAATTGCTGAGGATATTTTTCCCATATTTCTTTCCAAATGTATATTCAACCTTGTTATTTCGAGATTTCAGGATTATTGTCTTTTCTTCCCTTTAATACCTTAAACTGTATCCAATTTTCAAACATTAAGGAAAGCATAGTTATTTCCTGCAATACAGTGAATTTGGTATTCTAAGTGATCTTCCTATAGAAACAGTTTAAACTGCTAGATAGCATAGTAACTGTAGTTAAAAATGATAAATTGTATACTTGAAATTTGCTGAGAGTAGATCTAAAGTGTTCTTACCACACACAGAGAAAATGGTAGCAATGTGAGGTGCTGGATATGTTAATTAGCTTGATTGTGGTTATCATTACACAAAGTATACTTATATCAAAACACCACATTGTACATGTTAGGCAAAATTCCCTAAAGCTGAACATATATGTGTATGCTATGACCCAACAATTCTGCTGGAGGCTGTGTGTGTGGGGGGGTGTATATCCAATAGACATGCATACATATATTATTCAAAAAACATGTACAAACATGCTAATAGCAGCAGTATTAGTAATTAAAAACTGGAGACAACTCATGGATAAATAATGGTGGCATATTCATATAGTTATATGCTATAAAAAGCAACGAAAATGAATAAACTAGTGCTGCAGGCAACAGTATGGAGGAGTTTCACAGTCATAACATTGAGGGATAGAAGTTAGACGCAAAATTATACATGCTGTTTATATAAAGTTTCAAAAATAGGCAAAACTGTGATTATTTCTGGTGATAGAAACAAGATACTGGTTATCTGTAGTTGGGGGTGAAGGGCTAGTTAACTAGGAGGGGGAAGTATGGGAGGCGGCTGGTAGTGTTCTCTTTCTTGAACTCGGTGTGTTCAGTTTTTAGAAATTCATTGAGCCAAACACTTTAACATATGTACTTTTCTGTAGGTATGTTTTTCTTCAATAAAAGTTTATTTAAAGAAATGGTAGTTCTTTTTCTTAAACTGAGGTGAGGCTCTAGGCCTTCTATTTTTGTTCTGATTACTTCTCCAAAGATTCTTCTCTTCCTCTTCACCCTTCAAAAGAACATAGGTGCTAAACTTTCATCAGGATGTTGGGAATTAAAAAGAGAGGTTCACAAACAATTGTTTTCGTTTCTTTAACATTTAGAGATAACTTTTTAGAGTGAGAGCACGAAGTTACTGAATAAGGATATCTTAAACTAAATGGTATTTTACAGTTTTGAAAACACCTTCACAGATCTTTTCTTGTTAGATTCTTAGAGCAACCTTGAGTTGGCACTCTAAATTCAGTTCAACAAGCAAAATTCAACAAAATCCACAGCTAACATTATACTTACTGGTGAAAACTGAAAGCTTTCCCTTTTAGCATCAGGAACAAGATAAGGATGCCTGCTCTTGCTACTTATATTCAGTGCGACATTGGAGGTTCTAGGTAGGCAGTTAAGTAAGATAAAAAAAAAAGTTTGGAAAGAAAGAAATAAAATTCAATTTGCAAATGCCATGATCTTATATATAGAAAACCCTAAAAAATTTACAAAAAATGAATCTAGCAAAGTTGCAGGATACAAGAGCATTACACAAAAATCAGTTGCATTTCTATAACCTAGCAATGAACAATCTGAACATGAAATTGAGAAAACAGTTCCATTTACAATAACATCAAAAAGAATAAAATACTTCTGAATAAGTTCAAAGAAGTACAAGACTTGTATACTAAAAACTACAAAACATGTTGAAAGAAAGATCTAAGTAAATGGGAAGACATCTTGTGTTCATGGATTGGAAGACTTAATATTATTAATATTGCAATACTCCCCAAATTGATCTCTAAATTCAGTGTGATCCCTATCAAAATTCCAACTGCCTTTTTTCCAGAAATGGATAAGCTGCTCCTAAAATTCATATGGAGTTGCAAAGCCATTGAATCCACAACAATTGGAAAAAGTAGTACAAAGTTGAAGGGCACACACCTGATTTCAAAACTTACTACAAAGTTACAATAATCGAGATGATGTGATGGTGGTGTAAGGATAGTCTTATAAACCAGTGCAATAGAATTGAAAGTCCAGAAGTAAACACATACATTCATGGTCAGTTGATTTTTAACAAGCATGCCAAGACCATTCAATGGGGAAAGAATAGTCTTTTTAGCAAATGATGCTGGGACAGCTGGATATCTTCATGCAAAAGAATGAATGTGGACCCCTCCTTCACACCACATACAAGAAATTAACTCAGAATGGATCAAAGATCTAAATCTATAAAATTCTTAGGAGGAGACATTGGTAAAAATCTGCACGACTTTGGGTTAAACAGTGATTTTCTTTTAGATATGACAAAAGCACAAAAAAATAGATAAGTTGGACTTCATCAAAATTTAAAACTTTTATGCATCAAAGACCACTATCAATAAAGTGAAAAGACAACCCACAGAATGGGAGAGAATATTTGCAAATCATATATCTGATAAGGGTCTAGTATCCAGAATATATAAAGAACTCTTGCAACTCAACATTAAAAGACAACTCAATTTAAAAACAAGCAATGGATGGGCGCCTGGGTGGCTCAGATGGTTAAGCGTCTGCCTTCGGCTCAGGTCATAATCCCGGAGTCCTGGGATCGAGTCCCGCATCGGGCTCCCTGCTCCTTGGGAGCCTGCTTCTCCCTCTGCCTCTCTCTTGCTCTCTCTCTCTGTGTCTCTCACGAATAAATAAATAAAATCTTTAAAAAAAAAAAAACAAGCAATGGAAAAATAAAAATCGGCAAAGGATTTGAATAGACATCTCTCCTAACCAGATGTGCGAATGACCAGTTAAGCATGTGAAGAGATGCTCAACATCATAATCATTAGGGAAATGCCAATTAAAACCACAATGAGGGGCGCCTGGGTGGCTCAGTCGAGTTAAGTGTCTGACTCTTCATCTCAGCTCAATTGTTGATCTCAGGGTGGTGAGTTCAAGCCCTGCATTAGGCTCCACCCCCAGCATTAAGAAAAATAAACCACAATGAGGTACCACTTCACACCCATTAGGTTGGTTATAGTTAAGAAATTGGAACCCTTATTCTCTGCTGGTGGAAACGTAAAATGCTGCAGTCATTGTGGAAAACAGTTTGGCAGTTCTTCAAAAAGTTAAACAGAATGACTCAGCAGTTCTCCTAGGTATCTAACCAAGTGAATTGAAAGTAATGTTTATACATAAACTTGTTACATGGATGTTCATAGCATTATTCATAATAGCCAAAAAGTGGAAGAAATAACCCAGTGTCTATCAGCTGATGAATAAACAAATGTGGTCTATTCATACAGTGTGAATGATCTGTCACATGCTACAGCATAGAAAATCTTGAAGACATTACGCTAAGTCAAAGAAGACAGTCACACAAAGATGACAGATTTTATGATTCTGTTTATATGAAATGTCCAGAATAGGCAAATCTATAGAGACAGTTAAACTAGTGGTTATCAGAAGGTGAAGGGAGGGGAGAATTGGGACTAACTACTACTAAGTACTGGGTTTCTTTTTGGAGTTTGCTGGAAATGTTTTGGAAATGTTAGTGGTGATTGCACAACATAGTGAATATAGTAAAAACCACTGAAGTGTACACTTTAAAATGATGAATTGTATGTTGTATGAAATTGTCTTAGTCTCTTTGGGCTGCTATAATAAAATGCCAGAGACTGAGTAACTTTAAATAACAGAAATTTATTTCTCACAGTTGTGGAGGCTAGAAGTCCAAGATCAGGGTGCCACCATGGCTGAAGTTAACAGTGGAATGTTGTGATCCTTGCAGGTGATGAAATGAAACTATATTACGTGCTTGAATTATATTGGAGGTACCTATAGGATGAAAATGTGCAATCTTCATGTTATTCATCTTAAAATTAGAATTTTGTTCTCTTCTAAATGTGCAGTATTCAGAATGAATCGTATTAAAAAAATCATTTAGAAGTAATGTTCTTGTGTTGTGAGAAATAAAAGCAGTAGCTAGAGTGAGGCAGATAAAGTTGACCTTTGAAGAACACAGGGGTTAGGGACATTGACTCCCTGTGCAATTGAAATTCCACTTAGAATTTCTGACTCCCCAAAATCTTAACTACTAATAGTCTATTACCAGAAGCCTTACTGATAAATGGTTGAATAACACTTATTATGTATGCTGTACGTACTATATACTGTATTCTTTTTTTTAATATTTATTTGAGAGAGAGAATGAGAGAGAGAGCACATGGAGGGGGCGGTCAGAGGGCGAAGCAGACTTCCCTGCCAAGCAGGGAGCCCGACGTGGGACTCTATCCAGGGACTCCAGGATTGTGACCTGAGCTGAAGGCAGTTGCTTAACCAACTGAGCCACCCAGGCGCCCTATACTGTATTCTTAATAATGAATTAAACTAGAGAAAAAAATGTAACAAAATCATAAGGGGGGGCACCTGGTTCGTTCAGTTGGTAGTACATGTGACTCTAGATCATGGGGTTGTGAGTTTGAGCCCCAAGTTGGGCATAGAGTTTACTTGATTTAAAATATATATACGTGTGTGTGTGTCTGTGTATATAAAGAAAGAAAATCATAAGGAAGAGAAAATACATTTATAATACTGTAATGTATTTATAAAAAAACTGCATAGAATTTGAGGTCAAATCCATGTAGTTCAAGGGATCAACTGTAATGTTAGATTTTGGTAATAAAAAATTGTGGGCTGTGATGCTTGCAGGTATGTAAAGCTCTTAAAACAGTGCCTGACTCATAATAAAGCTCCCCAAACATATTAGCTGTTATTATTAACACTCCTCCCTCACCACCACCAAATGGGTAGTCTGTTGTATCAACATCATTATTGAATAGTTTCCCCCATTGATTGTCAGTCTTGTATATTAAGTTCTCCTATATATCTAATCCTATTTCTGGGTTGGTGGTTCTACTCCCTGAACTGTTTTTGTACCAGTACCATCTTTTAATTACTGTATATAGCATGTTTTGATGCCTAGTAGGGCCAGTTTCCCTCATTCTTCCTAAAAGTTTTCTTGGTTACTTTAACAAATTTAAAAAATTCCCTCCCATTTCCTCTACTGTATTTTACTTGGCAGGTTGCAGTTTAGATTGAATTTATTAATGACCCATTGGGATTCTGCTTATAATTACATTACATTTATAGGTTAATTTGGAGTTTATGATACCCTTACAATATTGAGTCACTGCATACAATAACATATTTCTCTCTACATTTATGTGGATATTCTTTTATGTATTTCCATTGGTTTTCTTTATGAGGGTCTTATGCATTTTTGCTAAACTTTTTTCTAGTACTTTAAGCATTTTTTGTTTCTGTTGTACTGGGAATCTGTTGTCTATTTCCTATTTATAGCAGTTTTTGATTTTATGTATTTATCTGCTTAGATAGGCATTAATTTTCTTCAACTTTGTAGATATATTTTTCCAAAAATTTTAAAATTCAACAAATACTTATTGAATCCCTATCATGTGCTAGATAATATTCCAGGTACTTCTCCAAATTTTTAAGTAATTTATTTTAAGGCATTGATGAACTTTCCCAGATTATTGCAGCCTTGGAGAGGAAATTATTTATTCACAGTGCCAAGGACTCAACTGACTATGATTTAGTGCTCATTTTGATGCTGTCATTGGTTAACCTGCCCAATGTAAATAAGTCTTTAACTCTTTGTATAATTATCAAATGGTTCTGTGTTTCAGACCATATTTTATAGCTTCTTACTGAGTTTGCTAGAAGTGCTTTTTCTTTATTTACAAAAATCCTTGTCACACCATTATCAAAATTAGATTTAACCAACATGATTTAGTTATGAAAAAAACACACACAAAGTTGAGACAGTGTCTTGTATGTCATGAATAATGACAATGGCCTTTATTAAGCATGTCCTTTGTGTTATTTTCCTAATGTGTATGGTCATAACTGTCTGTACAGAAGCAGACAGAGGTCTAAAATGAAATGCCATCAATTAACTTAAAGATTTATTTATTTTAGAGAAAGGGTGGGGGGAAGGGGAGAGGGAGAGAGAATCTCAAGTAGACTCACCACTGAGCATGGAGCCTGATGTGGGGCTTGATCTCATGACCCTGCGACCATGACCTAAGCCAAAATCAGGAGTTGGACGCTTAACTGACTGAGCCACCCAGGCACCCCACCATCAATTAGCTTTAAAAAACAAAAATTTTAATTTGCATCAAAAACTAATGATGTATGGTGATTAACATAACAATAAAAAATTTAAAAAATTTTAATTTGGTAAAATTGGAAAATGCAGAAAAAAAGATGAAAAGAAATCATCTGTAGTTCCATTATCCAGTTACAATTATTTTTTACATTTTGGTGTGTTTCCATTTGGTTGATTTGCTATTCTTTTATTTTTTTTATTTTATTATTTTTTTGATTTGCTATTTTTTTTAAAAATCAAGCTATAAAGTAAAACTTCACGTATATTTTTTTATGTTCCTGTGATGTAAACCCCTCAATATATTATGAGGAGTTTGATGGTTATATGATATTTAATTAGGTGGTTATGTTGTAGGTTACATATCCTTTACTTGGAAATAGTATTTTTAGGTTGCTTCTAATTCATCACTGTTAAAATAATGCTGTAGAGAACAATTTTGTGCATAGAAGTTTTCCATATTTAAAATTATTTCCCTGGGTGCCTGGCTGGCTTATTTAGAAGAGGGAGTGACTCTTAATCTCGGGGTTGTGAGTCTGAGCCCTACGTTGGGTGGAGAGATTACTTAAAATAAATAAATAAACTTAAAAAATTAAAGAAAAATTATCTCCATAAGAGAAGTGTTATTTATTGTAAAAATAATTTTAGAATTGTGAAAAGTGAAAGTGTTTCCCTTATGCCTTCTTGTTTCTCCTCAGTGGTAGCTACTGTTAATTTAGTGCCTATCTTGTTTATTAAAAAAAAGCTTACCCTACACACAGTTTTGTAACTTAAAAAAAAGTTTAGCACTATATTGTGGACATTTTCCCTTGTCAGTGACACACAGAGGTCCCTTGACCTTTGAAATGGCTGCATAGTTGAGATTCTTTTAGCCACACCTCTATTTCTGGCATTTATTTAGGCTTAGGCATCTGTGTTTTTTTGTTTGTTTGTTGTTGTTGTTGTTTTTGCTATTACTGAATATCTTTAGGATAGTTATAATAATAGCTAAGATTCATTGAGTATTTACTCTGCATCAGTAAATGAGGATTATCTCATTTAGTTCTTATTGTTGTGTATGTATGGGTGGGTGCACATTTCTTCCTATTTCCTCCCTTTTCCATCCCTGCCTGTAGGGAGGGTAGAACTTTAGCTCAAACTTTGTTGCCTCTTAAGGGAAGAATTATTACAGGGAAAAAAAATCTTACTCTTCTCAGGAGGAAGAATCACCAATCTAACAGTCCGTATGGGACATTTGTACCAGAAGGACTTGCAGGTTTTATCCTTCATCTTTCACTTCCTATGCCCAGGACTGGGGGGCAGCACCCTGGGACTGGCCTTTTAGAGGAAGGTCTGACCATTCTCTTAGTTCTGTGTGTTCCTACATCTGGGATGAGGACTGTTTGGGGAGTGAACGGAGTCTGTTCTGCAGGCCTAATTATCTCTCTCTACCAGGTAGGAGTATGGATGTATCAAGGTCTAGGTCTATGTTAATATAGGGATAAGGGCCCCATTTTGAACTGTACCAAAACTCTATTTTCTAGTTTTAGCATTTATCCTATCTTTGCTATGGAAATTATTAGGTTGTACAGCCATTGAAAAATCAGAGCATAGTCTCTCAACTTTATTGAGGTATAACCATACAGTAAAATGCAGTCAAGATGTAAAACACTTATGGGGTGCCTGGGTGGCTCAGTTGGTTAAGTGTCTTCCTTCAGCTCGGGTCATGATCCCAGGGTCCTGGGATTGAGCCTGGCATCGGGCTCCCTCCTCAGTGGGGAGTCTGCTTCTCCCTCTCCCTCTATCCCTCCCCCATGCTTGCGAGCACTCTCTCTCTCAAATGAATAAATAAAATCAAGAGTTTATTTGAGAGTGAGCGAGAGTGAACACACAAGCAGGGGCAGGGGGAGTGGAAGAGGGAGAAGCAGCAGGCTCCCCACCAAGCAGGGAGCCCGATGTGGGGCTCAATCCCAGAACTCTGGGATCATGACCTGAGCTGAAGGAAGATGCTTAACCAACTGAGCCACGCAGGCATCCCTGAGTATTTAAAATCTTTTTTTTTTTAAAGATTTTATTTATTTATTTGACAGAGAGAGACAGTGAGAGAGGGAACACAAGCAGGGGGGAGTGGGAAAGGGTCACGACCTGAGCTACGCAGGCACCCCTTGAGTAATTAAAATCTTAAAAAAAACATATAAAACACTTCTGTCATCTCAAAAAATTACTTCATACTTCTTTGCTGTCCTTTTCACTCAGGCAAGCACTGACCTTTTGTTGTTGTTGCTCTAGATTACTTTTGCCTCTTCTAGAATTTCATCTGAATATGAGATGAATTTTACATAATATCTGGTCAACTCTTATTTTGCATTTGGCTTCTTTTACTCATTATTATGTTAAGTTTACTCATGTTGTTGAAGGTATCTGTAGTTTGTTTTTAATTGCTGGGTAGTATTCCATTGTATGGCTGTACCACAATTTGTTTATCCATTCATGTGTTGGTAGGCACTTGTGTGTCTTTCCAATTTTTGGCTATTATGAATAAAGCTCCTGTGAACATCTGTGTACAAGTGTGGCTATGTTTTCATTTTTCTTGAATAAAAAGCTAGGCATAGACATGCTGGGTCCCATTTAACTTAATAAAAAACTGTATTATGTCTTTGCCAGTATTTAATGTTGTTGGCCTTTTGCATTTTTCTGTGGGGTCCCTCCCCCCCCAAAAAAGATGAAAATGAGAACTTGCTTTTTTTCTTTTTCAGTATAAATCTGTAAAGGAATTTAAGGCCCTAAGGGATGTCAGGAGGTTCATTTATGTGAATAGTTATTGGTCTGAAATGGATAAGGTGGACGTATCCCTACGGGCTCTTTGAGAGATAACTTGAGGATGTTTAACTTATTTTTACTCCATCACTTCTAAGCTCACGTAACTTCAAAAATTTAACAGAAATTATTACAGGAGTTTATAGCACAAAGTAAGATTCCATAGGCCTGAAGACAGGTATCACTGATGGCCTTTCTCACACCATTCTAGACTAGCCCTGTCCAGTGGAACTTTCCACAGTGATGGCTACTAGCCACATGTGGCACTTGATAGGTGGCTAGTGCAACTGAGTGGAATTTTTAATTTTAATTTTAATAGCCATATCTGTCTAGTGGTTTCTTTTTTGAACAGTGCAGTTCTAAAATGTTATTTTTTTTTTAGCAAAAATTGTCTGACAAATCGTTGAGTGAGACTTGTCAGTGGAGCTGGCTCTGGGCAAGTTCATGTTGTCCGTCCTACTTCCCTTTCCTGTGGGGGTCTGTGTGTCTCCAGAGAGATGTAACCAAGGCCTCAAGCACCGCAGAGGAAGAACCAGTGCATTCATGAGTGTTGCAGTTAGTTAGGGTAGGGGCAGTTATTTGGTAATGAGCTCTTCTAGTTAGGTACTACACTCTGTTTTTTTCTATTTATTTTACCCTTCTAAATTCTTTGGTAAATGATAAAGCATATATCTAATTAATCCAGTTCTTAAAGTGGACCTTTCGGTGGAAGTATGCTATTTAAATTCGAAAACTGTATAACATTGCCCAGAGGAGACCTGGTTAAATCCTTCCTTTTTTTTTTTTTTTTTTTGATGAAGAGAAGCAAATTCTCTTTTTGCGCTTCAGAGGCTTTTAAGTAATGATATAATTACCTCTACTGAAGTTTCCATTAAAGATTTGTTGAGATTTTTGTTCTTTTGAGTAGCAGTGAGTTAATAATTTTTTACATTTCAAGTTAGTAGTGAAAATATTTTACAGCCTTTAGATGGTTAAATGTTCTAGATCTCAGATAACTGAACCTATTTAAAATTGCCTATCAGTGTAGTATTTTCATTTCATAATAGCTGCATGGCTGTAGTGGCTGAGTTTTTATTATTGTTTCCTAGAGGCAAGGTCAATGTTAGAAAAATTGTGGAATTTTCCCTTGGCATTACTGTGGTAAGTAAACAGCTACTATTTATAGGAATTTATATTGAATTTAATTTGATGAGAAAATGAGATACCCTGCTTGGCTTTCATAAAAACACAGATGCTTCTAGATTCCAGTAGGGAGGCCTTTTGCTCATAGCATCTGTTTTTGGTTGGCTAGCCAGATGACTTCTACAGAGTTTTTTACTTTTTTTTGAAGGACATTACCTCTTTGGCAATTTTTTTTTTGAGGATGTAGAAAAGTATTACAAATAATGTCCTGTGTCAGACAGACTGGACGGTGATACCCGCCCGCCCCCCTCCCCCCGCAGTCACCACTGCCTCTAGTTATTCGTGCCTCTGTGTAATCCCTTCTACTTGAGTATATGGGACATGCAGCTTGCTTCTAACCAATAGATTTTGGGAAAGGCAGTGCAGTGTCATTTCCATAATTACATCATGTTACATAACACTCCAGCTTGCTAGTGGACTCAACCTACTGACTTTCCTTGATGGCTTGATGAACTAAGTGGCTATATTGGGAATGCCATGTAGCAAAGAATTGAGAATATTCTTAAGGAACTGAGGATGTTTTACAGCAAGAAGCCTGGACATTCAGTCTCACAATAGCAGTGAAATAAATTCTGCTAACAATCCTAGTGATCATTGAAGCAAGCCTCCAGATGAGAGTGCAGTCCAGCTGACTTCTTGATTATGGCCTTGTGAGACTTTAGACAACCCAGATGGGCCATGCCTAGGCTCCTGAGCCACAGAAACTGTAAGATTATAAATGTGAGGACACTACCTCTTTGACAACTAAACAAGTTTATAAATGAAAAGGTTAACTAAGCATTTTGTAAATTTTTTTATTACTTTGACTATATCAGTTTTGTGCAATTTTGAACTATTAGGTAATTTAAATCACTTCATATCACTTCCTAAGTAACCTTGAAATGTCCTTTGTGTACATGTCCTTTGAACTGTTTATTCTGCAGTTAGATTTGTATTGATCCATAAGTTTATTTATTTAGCAGATGTTTGATGAGCACTCACTGTGTACCAAGCTCTGTACTAGTCCTGAGGAACCACACATGTAAGCAAGATACAGTCAGAGTCCTTGAGAAGCTTACTGTCTTTTATGCCATGCACACATGTAAACAGACAGTAAAAATACAGTCAGGTGCTTTCTTGCATCAGTTTAGTGGGGAGGGAAAGGTCTAGAAAGGTCTTGTAGAAAAAGTAATGTCTGAGCTGAGAATTGTTGAAATGAGTAGGAGTTAGCTAAGCAAGAGACTTAGCATTAGTGGAGAGTGAAGTATATACAAGGAAGAAGCTTGTAGATGAGAGAGACCCCAGGATGGGCAGGAAACTAAAAAAGTTTGGTACACTTTTGTCAGATGGCTAGTCAGACTGACCATGGGCAAAAATACTGTCTTATTCATAAAGCAAACTTATGACCCAGACTTTATTCATCTCATGTTCTAAATAAGTGATTTCTAAACCTTTTATGAATCCCATAAGTTAAACATGTTTTGTTCACGTATCTCCAATATGTATACATATTTATTTATAAGTGACATACTAATTATTTATGTAATAAATCATTTACAAAAGTGTTAAAAAGGATGAACTGAAGATGTAAAACATTCTTATTTTTATTTTATTAAAAAATACAAAGAGCAAAGTGCTACTTCATTATTCTTTAAAAATTTTGGCTTAATATTTTATGATATACCTATTTAGAGGTCTGTTTTCTAAATGCAGTTAATTTTGATACTTGGATTATCTGCAAATCCTTCTGGTGCACATAGCCTACTTTAGGGACCACTCCTCTAAACAACTGGGATAACTGTATTGAAACTAGCCTTTTAGTTAAAAGCAAAGCAAAAAATAATTTATTTTGCTTTATACATTTGTATTTGGAAGGCAAATTTAAGAAGAATCAGCTTTGGCTTGAGATTTAAAGAATGCGCACTTTAGTCATAAACTACATGCCATGACTACAAGGGTTATATTTCACTAACTAGGAAACCCTAGAGAATGGTGGAAGGGTTATTGGTTAAGTACGTTATATGAAGGAATGCTTTGCTAGTAGCTGTTGATCAAAAAGATTAATCGCTGCTTTGAAAAAAGTATACCCTCTAATTATCTTTGTTTGGAGATATTTGGAAGATGGTCTTTCTTAATCCTTAGGAGATGTGGCTCAGGCCACTTGGGATCTCTTATAAAAATATTTTTTCATGATACACTTTATTAAACTTACTGAATTTACTTCATTGCATTTGAATGAGTCAAAATTCTTTTCTTCAGAAAAGATGGAAAACCAAATCAAATAAGCTTGAGTGAAAAAAAGAATTTATTGGTTCATAACCAGTGTTCAGTACTTGTCTCAAGGGCTTTAACTTGGTTGTCAGATCTGTATTTGAAGGTGTCTATTTGTCTGTGTCTCTGTTACCTTTGCTTTCTCTATGATAGTTTCACTCTCTTTTAGAGCAGAAAGTCGTCCTCCATGCAGTGGTGAGGCAAGGAAGAGTGTCCTTCTTCTTCTTTTTTTTTTTAATGACTTAGAACAATAGAAATTTATTCTCTCACAGTTCTGGAGACTAGAATTCCAAAGACAAGGTGTCAGCAGGGCCATCCTTCCTCCTCAAAGTCTAGGGGGAGAATTCTCCTGTTAGCTTCCACCTTCTGGTGGATCTTGATGTTCCTAGGCTGGTGGTAACATCCCCCCCCCCCCACTGCAATCTCTGTATTTGGCCTTTTTCCGTGTGTCTTTCCTCTGTGTCTGTGTCTCAATTCTCTCTCTCTTTTCTGTAATGAAGACACTAGTCATTGAATTTAGGGCCCAGATTAAATCCAGCATGATTTCATCTAGAGATTCTTTTTTTTTTTTAATTTTATTATGTTAGTCACCATACAGTACATCTTTAGTTTTTGATGAGGTGATCCACGATCCATTGTTTTCATGTAACACCCAGTGATCCATGCAGCACGTGCCCTCCTTAATACCCATCACTGGGCTAACCAATCCCCCCTCCCCCCTCCCCTCTAAAACCCTGTTTGTTTGTCCGAGTTCACAGTCTCTCATGCATGGTTCATCTCTCCCTCCGATTCCCCCCCCCCATTTTTCCCTTCCTTCTCCTAGTGTCCTCCATGCTGTTCCTTACGTTCCACAAATAAGTGAAACCATAGGATAACTGACTTTCTCTGCTTGACTTACTTCACTTAGCATCATCTCCTCCAGTCCCATCCATGTTGATGTAAAAGTTGGGTATTCATCCTTTCTGATGGCTCAGTAATATTCCATTGTACATATGGACCACATCTTCTTTATCCATTCATCTGTTGAAGGGCATCTCGGCTCTTTCCAGTTTGGCTATTGCGGACATTGCTGCTATGAACATTGGGGTGCATATGACCCTTCTTTTCACTACATCTGTGTCTTTGGGGTAAATACCCAGGAGTACAATTGCTGGGTCATAGGGTAGCTCTATTTTTAAATTTTTGAGGCACCTCCACACTGTTTCCCAAAGTGGCTGTACCAACTTGCATTCCCACCAACAGTGTAAGAGGGTTCCCCTTTCTCCACAACCTCTCCAACAGTTGTTGTTTCCTTCCCTGTCCATTTTTGCCATTCTAACTGGCATAAGGTGGTATCTCAATGTGGTTTTGATTTGAATTTCCCTGATGGCTAATGATGATGAACATTTTTTCATGTGTCTGTTAGCCATTTGTATGTCGTCTTCAGAGAAGTGTCTTTTCATATCTTCTGCCCACTTTTTGACTTGATTATTTGTTATTTGGGTGTTGAGATTGAGAAGTTCTTTATAGATCTTGGATACCAGCCCTTTATCTGTAGTGTCATTTGCAAATATCTTCTCCCATTCTGTGGGTTGCCTCTTTGTTTTGTTGACTGTTTCCTTTGCTGTGCAGAAGCTTTTTATCTTGATGAAGTCCCAAAAGTTCATTTTTGCTTTTGTTTCACTAGCTTTTGGAGATGTATCTTGAAAGGAGTTGCTGTGGTCGATGTCAAAGAGAACATCCTATGTTCTCCTCTAGGATTTTGATGGATTCCTGTCTCACATTGAGGTCTTTCATCCACTTTGAGTTTATCTTTGTGAATGGTGTTAGAGAATGGTCGAGTTTCATTCTTCTGCATGTGGCTGTCCAATTTTCCCAGCACCATTTATTGAAGAGACTGTCTTTTTTCCATTGCATGTTTTTTTCTGCTTTGTCAAAGGTTATTTGACCATAGAATTGAGGGTCCATATCTGGGTTCTCAGTTCTGTTCCATTGGTCTGTATGTCTGTTTTTGTGCCAGTACCATGCTGTCTTGGTGATCACAGCTTTGTAATATAGCTTGAAATCGGGCAACATGATGCCCCCAGCTTTGTTTTTCTTTTTCAACATTTCCTTGGCGATTTGGGGTCTTTTATGATCCCATACAAATTTTAGGATTGTTTGTTCCAGCACTTTGAAAAATGTCATTGGGATTTTGATCGGGATGGCATTGAAGGTATAGATTGCTCTGGGTAGCATAGACATTTTAACAATGTTTATTCTTCCGATTCATGAGCATGGAATATTTTTCCATCTTTTTGTGTCTTCTTCAATTTCTGTCATGAGTGTTCTGTAGTTCCTAGTGTATAGATCCTTTACCTCTTTGGTTAGGTTTATTCCGAGGTATCTTACGGTTTTTGGTGCTATTGTAAATGGGATCGTTTCTCTAATTTTTCTTTCTACAGTTGCGTTGTTAGTGTATAAGAAAGCAACTGATTAAGTCGGAGGGGGAGACGAACCATGAGAGACGATGGACTCTGAAAAACAAACTGAGGTTTCTAGAGGGGAGGGGGTGGGGGGATGGGTTAGCCTGGTGATGGGTATTAAAGAGGGCACGTTCTGCATGGAGCGCTGGGTGTTATGCACAAACAATGAATCATGGAACACTACATCAAAAACTAATGATGTAATGTATGGTGATTAACATAACAATAAAAAATTTTAAAAAGGAACTGATTTCTGTGCATTGATTTTGTATCCTGTCACATTACTGAATTGCTGTATGAGTTCTAGTAATTTGGGGGTGGAGTTTTTTGGGTTTCCCACATAAAGTATCATGTCGTCTGCAAAAAGAGAGAGTTTGACTTCTTCTTTGCCAGTTTGAATACCTTTTATTTCTTTTTGTTGTCTGATTGCTGTTGCTAGGACTTCTAGTACTATGTTGAACAATAGTGGCGAGAGTGGGCATCCTTGACGTGTTCCTGATCTTAAGGGTAAGGCTCTCAGCTTTTCCCCATTGAGGATGATATTCTCTGTGGGTTTCATAGATGGATTTTATGAACTTGAGGAATGTTCCCTCTATCCCTATACTCTGAAGAGTTTTAATCAGGAAGGGATGTTGTATTTTGTCAAATGCTTTTTCTGCATCAATTGAGAGGACCGTATGGTTCTTCTCCCTCCTCTTATTAATGTGTTCTATCACACTGATTTGCAAATGTTGAACCACCCTTGCATCCTGGGGATAAATCCCACTTGGTCGTGGTGGATGATCCTTTTAATGTATTGTTGGATCCTATTAGCTAGGATTTTGTTGAGGATTTTGGAATCCATATTCATTAGGGATATCGGTCTGAAATTCTCCTTTTTGATGGGGTCTTTGCCTGGTTTGGGGATTAAGGTAATGCTGGCCTCATAGAATAAGTTTGGAAGTTTTCCTTCTGTTTCTGTTTTTTGAAACAGCTTCAGTAGAATAGGTATTATTTCTTTGAATGTTTGGTAGAATTCCCCAGGGAATCCATTAGGCCCTGGACTCTTGTTTTTTGGGGAGGTTTTTGATCACTGCTTCAATCTTGTTACTGGTTATTGGCCTATTCAGGTTGTCAGTTTCTTCCTGTTTCAGTCTTGGCAGCTTATAGGTTTCCAGGAAGGCCTCCATTTCATCCAGATTGCTCAGTGTATTGGCATATAGTTGTTGATAATAATTTCTAATAATTGTTCCTATTTCCTTGGTGTTAGTCGTGATCTCTCCCCTTTCATTCATAATTTTATTAATTTGGGTCCTTTCTCTTTTCTTTTGGGTAAGTCTGGCCAGTGGTTTATTGATCTTATTAATTCTTTCAAAGAACCAGCTTCTAGTTTCGTTGATCTGATCTGTGTTTCTGGTTTCTAATTCATTGATCTCTGCTTTAATTTTATTTATCTTATGCGTGGCTTAGGCATCGTTTGTTGCTTTTTCTCTGATTCTTTAAGGTGTAGAGTTAGTTGGTGAATTCGGGATTTTTCTATTTTTTCGAGTGAGGCTTGGATGGCTATGTATTTCCCCCTTAGGACCGCCTTTGCAGTATCCCATAGGTTTTGGACCGATGTGTTTTCGTTCTCATTGATTTCCATGAATTGTTTAAGTTCTTTGATTTCCTGGTTGACCCAAACATTCTTGAGCAGAGTGGTCTTTAGCTTCCAAGTGTTTGAATTTCTGCCAAATTTTTTCTTGTGACTGAGTTTCAGTTTTAAAGCATTGTGGTCTGAGAATATGCAGGGAATAATCTCAATCTTTTGGTATCGGTTGAGACCTGATTTGTGACCCAGTATGTGGTCTATTCTGGAGAAAGTTCCGTGTGTGCTCGAGAAGAATGAGTATTCTGTTGTTTTAGGGTGGAATGTTCTATAAATACCTATGAGGTCCATCTGATCCAGTGTATCATTCAAAGCTCTTGTTTCCTTGTTGATTTTCTGCTTAGATGATCGTCCATTGCTGAGAGTGGAGTATTGAGGTCTCCTACAATTAATGTATTGTTATCAATATGACCCTTTATTTTGGTTAACAGTTGGCTTATGTAGATGGCTGCTCCCATGTTGGGGGCATAGATATTTACAATTGTTAGATCTTCTTGTTGGATAGACCCTTTAAGAATGATATAGTGTCCTTCTGTGTCTCTAATTACAGACTTTAGTTTAAAATCTAATTTGTCTGATATAAGAATTGCTACCCCAGCTTTCTTTTGAGGTCTGCTGGCATGGAAGATGGATCTCCATCCCTTCACTTTCAGTCTGGATGTATCTTTAGGTTCCAAATGAGTCTCTTGTAGGCAGTGTATGGATGGGTCCCATCTTTTTATCCAGTCTGCAACCCTGTGCCGTTTCATGGGAGCATTTAGGCCATTCACGCTGAGAGTGATTATTGAAAGATATGAATTAATTGTCATCATGTTTCTTGTGAGGACGTTGTTTTTATAGATTGTCCCTGTAAATTTCTGTTGTATATCACTCTTGGGGTCTTTCTCCTTTTATAGAACCCCCCTTAATATTTCTTGCAGGGCCAGCTTAGTGGTAACATATTCTTTCAGTTTCTGCCAGTCGTGGAAGCTCTACGTCTCTCCATCCATTCTAAATGAAAGCCTTGCTGGATAAAGTATTCTTGGCTGCATGTTCTTCTCATTTAGTACCCTGAATATGTCTTGCCAGGCCTTTCTGGCTTGCCAGGAATCTGTGGATAGGTCTGATATTATTCTGATGTTTCTCCCTCTGTACGTAGGGGAAGAGTGTCTTTCTTCTAGTACATGTCTGTATAAAATCCCACGGATGAAATAGAATCTGTGGTTGCCCATGTGCTGTGATTGGCAGGCCCATGAAAGCATATGGAATGGGGAAGGAACAGTTTCCCAAAGGAAGGGTTTGCTGTTACCACAGAGGAAGGAATGCAGGGAATCAAAAACAATAGGTATTTACTACAGGTGATGAGGAATAGAGGACAGGAGGCATAAACTATTCTTTAAGGTTATAAAAGGTGACTTGGGGTGTCTGGGTGCTCAGTTGGTTGGGCATCTGCTTTCAGCTCAGGTCATCATCCCAGGGTCCTGGGATCGAACCCCACGTCGGGCTCCCTGCTCAGCGGGGAGCCTACTTCTCCCTCTCTCTCTGCCTCCTGCTCCGCTCCCCCTGCTTGTGCTCTCTCTTGAATAAATAAATTTTAAAAAAATCTTTTAAAAGATGACTTAATTTTATTTTCTTAATCATTGATTTTTATAGAGTATGCAAGCTGCAAGATGTCCTACAGATGAATTATCTTTAACCAACTGTGCAGTTGTGAATGAAAAGGATTTCCAGCCTGGCCAGTGAGTATCTAACTTTGTTTTCTCCTAACCTGCCAAGTGGTATTTTAGAAACTTCTAGGGAGCTCTTATATTTTAGGAAACTTGAGAATAATTTTTTAATTCCTCTTGCTGAGTTGGAAAATGGAAGAGATGAGAGTTATGTATTTTAGTCTTTACTATGTTAAACTTTGATTAATAGGTTTTAAAAATCATACATAGCTTTTTATGTATAACTTTTATTTTCATCAACTTTCTTAGCAGAACTAAACATACGGGTTATATAAATCATACATAGCATAGTCATTAGGATTTTGGTTCTGTGGTGAGATTGTCTGAGTTTGGATTTTGGCTCTGCCAGTTACAAATTGGGTGACCATGGATAAGTTTTATCTACCATCTCTGTGCCTCTATGTCCTAATCTGTGAAATGGGGATGATGATAATGTCTTCCTCAGGGTAGTTCGGCAGATTGACTTATATAAATAAAGCATTTAGAACAGTGCCTTGCACATTAATAAGTCCTCAATAATTATTAGCTATTTCTTTAAAGATTTTATTTATTTATTTATATGAGAGAGAGAGCAAAAGTGAGGGGTGGGTAGAGGGAGAGGGACAAGCAAACCCACCCTGAGCAGGGAGCCCGACTCGGGGCTCGATCCCAGAACCCTGAGATCATGACCTGAGCTGAAGGCAGCTGCTTAACTGACTGAGCCACCCAGGCGCCCCAATAAATATTAGCTATTTTGATAACTATTACTATGATAATCTAAAGGACATGAAAATTGGAAGATGCACAACAAAGTATAAGTATTTACTTATAAGTATTGTTTTGTTGTCATTTATTTTAACCGATTCACATCACCCACTGCCAGAATTTCTAAAAGCCCTACTACCAAGCTCAGTGCCACCCATATGTTTCTGAGGCTGATAGAGGTAAGGAGATAAAGTCGTCCCACCAGCAGGCAGACTGGGGAAATAAGGAACAATAAGGCAGAATTTTAACTGAGCCTTAAAAAAAAAACAAAAAAACTGTAAAATCCAGGAGTTTTACAAAGTTAGAATTACTAATTATCTATAGTTTTCAGCTTTAGAATAAGGGGCTGCACTACATGATTGCAGTAATATTGTTTCTTGTCCTAAAAATTCTTTGATACTAAGTTGAACACAGAACTTTCTATGTATAAACTGGGACGTAGATAATCAGTGTAAGAATTTGTTTATGGAAATCTCTTATATTTGTCAAATGTTCACCATACTCATGATGGAGTTACTTGAAATATAGCAGATATAAGGAACATGTGTTGTGACAAAATGATGTATATAGAAACATTAACCATTAATATTTAAAAAGTCATAGCTTTTTTTTTAAGATTTTATTTATTTATTTGAGAGAGAGAGAATGAGAGATAGAGAGCACAAGAGGGAAGAGGGTCAGAGGGAGAAGCAGACTCCCTGCTGAGCAGGGAGCCCGATGCGGGACTCGATCCCGGGACTCCAGGATCATGACCTGAGCTGAAGGCAGTCGCTTAACCAACTGAGCCACCCAGGCGCCCCAAAAGTCATAGCATTTTAAAAATAGTTTTTTAAAAAGATTTTTTTATTTATTTGAGAGAGAGAGTGAGCTAGTGAGAGAGAACATGAGTAGGGGGAGGAGCAGAGGGAGAGGGAGAAGCAGACTCCCGGTGAGCAGGGAGCCCAACTTGGGGCTTGCTCCCAGGACCCCAGGATCATGACCTGAGCCGAAGGCAGATGCTTAACTGACTAAGTCACCCAGGAGCCCCTCTAAAAGACGATTTTAAAACAGATAGTGCTGTTGCAAAATAGAGTTTGAAGCTTTTATCACACACACAGTCCATGGCAATTTCTCGTTGTAGGAGATTATCATGAGATGACTATATTTTATCTATCATGGGTAACTTCTGAGCAGAATGAATTAGCACAAAATACTTTGAAATAATAAATATTGATATCTATATGAAAGCTGATGTGTTTTGTGACAATTTTTTATTTTTACCATCTTTTTAATTTTATAGGTTGTTACTGTTTCAACTATTATGAGAGCCTACAGAGATTTAATGAATAGTACTAAAACTAACTTTTTTTGGACTGTTGTATCCTGGTTCTTCCATCTTTGGTTCTCCTCCCTTTATTCTATTTAAGGTGTGAAATAATTCCCAGGAGAGGAAATTCATCTAATTTTTACTTAATATCTAGGACTCTAAATCATTGTCTTCAGTTTTATGTAAACTGGAAATGTAATGGTGTTGCTATTTTGACTGGTATGTACTCTCTTGAACTTGATCCTGATTTTCCTTGATATGTGCTTGGCCCAAGGTTATGCCTGGAGAACATTTTGAATTGCTGACAGTTTTGAGAAATGAAATTTGTGGTTCTGTTCCTTCAGGACTCTCAAATACTCTGCCATGTTTCCACCTGGTACTCATCAAGCATCATTTGTTGGAAATGAACACATGCAGTGGAATTGATGTTTTTTATTTCCTTTGACATGGAGCCCTAACTATGTTTCTGTCTTTCAGGCATGTGATTGTGAGGACCTCTCCCAACCACAGGTACACATTTACATTGAGGACCCATCCGTCGGTGGTTCCAGGGAGCATTGCGTTCAGCTTACCTCAGGTAACTTAGATGCTAATTTATTCTCTTCCATTCTTTTTTTTTTTTTTAAGATTTTATTTATTTGACAGAGAGAGATAGCGAGAGAAGGAACACAAGCAGGGGGAGTGGGAGAGGGAGAAGCAGGCTTCCCGCGGAGCAGGGAGCCCGATCTGGGGCTCGATCCCAGGACCCCGGGATCATGACGTGAGCCGAAGGCAGACGCTTAATGACTGAGCCACCCAGCCACCCCTGTTCTCTTCCATTCTTGAAAGTCCTAGAAAAATCAATTCATATAAAGCAAACCTCATCCTGGAACTGAATTGATTCATGTGGAAGAAAAACATCTAGGTATTTATATAAGGAATTTAAAGATACATTCTTTTTTTTCTTAAAGGGAGGTGGGACAGAGGGAAAGCACCCCTAAAGATACATTCTTAATTATGAGTTTTACTATGTTTGCCTTTTATTGCTTTGATTTTTTTCCTAATTTTTAAAAAAATTCTGTGGTAATATCAGTTAGCTATCAGATAAAGTCTCAAGTTATTTTAATGTTAACTCATAGGGTAACAGAAAATATATAAAAATAACATTTATAGGGGCTCCTGGGTGGCTCAGTCAGTTGAGCGTCTGCCTTCAGCTCAGGTCATGATCCCAGGATCCTGGGATCAAGTCCTGCATCAGACTCCCTGCTCGGTGGGGAGCCTGCTTCTCCCTCTCCCTCTGCCTGCTGCTTTCCCTGCTTGTGCTCGCTCTCTCTGTCAAATAAAAAAATAAAATCTTAAAAAATAAATTTATAAAATTGACATCTAACAATAGTGATTTTTTTTTTAAAGTGCAATGATGTCACGCTAATGAATATGATACGAATAGTTGCTGTCTCATATTACAATGTAACTTGCTGGGCTTCCTAAAGAGTAGAAGGATTATGATTACATTTATGACTGTTGATGGATTCTGTGGCGGGAAAACTGCCTTGCACTGTTGCAGGCACCCAATACATACTTGAGGAGCACTGCAAGTACCAGTCTGCATCCTTTACTCCCTTATTATCTTACTTGTGCTACTTATCCCACAGTCCTCAGCAATGTAATGCAACCCCTACCTTCTGGTATGCTAATAAGCATTGATTTACTCCCCTGGAGGTTGAAGGAAAGAGATCAAACACTCTTCAGGGATCTATTGAAGGTCTCTTGAAGCCCTCAAAAATTATGGGAGATCTTTACTCACAATTCTCCTTTTCTCTATTTGGATGCCTCTTGATTATGAGGACTACTATTCTAGGTACTCTTGCATGTATTAGCTCATTTAATTCTCAAAACAACCCGTGCTCGCTTCGGCAGCACATATACTAATTCTCAAAACAACCCCATATGATAGATACTATTACTGTCATCCTTTGGGTCTGTCTTTGGGATTGAAGTACAGAACCTCATTGTGGCTGCTTTGTGACCCAAAGTCTGGACTTACCCAGCATGCTGCTAAATTTCTCATTGGCCAGAAGTGAGATGGGATATTACAGAAGAGGGCATGAAGGGCAGAGAGGAGGGAGAAGCATCCTGTGCTGAAAGAGCTACAGGGGAAAGCAGGTGTTGCACATATTCACAGTGCAGCCTCTTCACCATCCACCTGCAAATCCGCACTGCTTGATGAGTAGACAAAATGTGGATTTTCAGCCAAAAATTATTTTTCCCACTGTTCTTTGAAGTGTTATCAGTAGTGACTAATTTTGAATCCATACCAAGCCAGTCCTAAAATCCTGCCTAAACACAGTCTGGCCTGCCTCCATATATTCTTGCCGTTGTAACCAGTCTGGATCTGGGAGAAGCTAAAGTCTAGTTGCAAATGCCTGAAAATCCTTTGGCTAGTACAAAGAGTAATCAGGACCATCTAACAATTGGAATCGCTGCTTGGGTTTCAAGCTAGATTAGCTGACCAGCTTTAATTTAGTTTTCATGAATTGAGTGTCTTTCTTTTTGAGGTATTATAGCAAACAATATAAGTAACCATAGTACATTTAGAACACCGAAATATTATCTGATACTATGAAGGCCTTCAGGAGCAATATACTGTGCAAAGAAGCATCCTACTCAGTGATACCAGTTTTATTGTACAAAGGCAAGCTTTGTATGTTTTCAGTTAGATGTTCAGATATAAACTATAGCATATAAGTATGTTTCCTAGGGATGCCTGGGTAGCTCAGTCAGTTAAGCAGCTGCCTTTGGCTCAGGACGTGATCCCAGGTTCTTGGGATCAAGCCCCACATCAGGCTGTCTACTCAGTGGGAGCCTGCTTCTCCCTCTCCCTGCTCCTCCCCCTGCTTGTGCTCTCTTTCTGTCAAATAAATAAATAAAATCTCTAAATAAATAAATAAATATGTTTCCTAGGGCCACTGTACAAAGTACCACAGAGTGGGTGGCTTAAATTTATTCTCTTACAGTTTGGGAGTCTAGAAGTCTGAAATCAAGGTGTCAACAGGGCCATACTCTGTCCGAAGGCCTTAGAGAAAAATCTGTTCCATGCTTAGCTTCTGGTGTTGCCAACAACCCTTGATGTTCTTTGATTGGGAGATGTGTCACTTCAGTCTCTGCCAACACCATCACATGACTTTCTCCCCATGTGTCTGTCTGTCTCTTTTCTTCTTGTAAGCACACTGGGGTCATATTGGCTTATGCCTACCCTAATTTGATAATGACCTCATCTTACCTTGATTGCATCTGCAAAGACCCTATTTCCAGATACGGTTGTATTCCCATGTGCCAGGGGCTGAGACTGCAACATGTATTTTTGTGGAACACAGTTCAACACACAACATTAAACCACATTTTGATCTTTGAATGTGTTCCTGTTACAAAAATTCATAGAAATCCCTCTTTTCCTCATTTCTCTAATTTTGATTGATTTAAGTTTTTTTTTTTTCTTTTATTTTATAGCGAAAATGGGCTGGACTTTCTATTGGGCAAGAAATAGAAGGTAGGTATGTTTTTTAGCTGCCTGATGCAGATTTTCTTTATGAGTTTCTTATGGTTGTGGATATCTGTAAAATTTTCTATTACTGGTTGTCAGGCCATTAAACATTGATCCTATTTAAGTTACTGGTTAGATATATGAGAATGGAAAAGTAAATAGTTATGGTATTTACTTCTTGACTTGCTATTCTGCCTGAAAATTGCAACCTAATGGGGGAAAGAATATCCACTTATTCATAGCTCACAGAAAAGTGTACAGGGTAAATAAGTGCACAGATATTACCACTGGGAGCTCTGTGTGAAAGTGCTAAGATAGAACAGGAGTGAATGAATTGATTGGAGACTGGAAAGTCAGCCAGAGAAATCTTCGTAGGCACTGGAGTTTTGAGCATGATTATGAAGTAGGGGGAAAGCATTACATAGTGGAGATAAGGAAGAAAGACTCTTAAGATGAGAAATAATATCAATAAAAGGCATTCATATGGGAGCAAGCAAATCATAGGCAGTGCTCAGGAAGTATGTTTGCGTGATTGAAAGGATTTACCTGAATGAGTTCTATTAAATGATGGGAGTATGCAGTTAGTGGAGGGCCTAAAAGTATATACTGGAAAGTTTGGATTTTATTCAAAGACAGTTGAAAGCTCCTGAGAATTTCTGAATTGAGCCCATCAAAATCCTGACTTTAGAAAAGATTCTGATGTCGGGTGCCTGGGTGGCTCAGTTGGTTAAGCGACTGCCTTCGGCTCAGGTCATGATCCTGGAGTCCCGGGATCGAGTCCCACATCAGGCTCCCTGCTCAGCAGGGAGTCTGCTTCTCCCTCTGACCCTCTTCCCTCTCGTGCTCTCTATCTCTCATTCTCTCTCTCTCAAATAAATAAAATCTTAAAAAAAAAAAGATTCTGGTGTCAGTGTGGAGGATAGTGAGGAAAGGGGAGAATTCAGGAGTTAAGGAAAATAGCTTCGTGATCATTTGACTTGCCTAGACTTAAGTTGAATAGGACTTTGGGAAATTATGGCTATGGAAAACTTCTAAAAGTGTAAGATGTATTGGGGGCGCCTTGGTGGCACAGTTGGTTAAGTGTCTGGCTCTTGGTTTCGGCTCAGGTCGTGATCTCTGGGTCATGAGATCGAGCCTGCCTTGGGCTCTGCTCTCAGTGTGGAGTTTGCTTGAGATTCTCTTTCTTCCTCTGCCCCTCCCACTTGGGCTCTCTCTCTCTCTCAAATAAATAAATCTTAAAAAGTTTAAGTTATGTTGAAGAGAAATAATTGGTATTACTTGGTGATTCCATTTTACTGTATACTGAGATATGTTTTCTTCTGTGTTTGTTTGGAAAGATAAATTATTTAAGGGAAGGGTAGCAGTATTTAAGCAAATGCTATACTTTTTTAAAATTTTTATTTTGAAGATTTATTTATTTATTTTAGAAAAAGCACATGCATGCATGCAAGCAGGAGAGGGGCAGAGGGAGAAGGAGAGAGAAAAGCCTCAAGCAGACTCCCCACTGAGTGGGGAGCCTGATGTGGGGCTCAGTCTCATGACCCTGAGATCATGACCTGAGCCAAAACCAAGTGTCCAGTGCTTAACCAACTGAGCCACCAGGCACCCCAAATGTGCTTTTTTTAATGAAGTGTGTATCAAGTCACCATAGTTGACTTGGGAAGGGCATGGAAAGCAGCTTCTGACTTCAGGAGGAAAAAAAGACTAGGCTACTTGTGGATCATAAGCCAAGAAGCTGATAAGCAAAAACTGGCATTGTCTCTTAGGCACTGTGGCAAATTGAGAAAATGGGGTATGAATCTTCTTGTCAGATAATTTCCTGTCAATTTCATGGGTACAGCAGGAGAAGGAAAGAAGAAGCAAGTATAATTAAGTCAGGTTTTTTTCTGCTTGCTTTTCTTTTTTAAAAATATTTTAAAGATTTATTTGAGAGAGTGTGCATGAGTGGGGGGAGGGACAAAGGGAGAGAATCTTCAGGCAGACTCCTCTATGAGCTCAGAGCCCCACCCAGGGCTCAATGCCGTGACCCTGAGATCATGACCTAAGCTGAAATCAAGAGTTGGATGCTCCATCGACTGAGCCACCCAGGCGCCCCTTTCTGCTTGCTTTTAAAACCTAAAAAATTTCTTATTTATGAAAAGTTTGCAAAAATAAGAGAATCCCTATATTACTACTTTTACCCAGATTCACCGATTATCATATTTTTAAAATTCATTCTCTCTCTACACACATGCCTGCATACACACATTTTTTTTCTGAACCACTTGAGATTAAGTTGCAGATATCATTCCTCTTTACATCTAATACTTTATTATGTATTTCCTGAGAACAAAGATGTGCTCTTACAGTAATTGAATTCAGGAAATGAAACATTAATATAATTAAACATTGAAACTTTAATCTGTAGTCCATAATTCAGTTTTGATAATTGTCCCAGTTATTTCCTTTACAGCCCTTTTCCCCCTTCAGTATTAGGATCCAGTTCAGGACTGTGTATTGTACTTAGTCATTTCTCTAATCTTCAGCTTTTTTGTTTTCCTTTCATGACGGTGATCTTTTTGTCATATAAAAAAATAAAATCTTAAAAAAAAAAAGTCAGGGGCGCCTGGGTGGCTCAGTCATTAAGCGTCTGCCTTGGATTGAGCCCCACATTGGGCTCCCTGCTCCGCGGGAAGCCTGCTTCTCCCTCTCCCTCTCCCCCTGCTTGTGTTCCCTCTCTCGCTGTGTCTCTCTCTGTCAAATAAATAAATAAAATCTTAAAAAAAAAAAATGACAGAACAGTTTCTGAAAAGGTCAAGTAAGGAAAAAAAACTTTTTGAAGAAAACATAAGATGGGGAGTTGTTTGGTCAAAGGGTACAAAGTGTCAGTTATAAGTTCTGGAGGTCGAATGTACAGCATGATGACTATTGTTAACAATATTGCATTGTATACCGAAATTTTGAAAAGAGGGTAGATCTCAAGCATTTTCATCTCACATGTGCATGTGCGCGCACACACACACACACACATACACACAGAATGTGCCCTGAGAAGGAGGTATATTCTCTGTTATCAGGGTGTAGTGTTTGCTGTATATCCGGAAGCTCTGCTTTACTGATTATGCTGCTTAGAACTTCTATATTCTTACTTATTTATTGTTGGCCACTTGCCCTGTTTTGTACTGAGAGTGGTGTGTTAAAATCTTAGTGTTTTCCTGTTTTTCCTTGCATTTCCTGTAGTTTCTATTTTACATAGTAGTTTCTGTGTTATCTGGTATGTAGATATTCATAACTTATATTTTTAATGTGAATTGTGGCTACTAGCATCATAAAGTGTGCTTCTTTATCTTGTTTAATGTGTTGTAAATTATACTTTGATGTCAGGATCACAGACCTTGCTTTCTTACTGTTTTTAATTTCTCAGTATTTCTTTGCCCATCTCTTTACTTTAGCCTTTCTTATCTCTGTGTTTTAGGTGTGTCTGTGGCATACAGTACAGAATTGGGGTTTGCTTTATGAGCCAATCTGAAATCTTCTAATAGGTGTGTTAGGCCCGTTCATGTTATTGATATGACTGATATATTTGATCTCACTTCTGTTATTTCACATTTTAGTTGTGTTTCTCTTTTTGGCATGTTGTCTTTGCTATTTTTGAATTTTTATTTTGGTATTTAGGAGTGTTTATATTTTTGTTTTAATTACTTTTGCATTTATATGTCTCATAGTCCCCTTAGGCCCCTCCTTTTTTTTCCTTACTTGACCTTTTCAGAAACTGTTCTGTCATTTTTTTTTTTTTAAGATTTTATTTATTTATTTGACAGAGAGAGACACAGCGAGAGAGGGAACACAAGCAGGGGGAGAGGGAGAGGGAGAAGCAGGCTTCCCGCGGAGCAGGGAGCCCGATGTGGGGCTCGATCCCAGGGCCCTGGGACCATGACCCGAGCCAAAGGCAGACGCTTAACGACTGAGCCACCCAGGCGCCCCTGACTTTTTTTTTTTTAAGATTTTATTTTTTTATATGACAGAAGGACACAGCGAGAGAGGGAACACAAGCGGGGGGAGTGGCAGAGGGAGAAGCAGGCTTCCCGCGGAGCAGGGAGCCCGATGTGGGGCTTGATCCCAGGACCCTGGGACCATGACCTGAGCTGAAGGTAGAGGCTCAACGACTGAGCCCCCCGGGCACCCCTGTGCTGTCAGTTTTAAGTGATATTCTTTGACTTTCATCTGTTGCCTGTATGACATTTCATGATCATTTTCTATTTCCCCCTTTCTCCTTCTACTTTTTTTTTAAAGATTTTTTTAAAAAAAGGTTTTGTTTATTATAGAGAGATAGAGAGCATGAGCCAGGAGGAGGGGCAGAGGGAGAGAGAGAATTTCAAGCAGCTCTGCACTGAGCATGGAGCCCGACCCGGCTTCGATCTCACGACCCTGAGATCATGACCTGAGCCAAAATCAAGAGTCAGATGCTTAACCAACTGAGCCACCCAGGAGCCCCCTCTTTGTTCTTTAAAAAATTTTTTTTAATCTTATTTTTGTAATCTGGTTATTTTCCTCTTCTTTCACTGCCTCTTACTAAATATTAATTTGAATCTACTCTCCCATGGGCACTTTGTAATTTATTATTTTTATCTTTTTCTTCAGTTTCCTCCCTGAGTTTCATAAACTCTAATTGCATTCTTTTGTCTATTTGTGTTCTTACATTTTAATCTTCTGATTATAGATGTTTTGTTATGTCTACATACTTGTTTGAGGATATTTAATTCGGTTTAAAGTGTTATATATATTTTTTTCTAGTTCATGGTTGATTTTTTGGGGGGAAGACACTTTATCAGCTGAAATGCTCTGGTATTTTGACATACGTTATGTTTTCTTTTTATAGTAAATTTGTTGTTATTTTTTTCAATTTTTGTGGGTTTTTTTTTTTTTTAGTTAGAAGGAACTTAAATATTGGGGTTATCTTTAGGTGGCTTTTTTTTTTCCTTTGTGGAAATAGGATGAGGGCTAAAATTTTCTGATTGGGCATGAAAATAAAGGAAATTACTTTAGATCTGGGTAGTTGGTGGAGAGAGTTGCATAATTAGTGCTTTCCACACTTGCCTGGGAGAAACACCTGGAGAGTTTGTTTAAAAAAAAAAAAAAGGATTCCCAGACCCTTTCCTTGAGAAGTCTGATTCATGAATCTGTGTTTTTAACACTCCCTGTTAAGTGATTCCTCAGCCACATTTTGGGAAACACTGACATAAGTGATTCCCTTAACTCTAACTCCCTCACCTGAAGCCTGGTGAGAAGCTGAGGCAGGGAAGGAGTTCAGCACCAGAGTGAAGTAGGTCAGTACATGAAACCAGGATTCCTTATTTACAGACATTGGCAGAAATAAAAATGTATGCTTATTAAATCTAGTGAGAAAATAGGTGTGTTTGTAGTGTAGGTTTCTTCTTCAAAGTTATTTTTCTAAATATAGTTAAGACTGCCTGAATTTAACCTTTAATGTAGATAAATTCTATCGTGAAAAGGTATGAAAATTCAAGATTATAAATCTTGATGAGTTGAGAAATGTGTTTTGTGACTTAAATTATGTTTAAAGCATTCTTCTGCTACCAGAAATGGTTGTCTTGATTGTAAAGTCAGTTCTTTAAAAGGCGAATCAAACGGGCACCTGCTGGCTCAGTTAGTAGAGCATGTGACTCTTGATCTTGGGCTTGTGGGTTTGAGCCCCATGTTGGGTGTAGAGATTACTTTAAAAAAATAAAAATTTTTTAAGTGAATCAAACAGACGTAATGAGCAAAATTATAAAACTAAGTGATTGGGTGGGACTAAGGTGCATATAGCTTGTGGCAAGGAAGAATTTGGGGGCCTGAGTGATGTGGATGATGTGGCCATAAAGGAAGAAAGCTGGTTCAGTGTAAGTAGCAATGTGGGCACAGATCGGATAGGATGTGTGGTATGAAGGGGAGCGCTAATTCAAAGATTCTGAAACAGGAGTTCTGTCTGTAAGGTGAGAATTTTTTTTAGTCAAGTCAGTGAGTGTGAAGGAATCTTCTAGAAGAATCATTTACATATTTAAGTATTACGGACTGATGTCCAGTTAACACATTTTTGACCATTATAGTGTATGCCTTTCATTGTAATGTCTTTTTATTCAGAGCACTGCCTGTAACATTCTTTGCTTATAAAAATAATTTTTATTAGTCTTTGGCATTAAATTTCTATTAATCATAAAATAAGAAAACATTCTCAACCTTATAGCCCTTCTTTGCTCCTGTATGAAACTTTCAGGGCCTCTGTCCCTTTGGGACTGACAGTGGTGCTGACCATGGTACTGACAGTGGTGCTGACCATGGTACTGACAGTGGTGCTGTCCATGGTACTGACTGCAGGATTTGTAATTGTAACAGCTTGGTCTTTTCTGTTAGGAAAACTGACTTCAAATTAAAGCACATTTGAAAACTATAGTCAGTAATAATGGTATTTTAATACACATATTCAAATTTCTTGATATATAGATGACACACACATGTATATACACACATAGGTGTATGTGTATATGTGAATACACACATGCATAAATACACATGACATTATAGAATTGGTTTTGAGTCTTTAATGCACAGAATGGTATCATACTTATGAATCTTTCCACAGCACAGTTTTTTACTCAATATTATATTTTAATAGCCCATCCGTCTTTTATACATTTAAATTATACACATTTTATACATCTAAATTATACATATACATACAATTAATTTATAATTATACAGTTAAATATACATCAAGTTTTAATTTTAATTGCTGTACAGTATCCCATATTCTGAATATGCCACATTTTTTTCATCATTCCCCTACTGATCAGTGTTTTTTCAATGTTCAACTGTTACAAATAATGCTGCAAGGAATCTCTCTATAGATCTCTTTTTAGATAAATGTTCAGGAGTCTTTTTGATACAAACACCTGGAAATGGAATTGCTGAACCAACTTATTCATTTTTATATTAATATTTCATTCTGTACTTATCTTCACTATATGAGGAAACAATTAGGCTCTCTTGCTTATGAAAATTACTTAATGTGTAAACCTGTACTTTCTGGAAAATGTTAAGAAAGAACAAAACACCCAGAAGTGGAGGCAGGAAAGTCTTTTGAAACTTTCAGCTGAGATTTGAACTTACTCTTTGATCTTCAGTGAATTTTCTATTGAAAATGTTTATCTTTATGTGTCCCCCTTTACAGTGGCAAACCAAAATATTAAAATGTGATTATACAAGCAATTTCATTCAGAGAATTTATAGAAAATCTTCAGACATAACTCAACTGGCTAGACTATAAGAAGTGAGTTTAGAACAGAATTTAAGGTATGGAAGAAACGTGAAGGTTTATGTAGTTCCATCTTCTTATTTTACAGATGTGACAAAGGCACAGAGAGCTAGATGATTTACTTAGATTCTTGTACTTAACTAACAGAATCTTTTTTTTAAAGATTTTATTTATTTGAGAGAGAGAGACAAAGATAGTGGCAGAGAGCATGAGTGAGCACAAGTGAGCACAAGCCAGGAGGAGAGGGAGAAGCAAGCTCCCCACTGAGTAGGGAGCCCAATGTGGTGCTGGATCATGACCTGAGCCGAAGGCAGCTGCTTAACTGACTGAGCCACCCAGGTGCCCCCTAACAGAATCTTTTGAAACACAGACTCCAACTCCAAAGTTCCTTTGTCTTGCCTCCTTTGTTACTAGCATGGAGATTTGGTTTTTTGCTGTTACATGCTGTTCATATAAAGATGAGTTAAAAACATGGTCCTTGCCTTCTTTTACATGTTGTACATGAAGTACCCACTCTTGAGAGTACTTACTTCCTGGCTATAGTAGGTGCTCAGTAAATATTTTTGTAGTATTAAAAAAGAAATGTCAAACTCTAAGTTGCTCTGGAGCAAACCCGCCTAGTAAATTTTGTTTCTCGAGTTTTTTTTTTTTTGTCCTACACACAGTAACTTGCTAGGGCAAAAGAGTCCACACACTTCTCACGTTAGCTCTTGCTTGTGTCAAACAAAAATCTTGTTTGAAAGCAGCATGCTATGCCAACTCCACTGGCACTTCCTAGGCTGTCATTTTGTCCTCTGTTAAATGAGAAGGAGGAAGATGTAGAGACCGTGTGGGAAGGGTTGTGATTTCCCATAAGAGTCAGGTGAGGGTAAAGGTAGAGGGAGAGTGCTGGTCAGTATGTCCTAATTAATTCAGAGGGGAGCAAAATCTCCAGTGGTTTTATTATTTTCTTTAATCTGTGCCTGTGTGTCCCTCCGGTGACAGCCATGGAAAGCCCCCTTTTGGTCAAGTTCTGTTAGGCTTCATTTATGTGCAACTTCTAGTTACTCGAAATGCAGTAAGTATTTGGTGTCCTTGAGATTTTAAAAATGCTTCTTCTTTTTTCCCCTAGTATCCTTATATACATTTGACAAGGCCAAACAGTGCATTGGCACAATGACCATTGAGATTGATTTCCTGCAGAAAAAGAGCATTGACTCCAACCCTTACGATACTGACAAGATGGCAGCAGAATTCATTCAGCAGTTCAACAACCAGGCATTCTCAGTGGGACAGCAGGTGGTTTTGAATTTTCTTTCATTCCTCCCACTTAATGGGCGTTCCAGTCTCTGTAGTTGTCCAAAATTAATTCTACTTTTTAGAAATTGCAAGGAGCTTCACATATGGACTGATATATCCAGTTGAGTGATAAAAAGTGATGGAGATGTGTTTACTGAACTTCTAAGTCCAGTCAGAAAAATTCTAAAGTAGCTCTTAGGTTACAGTGTCATATTTAATTACAGCAGCTCTTTACCCTGTAAATTTGGGAAGACTGCAAACTTATATGTCTCAGATTTCTTACTTTTCTTGTTGTGGGACATTTGTTTTGTCTGTGGATCATTTACTGATATATTTCTGTAGAAAAGTAATTCTTAACTCTTTTGGTTATAAACTAACCTGAGAATCTTAAGACAAATATGTATATATATTTGCAGGTTTTTCATGGAACATCTGAAGCCCGGATTTTCTATCCTTAAAAGTGATATTGCTGATCTTGCCTTTTTTTGGACTTCAGTTAATATATTGTTAACCTCCTACGAAGAAATTCTGTTCTTTTAAAATTTTACTTAAAAAGCTGTGTGAGTTCATAAATTGCTGCTTGTTTGAACGCATAAATAATCATTGCTCTTTTGACCTCACCATTATATTTGTCTCCATTTTTGTGACTTTCCTTAATTATTCTAATTCTTTCCTCCTGTCATTCATAGCTCCATAGCAGTAGTTCTCAAAGTGTGGTCCAGAGACTTCTGGGGGTCCCTGTGGCTCTTTCAGGGGGTTTGTGAAGTCAAACTTATTTTCATAGTAATACCAAGATGTTACGTCTCTTTTCTCTTATTCCCTCATGAATGTACGGTGGAGTTTTGCAGACTTTGTGATGTGTGCTAGCTCATCAGCACACTGACTGTTAAAGCAGACATGAGGGTCCAGCTTTCTTCCATTAAGCAAGACATTAAGGAGATTTGCAAAAATGTGACAGTGCCACAGTTCCCACTTATGTTTTTTATTTTGGGAATTGGTGGGTTTTTTTTTTATAAATTAAAAATATGTCATTTATGTTCACACAGTGAATTTATTGTCATTTTTATATTAATAAATACATTTTTAAGTTTCTTATTCTAATTTTTACTATGGTGAATACCAATGGATATAATCCATTTAAACAAAGGCTCTTCAGGGATTCTCAAAAATTTTTAGGCATATAAAGGGATCCTGAGACCAAAAAGTTTGTGAGTCGCTGCTTATGGCATTCTGATAGTGACTTACCTAGACTGTCCTTGCAGACTCTTATCTGGGTAAGTGTGTGGAACAGTCAGGGAGAGAAGTGGTAGAAAGAACTAGCTCTTGGAATAAAGGAGTGTCACTTCTTTGGATTCTCTCATCTAAGTGAAATGGCATAAATCTGGAAGAACAAGACCAGGGATCTGGATAATCCATACATTATGATAATCAAGCTTTCACAAGTGAAACTGAATCACTGATAGACAGAAAAAGGTTATAGTGCACTTATTATTTATTTTTCAGAGTATTAGAATTAGAATGAACCTCAGAGGTTGTCTTTTTTTCCTCAGAGGTTATCTTGTCTAACTTCCTCATTTTGCAAATGAGTAGTTTTTAAGTTCAGAGAAGGTAAATGACGTGCCAATGGCTACACAGCAGGGCCATAGCTGAGACAAGAACCCATCAGTTAATTGAACAGTTAATTAATTAAACAAATATTTACTGGATAACCTAGTATATTTCAGCTACTATTTTAGTCCCAGCAGATCAGCAGTGAACAAAATACACACATTTCCTATTCTTACAGAGCTTACTCCCTAGTTGGGGAAGATAGAAACAAAGTAAGAACTGCCACGCACTGTTAAGTACTTTGATGTAGGTAAAATGGTGTACTAGAGACCCAGCGTGGTACTGCTTGAGATTAGAGGGTCCGGGGAGGCTCCCCAAGATGACAGTCCTCTGATCATTTGTTGACCCCCTGTCCATTGCTTTTTGAGCTGTGCTGTATTCCCTCTGGATCCCGACACTTTTTGATGAATAATTATGCTCAAATTGCTTACCTAAACGTCACTGTTTTTGCCTTTTCCTTTAGCATTACTACTTTAATAGAAGATGCTTTGGTATTTGTAATCATTTAAAACCCAGTAGCATGCAGAGGTCTATAAACCCATGAGAGAAAAATCCTCCATAATACAGAGAAGAAATAAATATCTTACCCCAAATCACTGTTCTTCGTATTGATTCCCATTTGTAGTGTTCAGTAGTGGCAGGACTGGCAGTCAGCTTTGCCTGCCGTAGTTACTGTAGCAGGTAGAAGAGGGCCTTGGCTGTAGAAGGCACTCAGTAAACACTTGGTGAATGAGTCTGCATTCAAAAGCTGTCTGTGCACTTGTATGGCAGGGATTTGTATTGGTGGTGGAAAGGCATGAATCTTCGAGTTGTGGACCCAGGACCCCAGCTCGAGTCCTCGCACTCTCGTTTACTATGACTCTGGCTTCTGTTGCTTAGGCCCTCCCTGGGTCTCAGCTCCCTTACTAGTAAAACTGAGGAAGACTCTCTGTTTCCGAGAGAGTTCATGAGCATTAAGTATAGGACCTCCTGGAGTGTTTGGCACATGAAGATGCTCAATAAATGTTAATTCCCTTTTCCTCTCATTGCCTGTGTGAGTAGTTTGCCTGTGGAGCAGAGTTGAGAGGGATATACAGGAGAAAGCTGCCTTCCCTGCATTTGGAAAACACTGGTGATGATGTGAGAATCCAGCCATTATATCAGGAAGTGATTTTTCTCCTCTTATCTCTTTTCTACGTAGCTTGTGTTTAGCTTCAACGAAAAGCTTTTTGGTTTGCTGGTAAAGGACATCGAAGCCATGGATCCTAGCATCCTGAAGGGAGAACCCGCGACAGGTAAAAGACAGAAGGTATGTTTTATTTCTAATAGTCACTGTGATGTGAGTTGTGCAGATTAATATAACATTCCTAGCCATTCTCTTGCTCAGTGTTTTCTTTCATATTATGTACTCTTTCTTATTTGCAGACTTAATAGTAATTTGAAATTTGTATGTACTCGTAATCCTGGTTGAATGCAGATGATATTTACTGCACACAAATAATAATAAGTCAGGCATTATCAAAGGATACATGCATTGAAATTAAATAGAAATAGTAGAAGGTAGGACAAAAATAAATGTAACTTAGATGATAATTTGGAAGATTTGCTTTGCTTGAAGAGACTTTACTTCCCCCTTCATTTTTGGCCTTGCTTTGGGAAGTCCAGAAGTTCACTATTAGGCTAACTACTAATTATTGTCTTTCTATACAGATTGAAGTAGGTCTGGTTGTTGGAAACAGTCAAGTTGCATTTGAAAAAGCAGAAAATTCATCACTTAATCTTATTGGTAAGATTTGCAATTTTTAGAAAAGTCTGAATGAAGTGGGACTATCTCTGTTATCGTACGTGACTCAACTACCGTGATTTTCAAATCTGGCAGGAGAATAAGGGCACCTCTGTTGAGAAGGCTTATCACATAATCACACAGTATTTCATCACCGTCTGATGTGCTGATACAGAGAAAAAGTTTAGGGCACCTGGTGGATCAGTCAGTTAATCATTTGCCTTCAGCTCAGGTCATGATCCCTGGGCCCTGGGATTGAGCCCCATATCGGGCTCCCTGCTCAGTGGGGAGCCTGCTTCTCCCTCTCCCTCTGCCTGCTGCTCCCCCTGCTTGTGCTCTCTCTCTCTTTGTCAAATAAATAAATAAATAAATAAATAAAAATCTTTAAAGAAAAAAAAATTTAACGCCTGGTAGGTGGCTCAGTCGTTAAGCGTCTGCCTCCGGCTCAGGTCATGATCCCAAGGTCCTGGGATCGGGCCCCGCATCGGGGTCCCTGCTCGGCAGGAAGCCTGCTTCTCCCTCTTTCACTCCCCCTGCTTGTGTTCCCTCTCTCTCGCTGTCTTTCTCTCTGTCAAATAAATAAAATCTTCAGGAAAAAAAAAAGCCTAAAACCTTCACTAGATCATCATTGTCCAGTAGAAACAGAATGTGGGCCATGTGTAATTTTTAATTTCATAATGGTGACAGTAATCAGGAAAAAATACAGAATAAAATTGATGTTTAAACTTTTTTTATAAGGATTTTATTTATTTGAGCGAGGAAGTGAGCGAGTGAGAGAGCACACGAGCAGGGACAGTGGGAGAGGGAGAAGCAGACTCGCCTGCCGAGCAGGGAGCCCGATGCGGAATTCGATCCCAGGACCCTGGGATTATGACCTGAGCTAAAGGCAGATGCTTAGCTGAAGGTAGACGCTTAGCCGATTGAGCCACCCAGTCGCCCCTAATTTTTAAACTTTTAATTTTGAGATAAGTTCAGGTTTATGGAAGATTTGCAAAAATAGTTCAGAGAGGTCCTGTATGTTTCACCAATTTCCTCGGTGTTATATCCCAAATAATCATAGTACAGTTACCCAAACTAAGTTAACATGGTTACATTGCTACTAACAACTACAGATTTTATTTGTGTTTCACTAATTTTTTCATTATGTCCTTTCTGTTCTAGGGTGTGATTCACAATCTCACACTGCATTTAGTTGTTTAGTTTCCATAGTCTTCTCTGGTCTCTGACAGTTCCTCAAGCTTCCACTATCTTTATATGCCTGGGTGCATAACGTGTCTGTATGCACGTTGGGAACTGGTCAGTTATTTGTAGACTGCCCCTCACTTGGTGGTGTTTTAAGTGTGATACTAACATCACTTCTATTAGTGATTAAGGTAAATGGTGAATGTGCAGGTAAAGAAAGTCTTCGCAACAGATTCACAGCTCAGTCCGACTCTTTTATGTTAGATAATGCAGATTGGACTCTAAGAAAAGTAACTCACCAAAATGATGATGTCATTAACTGTATAGTAATTCTGATTTGGGGTGATTTTCACTATGCTGATGTCTTTCCCAGTAGAAAGTAGAGGATTTTCATTGGTTGCACAGCATTATTTCCAAGGTTATTTACCTTCAAATATGTGACCTTTTTTCTTGATCTATAAATTATCATTTCCTCCTTACTGTTTTTTCTTAATTTTACAATAAAGTATTTGTTTCATAAAATACAGAAACATTCACTCAAAAACAACTCACACACTCTAAAATTTTAAAATTTGATTCTATTTTCATAATGTTTTATAATTTGTTTGTTGCCTAACATATTTCAAACCTCTTAATACACTCAACAATATAATTTTTAATGACTATATATGTTTTTATGGATGTAGGATTTATCAGAATCTCCTGTTACTGATCCGTTTCTGAAGTGATTTCTTTGTGTTTTATACACCTTTCATAAACCTTTTGTTAAGGTATCTTAAGGGAGTTGCATGACTTTCATACAATGTGGATATTTCTAAGTAATTCATGCAAAGGTGTGATTGATGGGCTTTTTTCCACTGATCAATAAAATTGTGTATTGATTTAGCCTGCCGTAAATTTGGCCACAAGAGGGCAGTAGAGTGTAATAAATATATTTTTGATTCCTTTATAAAGGTAATGAGTCCTCAAAACCCTAACCCATAAAATCACCATCTAGGATAAACTTTTTCTAATGTGACCTGTTAGTCTCTAATTTAAAAAAAAGATATCATTTTCTTTTTTGTTTACAGGAGAGTGAACTAAGGTACTTTTATTGTTTTTGAAATGGCTAATGTGGTTCTCTTGAGTTTCTTTAGGTGGCACTATGACATTTAAGTTAGATAATTTTTATTTGTGAAAAGTAGAAAACGTGAATTTTGAAATCATTAAGACTTTAGGATGATTTTAGACTTTTGTGTGCAAGTGGGGTAAAAAACAAATAAGACATCAGACTTACTCAGTGCATCCTCTCAGGCTAAGGGGTTATATACACAGTTTATAAACTTAATCTAGATAAATATATGTATTTTTAAATACACTTGCTTCAGGAGCCTTGAGGGATTGCTAGATTTCAGTTGCATTTCTAGCAACTAGTGTTGTCTTCATCAGATGTACACAATGTGTTTCCTCTCATCAGCCCAAGTTAGTTAACTTTGTTAGGATTAGAGGTTAATAAGACCAGGCTCCATGGATTGATCACAAATGGACTACCACGTGAGTTTAGACATTTCTGAAATGTTCTACTGGCCCTAAATGGGTCCAGACAAAGTAGTTAACATAGCAAAACTCATTCTTCTTATTAGAAAATCAGCTAAGAGCATGTTCATGTTTGCATAGGGTAGCTTCTCTAGCTTCTCTATTCATTAAAAATGCCCAGTGATTTCTGTCTTTTTTCACCCAGTAATGAAGTTCTTGTTTCACATTTGATTACCTTTGTTTGACATAGGCAAAGCTAAAACCAAGGAAAATCGCCAGTCTATCATCAATCCTGACTGGAACTTTGAAAAAATGGGAATAGGAGGTCTGGACAAGGAATTTTCAGATATTTTCCGACGAGCATTTGCGTCCCGAGTATTTCCTCCAGAGATTGTGGAGCAGATGGGTGAGTTTAAAAAGGAAAATTTGATAAAAATCTTGTTAAAAAAAAAAAAAAGAATGCAATGAAATGAAATCTTTTTTAAAATAATGTTCTGAAATTATTTTTCAGACCTGCCAGTATATTTTTGTTTTAACTTTTTCTTTTAAAAAAATGTTCTAAAATTTTTTTTAAGTATTAGAATTTTTAAAATTACATTTTAGTTTTATAGGGAAAATAGAAATATTTGGGGTTACTTTATCTTATTATTTATTAATTTAAGTATGTGTATGGACATTTTTAGAAATTTCATTTTATTTATTTCTTTATGAATCTTTTTCTCTAGGGCATATTTAGGAATTTCACCTGACTCTAAAGATCCACTGTAGGTCTAAGATTTACCCTGCTGAATCATCATTACCTACTAGACTGTGGGCATTGTTCTTACGTTAGCTACCGCTTCTTTTTATTGTGCTGTTGCATTACCCAATTAGTACATCTTCATACCTAGTAAATGGATTCTTGGCATGTTTTTCAATTAGATAAGTTTGATCCAAAAAGACAAATGCAGGATATACATGGGAGTTTCCATATTGCATATAAAGAAATGTGCTATTCATTTATCATTTCCTTCTTGAAGGTTTATTTAATTTATCTGTGTGTGAAGTGGCTTTATTTGCCCTAGTGGAAATGCTGTCATGACTGTTTTCATATCCATATCATAGGTTGAATTGGAATGTGAGCAATAGAATATCTGAGAAAGGAATTTATAACATAATAGCTTCTGGCAGACTATTAGTATAAAAACAGTATCTAAAAAAAACCTGAAGGAATATGAATATATTACTCCCTTCACCTCCATCATTCTTTATCTTTACATTGCTACTGGCAGATAAAAGTATGGTGGGGAAAAGAACTGCTTTCTAGGCACTAAGTGCTTGGTTCTATTAGCCTCCTATTGTTGGTAGCCTTTCTGCCTGGCCGTTCACTCTGATAAATTACAGGCATAGCACACACCTGTTCTCTGGGTAAAGGTCGAGTTTGGAGTTGGATTAAGAGAAAATGACAGAGACCCTCATCACCTGAGTTTTATACACCTTGAGATGGCAATAACATACTTTTTTTATCTGAAAGATAACAAAGGCCAAGTCCATAAAAAACAGAATTTTAATTTGGAACATAGTAAAAAATGTGGTAATTCACTATCTTGGTAATGTGTATTTTGAAGCAGAGTAAGTCCGTAAAGCTTTTTGATTAAGACATGGAAATGTTATTTGCATATATTTTGGGTATCAGGAGAGATAAAAGGATGATTTTAAATGTTCTGTTATTCTTATGGCATATTTTTTACTCGTTTTCAAGGCTGAGCTCAGTGCAGAAAGAGTCTAATGATTCTGTTTCTTTGAACATTTATATTATCCGGCCAACAAGTAGAAAAACAATGGCTTCTGTAATAAGCTATATTTTTAATTATATTATAAATATTTTCTCACAGTTTTTGGAAGCTATCAAGGATTCAGTTATTCAGATATGTGTTTCCTGTTTGTGCATTATCCAAACCCTGCTCATGAGGGCCTCTGTCTGCGGTTGGGCAGATAATACAAAAGGAGCAAAACTCATATTGGTTGATTTGTGACTTTGCCAGCTGTTGGAGAGTTTGGAATTAAATCAAAACAGATTTGGAATTTTTGAGTGAATTTAATCTGTGTTTCTGCAATCCATATTGAAATCAGTTAAATTATAATCATTTTCTTTTTGTTATTGTGAACATGTGTTTTGACTAAGAATCATGGATTTCAATTTTGTTTGTGAGGGCTACTATCCAGAACCTTTTTTGTGGATTTATTTTTCTAATATTTTTACATTAATTGGATAAAAAAGTTCTGTTCTTAAAAAAATTTTTTTTTCTCTTTATGGCTTTTTGCCAGCAGGATGCATGTTATCAATTTGATTTAAAAGAGAAAAAGTATAAAACTATCTTTGCTTTTGAGCTAAATTGAAAGACATTATTTTCTTTATTCTGAATGAAGATTGTCAGTGTCCTAAAGCTCATTTTTATGGTAAAATGGCTGAGAAATAATTCTCTTGCTATGCATATGTCATTCCGCATTTTCCATTAGAGTCTTCTTTTTTCTTTTGAGTTTTGGGGGAATTACGTAGTGGAATACCTTATTGCAGTCCAAGAACAGTGTGGTTATAAAATTCTCATTAGGCTTTGGTAAAGGTATATAAAAGTATAGATTGCTATATTTGGATAGAATATAAAAACAACCCTGTACAAGTTCTTTTTATTATACCCTGTGTTCTTTTACCCTGATAGGTGGGAACAAAATTGTCTGATTTTTTTTTCCTCTCTCTTTATTAACTAAATAGCTAAACTTCTATGGTTTGGGGATCCGAATGGACACTGGGTCTGATTGTTTCAGTCAGTTAAAATGGAAAAAAATAGTGATTAGAAAAGAATAATTTATGTAGGTTATGGGGCTGTTTTGTTTTGTTTTAAGCAGAGAACCTTTTTTACTTTTGGCTTGAGACCAAATCATTGTTTACCATGAAGTCTAGAGTTATGTCTACTTTGTAAGTAGGAATCCTAACTAAATGGATCTTTTTGCCTATATATCAAAGTTGCAAGTTCACAGAGTGATAGATTTAGAATTCTCTTCTCTCATTGTGTTTATGAGTGATAATTTTGCTTCTAGGTAAGACAGTTCTTTCCTTTTGCTTGTAAAACTTCATGTTCCTTTCCACGATTGTGGATGTAGTTTGGAAATGTGCAGAATGTTGTGGTGAGGTATATGAAGACCAAAGGGCTAACCAGAGGCACACAGTGATGCAGGAACATTCGAGGTCAGGTGAGGTCAAGCACATGCAGTAAATGTCCTAGGAGCACGTTCTGAGTCCCATGGTGGAGGTATGGGCATCACAAAGTGGAGTGTGAAAGTCTCGGTGAATAAACTCAGAAGCTGATTGCTGTCCTTGAGCACAGTCAGGTGTCTGTTGAATATATACTTGTGTTCAGACATTTACCACACTTACTCCTTTGCACGTGGTTTTGTGGAGAGTGTTGCAGATAATTGATTGAGTCCCTCAGTTCTTGTTGTGGCTCTTTTGTTGGCAAAGATAGAGATTCTGTAAAGAATCTTCATTTTTCAGCATCCCTGGCAATTACCCCTAAGTTGTAAATGCCAGGGCAAAAAAAACCACCAAAAATCCTCTTCAAAGGACAGTGGAATGATTGTTAAAGAATTAGCATCTCTTAAAGTAGTTTTAGGACTAGGTTTACGTGTAGCCAAGGAAAGGGGCTTTGGCAGAAGTTACCCATTTTAGAGCTGGAAGGAAAAGGGTGTGCAGACTGAGAGGGCCTCCAGCCTCACGCTGCCTTTTGGTGCCTCTATACCTCTCAGAGATCCAGGCCACCTAGCAGGGAGGAGAGCCTCCCTGTGCCCCCCTTCTTTGAAACGACTCTGTTCTTTTTGGTCCCCTTTCTCCATGCCTCCCTCTCTAAGCCCATTTTCAATCTGTATTTTTAAGATTTCTTTTGAAATTCTAGAGGAAAGCAACTCTTCTGATACCATAAGTGAAACTGCAGTTACTCTATGGAGTAGAGCACCGAGAAGATAAGGAGCCTCTCAATCATATGCAGACATCTTTCACAAGCTAAAAACAGTGCAAATAAAATACGGTGGAAGAAAGGGCACTGAGGTTTTGTATGCGCCATATTTGGGAGAGAGGGAGTTCTTGCTCAGATTAACATAAACACTGACACTCTTAAGATGCATTTTCACACCCCCACTCATGAGGAGAGATTGCAATTTAAATGGGGGTTAAGACATCTAGCCGAACTCCAGGGCTCTGTAAAAGGAACCCTAAGGCTAAAGAGCTTATCTGAAATTTGAAAAAAAGAAAAAAAAAATGAAGCTTTCTGACATTCATCTTTTTTCCTTGTATTAGTCATAACTTGCTTTTCAGCTATATTTTAGGTTTTGAATGCCAACCTGACATCTGTTCAAGTCTGCCTGTAATTTATTAGGAAAGGAAAAGAAAGCAGTTGCTCACTAGTTAGAGATGCAAAACTTCCCCCTTCTGCTTTTCCACCAAATACTTATAGATGATACTTGAATATGAAGAAGTAATAATTTACTAATTTACTAATTCCGACTTCGTATTGGGAAATTTGTAAAGTTTTTTTTTTTAATTAGAAGAAGAAATGGCTTATGGCCATGTGATTTCCAAAAATCTCTAGAACAAGATTTAGAGCTAAAGCACACACCGTAAAAAAATACTATAGGTGCTTTTTTTATAAGTTGAAATTTTTAACCTTGAATTAATTCTTGCATTGGTTTTAATTTTTTTTAAAGATTTTATTTATTTATTTGACAGAGACACAGCAAGAGAAGGAACACAAGCAGGGGGAGTGGGAGAGGGAGAAGCAGGCTCCCCGCTGAGCAGGGAGCCCAATGCGGGGCTCGATCCCACGATCCTGGGATCATGACCTGAGCCAAAGGCAGACGCTTAATGACTGAGCCACCCAGGCGCCCCTGGTTTTAATTTTTTAAATAAAATTTACTTACATTTGAATAGAAATAATGTAGCTATGCTCATATCTCAGAGTCAAACCATACGTAAATTCAGTCAGCATTTTTTATTAATAGATAAACTTTTAGAAATAAATCTTTGCGAAGGCAGAACTGCCTATAGAGTCTAAGCTAATGGATTAGATTTGCTGGCAACTACAGGTGAGTTACGGATCAGTAATTGGGTCACTGGTCTGAGTTTGAAACTATATGTCCAGCAGTAAGGAAATAATAAACTATGCTACATGCTCTTACCCTTGCTATGGAATACAGTGAAGCGGGTCTTAAAATGATACAGTTCCCAATGTATAGAGCTGTTTTAATAAGAAATATATATAAAACTGAAAGTTAAGTGCATTACAGAAGTCTCTCTGAACACACATTCAGTTGAAAAAATATTATGTGAAAGGGGAGTTAGGATGGGAAATACAGGGAGATTTTTGTTCTTTTACTCTCTGTGCTTCTACATCTGAATGTTTTACTGTGATCTTATATTTCTACTTGTGTAGTTAAGAAAACAACCAAAAGGTAATATCACAGGCTCTTTATCTTTTGTGGTGGCTTCACTATCAGCACAACAAGGGAACGCAGGAACAGATGTGTCCCACGTCCTTCATGAGGTTTCTGTGGAGGAGAAGAGTGCAGGGGTAATGGGGCCCCCCAGGGCTTTGATGGCAGCCCCTGACAGGGGAGTCAGAGACACCTGTCCTTTTCCACTGAAAAGGTAAAACCAGTTTCCTGATATGTAACAAACTACTTCCTCCTGTTACTTTTTTGCATTATGCTAATGGGTATAAGTAGTTTGTACTTCCTGCAAACCATGAGAACATTTGCATCCAGGCCTTTACTCAGCTCTGGAAGCCCAAGAGGGTAGAGAGTGGGACGCAGAGTTTCTGATGTGTGAGGAACTGTGCTTGAATTTGCTCAGTCCTCCTCACACCTTTCCACTGAGGAATCTAGCTCCCGTGACTCCTGACATAAAGTGGTGGTGTTTCTTCCCCTTTTACTCCCATATTTAGATTGGTGATGATGTTGATGACAGTGGTAGCCAATACTCCTGTAGTGCCAGGTGCTGTTCTAAATGCCTTACATATATTAACTTACTTAATTCTCACCACAACCTTGTCCGGTAGATAGTATATCATTCCCATATTATGGAGAAGGAAACGGAGTCTCGAAAGGTTAAGTAACTTAGAGCTAGTAAGTGGTGGAGTCGGATTTGAACCCAGGCAGTCTGGCCTCAGAGACCATACCCTTAACATTTACATTGTTTTTCTCTCATGAAAGCCTATCCTATAAAACTGCTAAAATGGGCCTTCTCAGCCCCACTTCTTGGGGCTTCTGAGGCGGTCTTTGAGAGAGGTAGAGGCAAGGGTTTTTCAACTGTGGCATCATAGACATTTTTGGGCCCGATCATTATTTGGTGTGAGGCGCTGGCTGTCCTGTACATTGTAGGATGTTTAGCAGCATCTCTGGCCTCTACATCCTAGGTGCCAGTGGCACTCCCTCCCTACCCCTAGTGGTGAGAATCAAAAATTCTCCAGACATTGCCAAAATGGCCTTTGTGGGGGGGGGGGGGAGTGCAAAATCACCCTTGGTGATCTAGTTACAAGCCCCTGGCTTCTCTTTACAGATGCAGAAGCTATGGCCCAAGGTTACTAAGCAAGTCACAGGCAGAACTAGGACTAGAACTTGGTTCTCCTGATTCAGGAACCCTTGAAGGAGGAGAAGGAAGTGACTTACTAAGTTTGTCCAGCTAGTAAGTGGCCGAGCTGGGGTTGGAAGTAGGATGTCTGGTTCCAGAGTCCGAGTTCTCAGCTGCCTCTCCAGGTACTGGAGAGATGGAGCCAAGAATCAAGGAATCAAGGAAGCCCTGAAGTTTAGGTCAAAGAATATTTTATGATGAGTAAATAAGTGCCACTTTTGCCTTTCTCCCTTAATTAATTCTCAAAGAAATTTACAAAGCTTTCCATATAGAAAGGTTCTGAGAACTTAGACATGACAGGTTAGGAGGGTGGGACGGAAGAGAGGAGTTACTAGAAACCCTGAAGGTCTGTAGGTCTGGCCTCACCACCCCCCCACCTTTGCCCCATATGCAGGTATAAGTAAGTGTTCAGAAAATACACTGCAGAAATCAGACTTCTGCATTTAGGTATTTAGGCAAGACAACTTTCTAAACTGTTTAAACTTTTCCAACCTCTCTGTCTCTTCTAATGAGTTAAACCACCTCCTCCTCCATATTCCTCTCTTCATCCTCCCTGCTTCTCTTCCTCTCCTCCCCCATCCCCTTTCCTCTTCCCCTTCTTTTTGAGATTAGTGGCACTAGTGGCACAAAATCTCAGATTTTTGTGACGGCAGGAGGAATACATTGACTAGGAATATAAAGATCTCTTTATCTGTTTGGGTTTTACAGTTTGAGCAGAGAAACTGTCCCAATTGAGATTTTTCAATTTTCTTATTTCTGGCAGATTTTCTGGGACTTAAATGTGGCAAAAATCAGTGGACTTCTCTTGGCCTGGAGAAAAAGTATAAGTGCTCAATGTATGAGAATGAATGAACTCTCTATAACACTAAGGTTTTATAAATAAACAATCTTTCTAGGAACTGGATATATTAGAATTGTCATGAGCTCAAAGACATGAAGCATTGGTTGTAGGACTGCAGCGTCTAATACGTAATAAGTCTAGTCCACTTTCTTCATGTGTTTTTTGGTACCTATGGTAGCATTAATACAGGAAGGAAGTGATTGCTATGAGTGTGTCCAGAAGCTTTGTCTTAAGTGAACTGTCAACTTAGAGATGGAACATAAATGCTAAAATCAAATAATCATTTAGAAGTTAAGCACCATAACCTAACAAGTGATATCAAAAGTCAGTATATGATAAAGTGCCAAATGAATGGTATAGATGAAAAGTCCTATTGCAGTTTTAAGAGAGAATCCCTGAAGTCTTCATGGAGGCAGAGCTTGAATAAGGCCTTGAATGATGAATGATTTTGGATAGGAGGAGAGAGGATGGTCGTCCATGCCCTGGGAAGAGTGACAGACTCAGCAAGGTATAGAATTCACAGCTTAGACCAGTCTAGCAGACCTGTTGTTGGAAGAAGCAGAAAATTAGATTTAGAAGTTTGGTTGGGGTTGTATGTGGAAAGCTATGAATGAGGAGATGAGGACTTCTTTTTTTTTTGTAAATACTAAACCTATTTGACCTTCAAGACAGACTCAGGTGCTTCTTCTATGCTTCCTCTATACCTTCTATATACTTAGAATGTAGCTCTCTTCTTAATATACTATAATTATTCATTTGCATCACACTCATAAGGGGGAGTTTCTCAACCTCAGCATTTTTGACATTTTAGGGTGGATAATTCTTTGCTGGGGGGAAAGGGCTGGTCCTGTTTGTGGTAGGCTGTTTAGCAGCATCTCTGGCCTCTATCGACTCAATGCCAGTAGTTCCCCGCCTCTTTCCCCCTGTGTAGTGATCAAAAGTATTTCACCTGAATGGCAAAATTGCCCTGCATTGAGAACCACTGCTCTAAGACCTTTTTTTTTCCCTTGCTCTAAGACCTTTGAAGGCACAATTGTAGTGTCTTTTTACCCATGTGTTATCAACATCAGGGCTGTTTGGAGTGCGGTCTACAGACCATTGCTGGACCGTGAACCATTGTTACCAGTCCATGATGAGATAAATATTGAAACTGAGAGTAAGAATTTAGAAACTTTTTTAGCAATTTAACATTAACACAATGTTTTTTATTGTATTTTATAAGAATATCGATTAGAAACTTTTAAGAAAAAAAACTGGACCTTAGCATAGATAGTTTGAGAAGTATTGCCCTATGTAAATATTTGCTAAATGAATGACATTTTTTTTAAGATTTTTATTTTTATTTTTATTTATTTGACAGAGAGCGAGAGCAGGAACACAAGCAGGGGGAGTGGGAGAGGGAAAAGCAGGCTTCCCACGGAGCAGGGAGCCGATGTGGGGCTTGATCCCAGGACCCTGGGATCATGACCTGAGCCGAAGGCAGATGCTCAATGACTGAGCCACCCAGGTGCCCCAATGAATGACATTTTTATTTTATTTTATTTTTTTAATTTTATTTATTTATTTAACTGACACAGAGAGAGAGAGAGAGACAGCTAGAGAAAGAACACAAGCAGGAGGAGTGGGAGAAGGAGAAACAGGCTTCCCGCCAAGCAGGGAGCCCGATGCGGGGCTCGATCCCAAGACCCTGGGATCATGACCTGAGCTGAAGGCAGCTGCTTAACCAGCTGAGCCACCCAGGTGCCCCTGAATGACATTTTTAAAAAAGATTTTGTTTTTAAGTAATCTCTACACCCAACGTGGGACTCGAACTCACAACCCCAAGATCAAGAGTTGCATGCTTCACCAACTGAGCCAGCCAGGCCAGGCGCCCCTAAATGAATGAAATTTCTGAACAAATAATTATAATGAGGAGTCCCTGGAGAATTTTAGGAGTGGGATAAGACAAAGTGAATGTTTTAGGATAGTTAATATGGTTATTCTGTGTGAAAAGGATTGCTCTAGAGAAGAGCCTGGGAGACCAGTAGATTCTTCATTTGTGTGGTCCTTAGAACCTGGATTGGAATGGTGGCAGTGGGGATGGAAAGGGAAGAAAAGACGCAAAAAAGGTTACAGAGATGAAATTGGCAGAATTTGGTGATTACTTATTGTGGGTGACAGAGTTGGCGGTGAGAAGTCAGGTCTCACTGAGAAAATGTTAGAAATGAGAGGACCAGGAGGACCTACTTTGGGGGGAGTGGAGATGTCATTGCACATATTTTCGTTACCACAAAGAGAAACTAGAACCTGAGTTGAAGATAGGAAGAATTACTGATATTTCTGTTTAGTGAAGTCTAGCTTCAATCTCTGCATGTTTGAGAAGCACTCTGTTGACCACTCTTTCTTGAAATATCCTTTTTACTTGGTTTCTCTCACTCCAAGGGTTTCTGATTTTCCTTCTACCTCTGGCTGTCTGTTTTGGGTGTGTGTGTGTGTGTGTGTGTGTCCTTTAAAATGCTGGAGTTCTTCAGGAGTCTGTCTTAGATCTCCTCTTTTCCTCATTCTGAGGTTGTTCTCCATAAAATTGATCACATTGATTTCCATAGCTGCAGTTAGTATCTTTATGCCATCAACTCTCAAATATGCGTATTTTGTCTCCGTCTCAGTTTAAAGTTCTGGATTTTTATCAGCATAACCTGTTGTCTATCTCATGATCACACAGATAAGTTCAAAATTAAATTCGTTCACCTGCTCCCTCCATCCTCCCTAAACATGCTCCTACTCCTGTTTCCTGTCTTAGGTAATGCTCTAGCCGAAAATTTGGGCACCTTCTTTAACTCTCCTCTCTTCCTCCCCTCCACTTCCCACATGGTCACAGAACAGACCATCAGTTCTACAGTCTCCTCACTCTTTCACATCTGTCTAGTCTCTCCATCTCCCCCTCCCCTGGGCCCCTGCCACTGCCTTGTCAGGATCCCTTGCCTGCGTTGCTCCCTGGGCCTTTAGCCTTGCCCTTCTCCAGTCCATTCTTTACACTATAACTGAAGTGATTTTTATAAAAAGACAAGTCTGATCCTGTCACTCCACTGGTTAAAACTCTCAGTTAAAACTCTCAGTAGCTCTCAGCTTCCTCCATGGTTTATAAGCCCTATGTGTTCTGGCCCCTGACAAACTTCCCCTCTTCCCGAAGCCTGTGCCCCTCGCCCATGCTCTGGGTTCCAGCCAACCTGTCCTACTTCAGTTCCTCTAATGGCTCATGCTACTGTCTGTTACCTCTGTGCCCCCGGGCACATTTCACCGTCTTTTTTCCCACTCCTGTTCACCCTCACTATCAAGCACTCCATAGGGGTAGTTGGTTGGTATGATTCTGTTGCCTGAGATACTCTTATAGCTCTGTTGGAGGCAAAAATCTTTAATCCATTGCCTTTAGTCAAATGTTTATAGATCTGTTTCCTTATCTTAAACTTTTGTTGCTGTTGAAGATAGTTAACGCCTTAGATTATCCTCTTATAATGTTCGGTAATTGCCCATTTTGAACAGTGTTTGTTGATAAGGTAGTCAAGGGGACACTTAGAAATATTTTTTATTTGTGAACTCATACTTTGGCTGATTTATGTTTACTTTTTATCACATTCCATCAGAGAGGAGGTGATAAATGCTCTACCACTTCTATAAATCTTGTCAGTTTCTTATATGTGAATACTGATTTAGAAAAATGACTATCTGGATAGGATATTGGAGGAAGGGAGGTGGAAGAAAGAATTAGTGATAATGTTAGCAAAAAGCTGCATGGAACTTAATACACAATTATTTAGGAGAGTACTTCTACTGGGACTCTAAAAAGAGACTTTTTCATATGACTTAATACTTGGAGCAGTACACCTTTGATAGTATGTTTATAATTTTAAAAAAACCTGCAAGAAACGTGGGTTTTGCTTTTTTGTTTTTTAAATAACACGATGTTCTTTCAGGTTTTTCAAAGAAGTTAGAGTAGACCGCAGTAAATCTCTTCCATATACCATTTTCCTAATTGTGTAAAATTTGACATTGGAAGTTACTATAGATAATATATTCAGTACTCAAAGATTTCCTGTACTTGAGGCTTTGAGTTCTTCATTAACACCTCAGGCTCTTAACACGGTATCTTTTCTCTGGGCAAGTGATAGTTTGAGTTCTGTTCCTATTCCAGAGTGACTGAAAACTGATATATAAAGATACATAAATCTGTAGCTTGAGAACTTCTCTACCATTTATACATGTATTTACTCGAACTTATCCACAATGACATAATTTTTTTGGAAGTGCTTTGATTTTTAAAAAATCTACCTAGAATCCTGTTATGAGGGAGAAAACTTAGCAAGACTTAAGAGCCTTTTGATAATGAATGGTTACTACAGGATAAACCTATAATTAGGATGCTGCCAAGCCACACATTAGATATATTCAGTTAAATCTCAGATATATGTAGGCGAATTATCCAGACTGCTGACTATTAGTGCATTCCAGGGACATTTCTCTGCTGATGCACAACTGCTTTTTTGCCTGATGCTTTTCCTGTGCTACTGAACTTTTTCTACAAAACTTCTCTTGATTCTTTTTGCTTTTCTGTCTGCCACCTGATTACTTGGCTTCTTCCGTAAACTCCTCATTTAGACAACCAGTTGTGGCTGTGATGAGCTTAGACCAAGGGAGATAGGGAAGACATGCTTCACTTGAGTTACAGATTCTCTGTAATCTCTTCTTTCTCTGGATGGAGAAGGTTGCCCATATGTGATAATAAATGACAGAACTCAGCTGTTCAAAATTCAGATTTATCTTATAAGTAGTGATGGCTCCAGGTGGGACACTGTGTCCACACGAGGAGAGAAAGATGATAGTTTTTTACCATAGACAAAAGATTGAATCCTTTTCTTCATTTTATATAAAAATGAATTTTTAAAAAGTTGAATTGGTTGAACTTGTAGTTGAATAATTCTGTTTTTGACAACTCATATAAGAATTTGAAGGAAAAGATCATTTAGAAGGATAGCTAGAAACAGAATAAAAGACATTATATTTATTACCTTAATTATCCAATCCATTCTCAGACACTGTTTTGCCCCTTTTGCTTGTAGCCCCTCTGCTTTCTGCACTCAGTTGCTGCTGTCAAGGTATGACATTTGCTCAAAAGGATTGTCACCCGTTTTGTATTATAATACTCCTCTCTGTGAGATAACCACAAGTAGACAGTATATCCGTAAATATAGTAGATTTAAGTCCGTTAAGGTAGCTATATATTTGAATCAGAATTAGACCAGGTTAGAGTAGGAGACCTTAGAAATTAACTAGTCTTAAAATTTTCCAAATTTACCTAAACTTACTTAAGCATATGTACATAAAGATAATGTTCCAAGGAAATACCAGTTTTGAGAAACACTGATTTTTGTTCATGTCATTCTTATTTTGTAGATGAGGACATTGGGGCCCCAGAAGAGTAAGCAGCTTATTTAAGCTAAAGGAAGAGGGGGCTAGAATCCAAGTTGCCTCACTCCCAGCCTGGTACCCTTTCGGTTTCTTGATTCAGCCACTGAAAATGTTTGATTTATTACTGGGTTTTTTTATTCCAGATTTCACAACTTGGATGTGAAGCCATACTTCCTGTTCTCTAGGATAAGCTTCATTATTTTTTGGAGTCTGAATTTGATTCAGAAAGCCCCATCCTGCCTTAAGATCACTTCAGGTTTTCTAGTGGGCCTGGAGGTTCCAGAGATAGTACTTTTCCTTTTTTTTTAAATCTACTCATCACCTTTCCAGCTTTGATAGGGTCTTTTAGATCTCTCAGATCTAAGATTTCTGTTAACAAAAATACTTTTATTAATTTTTTAAATTATAGAAGTACATGTTTATTATTTTAAAAATACACATGAGTAAAAAGATAATCACTCAGTATAAAAGAAAAACACCTGAAAACTGTTATTAATATCTGGAGTATATCATTTTACTAGTTTTTGCTTTGCATATGTATACACACACATACACACACACACACATATATATGTATATATATATATATGTACATATGTATGGAGGGGGACAAAAATGTGTTTTCCTGTTTTGTAATCTCTTCTCCTCCACTCAGTAATGTAAAGTTTTTCTTAAATATTCTACAATTTATTTTATAGAATGAAAATGCCATAGCTTATTTAATCAGTCCACTACAGTTAGACATATAAATTGTATTTACCTTTTCACTATTATACACTATGTTGTGACAACAACCCTTGAAACTAAATGTTTTGCATGTCCATATTTATTTAGGATAAATTCCTGGAAGTGGAATTTGGAAATCAAAGAGCATTCCCAAGTGTAAACCCTTTCTTCATGCACTGCCAAATTTAGACTTCCTTCTTAAAAAGTCAAATGTTATAGATGAAGTCAATCACTAAATAGGTTCTCTGGAAGAGAGAGAAATATAGGAACTCTTAACGGTTTACTGGTTACTGATGGACAAGGTTTCTAGAGTGTTGGAGCCTAGTCTTAGATTTGTCATTGACTGTGTGACTTGTTAGTGTAGTTTCCTCGTTAGTACAAAGGGGAAGATAGACTAGATATAGAAATGTTTCTGGAGCTACTACCATGGGAACACCTCATTTTAGTGAGATATGAAATCTGTACATAGACTCTGGCAGGGAAGCTCATCCTTCAAGTTGCAGCTTGATTACCTTCTCTGGAAGATCCCTCACACACGTATCTTGCCAGGAGAAGGAATTTTTTTTTTCTCTTTGGCTTCTCATAGCCCTTTATCTATTTTGTTACTGTACAGTTATGTCTTTGATTTTTAATACTGAGCTCCTTATGACAAAGGCCATCTTACTCATCTCCTTAAAGAACTCGGCTTAGCATATTTTGGGGTATCTAATGGATACTCAGTAAATATCTATGGGAGTTGAGAGTGATGTGTAGGTCTCCATGTCCCCAGCCTATGAAATCAAAGAGCCTAGCCCCCTACTGAGACTTGTCTTTTCCCACTCTGAAGAGCTTCACCATGTTTCTTCAGTTTTGGGGTGTTACTCCAAAATGTCTCTCCTTCTGATGCTACTTCTGTTTAGTAACACAATGGTTCTCCATCTTTGGGGTCTATCAAAATTTGGGGGAGCTTTAAAAAAAAAACCCAGAAGCAGATTTCCACGTTCTCCCTCAGGTCCACTGAATCTGAGCCTCAGGCAAAGCTGACTATGCAGTGCCACCAGTGGCTGAGCTGTCCCTGTAGTGCTCCCTTGGCACTGGGCAGATTGGTGTTCAAGTTCCGGCTCTCTTGTTTTGCTGTGTCTCCAGGGGAAAGTCTTTTTACTGCCTCAAGCCTCAGTGCCTCATCTGCCATAAGAAAAGTAAAAATAATACGTAGCTCACAGGGCTTTTTAAATGGTTACAGAAGAGAACATATGAAAGCACTTAGGACAGTGCTTTCAGTAGCTGCACTTCTAGCCTCCATCTGTCCCTTCTTGGGTTCTGTCTGCATTAATTATTTATTCATTTCTTTTGCAAAAACATTTATGTTTTTCCAACTCTTAGAAGTGAATATGCTCAAAGTGGAGGTTTAATAATTCCATTTCCGAAAGGTAATATTTCATGTGAACTTATTCATGCCTTTCGTCCAAGCATTTAGTGGTGATTCTTAGATTACCTTTACTGTGTGTAACATGGCTCTATCTCCAGAAGCTTTCACCATCTCTCATTAGAATTCTTAGTGAGGGGCCCCTGGGTGGCTCAGTCAGTAAAGTGTCCAACTCTTGATTTCAGCTCAGGTCTTGATCTCAGAGTTGTGAGTTCAAGCCCCACATGGGGCTCCAAGCTGGGTGTGGAGTCTACTTAAAAAAAAAAAAAAAAGAATTCTTACTGAAATGAATTCTTGAAATGTTCAAAACTTTGTTACATTTATTAAACATGTTTTCTCATCCCACAAATAGTTATCTCTTCCTAGTTACCTTTATTTTCTAGGTGCATGGAGTTATGCTTTCTTCCCTTTTTGCTTTGCTTCACATGCATTTTTTTTTAAGTGCAGTTTTAGGCCCACAGCAAAAGGGAGGGGAAGATAAAGAGATTTCCTATATATCTCCGTCCCCATATATGCATAGCCTCCCCCATCATCAACATCTCCTACCAAATACTATCGTTGTTATCATTGAACCTACACTGACGCATCATAATCACCTATGGCCCATAGTTTACGTTACTGTTTACCCTTTGTATTGTATATTCTGTGGCTTTGGACAAATGTATAATGACATGTATCCATTATTGTGGTATCACATATCATATGTGGTATTGTGGTATCATTGCTCTACAAATCCTCTGTGCCCTCCCTCCCCCCATCCCTGGCAATCACTGATCTTTTTACTGTCTCTGTAGTTTTGCCTTTTCCAGAATATTATATTGTTGGGATCATACAGTATGTAGCCTTTTCAGATTGGCTTCTTTCACTTAGCAATATGCATTTAAAGTTCCTCCATGTCTTGTCATGGCTTGATAGCTCATTTCTTTTTAGTGCTGAATTGTATTCCATTGTCTGGATGCACCACAGCTTATTTATCCATTCACCTACTAGAGGCCATCTTGGTTGCTTCCAAGTTTGGGCAATTATGAATTATGAATAAAGCTCTTATGAACATCTGTGTACAGGTTTTACTGTGGGCATAAGTTTTCAACTATTTGGTTAAGTACCACGGAGTGCAATTGCTATATCATATAGAAAGGAGTATTGTAAGAAACTGTCTTCCAAAATGGCTGTGCCATATTGCATTTCCACTAACAACAAATGAGAGTTCCTGTGCTCCATATCCTCATCAGCATTTGCTGTTGTCAGTCTTAGGGATTTGGGCCATTTTAATAGGTGTGTAGTGGTATCTTGTTGCTTTAATTTGCATTTCCCTGATGACATATGATGTAGGGCATCTTTTCATATGCTTATTTGCCATCTGTATATCCTGTTTGGTGAAGTGTCTCTTAAGGTCTTTGGCCCATTTTTAAATTGGGTTATTTTTTTATTTTTGAGTTTTAAGAGTTCTTGCTATATTTTGGTTCTTCATCACATGTCTTTTGCAAATATTTTCTCCCAGTCTGTGGCTTGTCTTCCCATTCTCTTGACATAGTCTTTCACAGAGCAGTTTTTAGTTTTAACAAACTCCAGCTTATCAATTATTTCTCTCATGGATCACACCTTTGGTGTTGTATCTAAAAAACCATCTCTATACCCATCATCATCTAGGTTTTTTTCCCTACGTTGTCTTTTAGGAGCTTTATGGTTTTGCGTTTTACATGTAAGTCTGGGATCCATTTTGCATTAGTTTTTTGTGAGGGGTGGGAGGTCTGTGTCTTGATTCCTTTTTTTTCCTTTTTTTTTCACAGGTGTATGTCCAGTTCACCATTTGTTGAAAAAACCATCTTTGCTTCATTGTATTTGCCTTTGCCCTTTTGTCAAAAATCAGTTGGCTGTATTTGTGTGTGCATGCATTTTTCAAATCCATTATTGAAAACTCCTAATTTTTTTCTGCTTCATTTTTTGGATCATTCCTTTTTTATTACAGCTTCAGTAAATTATACTTGAACTATAAACAGTATCCTCCTTATTATCTTCCTAGCCTTCAGTCTCTTTTTTTCCTTCCTGTCCTGGAATATTTATTTCAAAGCTCATTCTCTTTGCAAAACTAGGTGGCTCTGTCAGAGAATATCAAGAGAATTACAGAATCTCAGCATTGCAAGGGATCTTAAATGTCATTTAGTTCATACACTTTTGTTTGCATTTTCTCTCCATTTTTGCTAAATAACTTGTCGAGTTCCTTAGTCTAAGCTTAGATTCCTGCAGTGAAAGGGGAATCATTCTCTTTGAATGTTACATTCCATTTTTTCGACAACCGTACATGGAAGTCTTCCTTCTGTTAAGGTGAGATGTACATCCTTGTAGCTCTACAAGCTCTAGTTCTCCCCACTAAGACTATATAGAACAAGGATGCTTCTCCTTCACTATGAAAGCCCTTAGGGCATATGAAGAGAACTGTTCTGTCCAGACCTAAAGTCCTGCAGGATTCATCTTTTTCCTAAGCTACATCTCCCAGCTGGGTTTGTTCCTCCAGCCAGTCCTTTTATAATTTATTTTCAGCCCATTACCATCCTATTCACATTCCTCTGAACTTTAACATTTGTTTATATTCTCCTTAAGTTGTGAAACCCAGAAATCAGTGATGTCCTGCAAGTGTCTTCCCTGTTCTAAAATAGGCCAGAACTCTCCATCCTTTGTTCAAAACCTCAGTCTTTTAGTACGCGCTAGAATTGCATTAACATTTTTGACATCCACATTCTATCTTGGATTCTATCTCACGTTGAATTACTGTTGAGTAAAACCCCCAAATCATCTCTCACAAAACCATACCTCCCCCAGCTGTAATCTAAAATACAGAAATCTTACATTTATTCTTTTTTTTTTTAAAGATTTTATTTATTTGAGAGAGAGAGAACGAGAGATAGAGAGCACAAGAGGGAAGAGGGTCAGAGGGAGAAGCAGGGAGAAGCTCCCTGCCGAGCAGGGAGCCCGATGTGGGACTCGATCCTAGGACTCCAGGATCATGACCTGAGCCGAAGGCAGTCGCTTAACCAACTGAGCCACCCAGGTGTCCCAGAAATCTTACATTTATTCTTGATAACTTATCTTGTTAGAATAGTTCTTTGCTGTTCTACAGCTACAACTTGTCAAGGAATAAGAAATGTGTCCTTCTCAGCTTACGATTTAATTCAGGCCATGGAATGTATACACTAAATAAAGTAAAACTCTCAGAACTCTTAGAAAATGACTTAATGTCAGTTGTAAGTATGAATGGTTCTCAGTGTCCTTTGGCCTGCTTTAGACTCACCTGAGTCAGGGGTTGGGGGGTGCTTATTAACTGGTCACCTTCCTCAGCTCCACTCTGGACTTAATGAATTCAAATTTCTAGGAGTGATGCCTGAGAATCTGCATTTTAACAGGCCCCATTGAACATTGGAGCATGTGAAAGTTTGATGACTGCTACCCGAAGTGTTGGAGAATAGAACCAAAGATGCGATGCGAATGAGGTAGCATTGACACAGTCAGATGTGACAGGTTTAGGTGGCATTACTTAAGGAGGTGATTTCTGAGGAGCAGAAGGACATGAACTTGATAGAGTGAGTAGAAGTTCCAGGTGTAGGAAAGAAAGAAAAAGTTGTCTGCCAGAGAAGATAAGATATTTGCTAGTCTGCAGCAGACGCCTTGTAGAGCAGCAAGTAAAATAAGTAGAGGGAAAAAGAAGAAAGGGAAAGCTGTAAAATTCTGAAACTAATAAGAACACATGCTGCCAGATGGCAGCAAGGCAGGACCTGCCATAGTAGACGCATGATCTTTGTCATCAAGAATTCATGAAATACCAGGCCACACCCTAGAAGGGAGTGTAAAAGGGTGGGGGTGTCAGCAGAGATTAGTTTGGAGAATTGCTACATATACCCCATCTTTGGTTCTAGGCTATCTAATGAGAAGATCTATATTAAATCTCAGTTGACTAATTTGGATATAGACCAGTCAGGTGGTAGACATCACACAGCTGCTTGGCGCTCAGGGCGGAGGCCTTTTTCACTTTATCGTAACGGAACTCAAAGTGTTCTTGAGAATATTTTAAAGTTGGCGGGGCACAGCAAGTCTCTGCTAGACAGAATGATACCTGTGGATGATCAGAGACCTGACTGCCCAAATGGGGTCAGGAGTGAGTTTTTAGTCTTGAATGTGCCCTTTCCTTAAATATTTGATAAATGCACAGCTCAGCAAATTGCAGATGATAGCCTGTGTTAGATGCTGATTGACAGTCTTTGAAAGGGACAAACAAACAAAAAGGGCGATGGAAGTGATGCTTCAAGTCCTCACTGCGTGGCTAGAAAATTCAAAACTGTTTCTTTAAGTAATCATATCATACTACTGAAATGATGAGTTGGATGGAAGTGAGAACATACTCATTATTCTAGGAGAAGTTGGGATTATGCAAACTTTAAAACAAAAGATCATATATTAATATCAACTTTGATTATATTTCTGCAAGTGCATGCACTGTTTAAAAATAAGCATTCAAATCTGGTTTATACAACTGCAGAGAGAAGCTTGCAAGACTTGTGAATATGTCCTGACTTGCCACTAGTCTGTTGATAGTCTCCCTCTTAGGCAAACATGGCAAATCTGTCTGCATTTGAACTGGAAGCTACTTGGACTTCCCCTTTAAACATCAGCTGTCATTCAAAACCCACTTCACACTTTCTCTCTTTACAGATCATGTTGCCCACAAAATGAACTAAACACTCCTTAACCCTGATGCTAATTTGACAGAGATCACTTCTAATATATTATCATTCTGTTCACTCTTGTGTAAAATCAATGGGTTGTTGTTGTTTTTTTATATTTATGTATAATTTTTCTTCTTTCAGATACCTGAAAGTTGACAGTTTTTCCTCAGTGTAGCTTGCTTCTGATATCATCTCAGGAAAACAAAGAAAATTCACTGCTTTTTAAAATAAAAGAGCCTAGCAAACATACTTGTCACTTTTTTGGGATAATGTTTTATAAGATTATAAACAGCAAACATTACTGTTTATTCATTTTAGTGCAGTGGTAAGGCTATATATTTTCCATTGAGCTATTTTAAGAAGAGATTACAATTAGCATATTAGATATCTTTTATTTTCATGTATCATTTTCATGAGAGGGGTGGGTAAGCCTTATAATGGATGGGGTCCTCTACAATTTAGACTTTCAGATCAGAAATCATTTCAGGTTATTTGTAGCACACACCTTAAAGCCTCTTCGACTTGTCCCCACCAAAATTTGTATGATTATAATCACTGGGTATCAATACCTGGGGCTCAAATAATATTCCAAGTTTTATTCATTGCTGGAGAATTAACTGCTAATTCAGCTGAGAGAGTAAGAAGTGAGGTGGGAAGGCATATCATACCTCAAATGAAGAGGCAAAGGGTAGGCTGTGGTCGTCTAGCATGGCAAATGCGCTTTTGGATGAAGTACCCAGAAATAACCTCAGTTCCTCCCAAGTAGCACCAAGTCATTCCAGGTGAGTGCCAGCAGAGCAGGGTGTGTGCTCCCTGAGAGGGAAGTGGCAGCTAGGGACTATGACAGTGGTTACATTGAGGAGACACTTTGGGGAACTTTGGAGAAGAAACATACAGTAGAACAAGAGGTGGAGGAGAGAGCAGGACGTATACACATGGAACTGATAATCATAGTAGCCTGGTTTATGTTAATGAGTTATGTGTTGACCTTAAATGAGCTTGGAAAACTTGAGGCGTAGGTATGAACGGACTCTGCCTGAGGCATAAGAGAAGCAGGTGGGATTGACTTTGATAGTAATCCAATCCACCTGGAAGACAGAAGCTCAAGTGATGTCATAGGGGGGCTGAAGCCATGGAGAATCCTGATTTACTGAAGCCCTTGTGAAATCTTTGTGAAATTGCTGTGGTCCACCTCATTTACTACTGTGCTCATTTGGAGTTTGAGGTCCATCAGAATGTGTACTATCACTTGCAGTGTTCAAGTGACAGTAGTGTCTGATAAGTTAAGGGGCCACAGTTGTCAGTCTCAGAAGGAATTTCATAAGCAAAATAGTCACTTATTTTCAAGCTTTACAGTCACCTAGCAGTGATGTAATTCTCACAGAACAGTTAGGAGTCTGGTTGCATTTCATTGCTCATCTCCAACAAGATGGTTAAGTATAAGCTAATATTAATTAATAACCAATATTTATGAGCTCTTACTATATATGTCAGCAAGTCTGCTAAGGGTTTTGGGTGCGTTATATTTAATCCTCATACTAACTTTCTGAGGTAGTTGCTGTTATCTCTAGCTAGCAAACTGAAGAGCCGAGATTTGAAACCAGGCAAGCTGAGTCTGGAGCTTGCACTTTTGACAATGTATATAAAATGGAATTCGTTTAACATAAAGACTGTCTTTTATTCTGAGATTACATCCACTCTACCTTTTGAGAGGAAGATATATCTCTTTTTATGAAACGGTGTTAGGAGATGTCAGGTTTGATTTTGTTATTTAAGAAATCTTTACTTTGCAAAATAAAAACTAAGCAACCCTATGACATCACTTCTCCGCTGTTAAAAAAAAAAAGTACTTTTTCTAATTTGTGAAAACAAGGTCTGAAAACCACTGCTCAGAAAAGTGAGACTGTTAGTAATTTTTAATGTTCTCTAGAGATTTTTCATTCAAATTATTTCCTAATGCATTTAATCTGATCAGTCCTCATCCATCTGGCACCTGACCACAAATCATATGTTCATCCTGTGGACAGATACCTATTGTGAAACATAATTAAAATGCAGTCTGTGGTTCATATTCTAGGGTGTCATTAAAAACTCTTTATGACAAATGGTCTGGAATGAGGTACAAGCCAGCCTTATACCAAACGCTTTACTGAATGTGGTCTTACAGTGAGGTTCCAGTGTCTCGTGAACTTAAATCCTTAGGAAACGATGGCATTATCATTGGCTCTGTTTATTTCTTGGGCATTTTATATTGTTCATACCTTTGGTAGTAGCTATTATATAATAATAGGGTTAATAAACGTGAACACTTTTCCTTGTCAGTAACATTTGGAGAACAGAATGAGAGCAAGAGTAGCCCCACTGGAGAAGAATGAACAGGGGAGCCAGATAAGAAGCTGCCCGACTGACTTGCTCTTCCTGGTGTGATCTCTAGTGTGTTCTGTTTCTCTCTCTGTTATTCTGGACTTGGGTGTCCTTGCTGGTGATTTGTTCAACAATCTATCTTCACAGTTCTTTGCTTCCTCATTTCCAGGAAACTTTCCTTCATTCCATCTCAGCCACCCCCTCTTTGGTCATACCCCGGGCTTCACTGTTACCAGTAACCACCCCTTCGGGGATCTCAGTGTTAAGTATCCTGCCTCCCATTTGTCCCGCGGTAGCATTGCCCTCACTCCAGCTCTAGCAGCTTAGATCCCACAGGACCCACCAGTTAATTTACTCTGTCACTTCCCAACCTTTTTCATCTCTCTTCCCTCTTTACCCAGCTTCGAGTCTGTGGTCTATCACGTTTATCCTCCTCAAATACAACGTAAATGGCCTTGCTTCTTATCTTCTGTGTGTGTCACAGCCCTGGGTATGTCTCCGCTACCTGCCTACTCTGGATCAGTACCCAGACTATTGAATATGGCTTAAGAAGAGCACAAAGCATGGTGTCTGATCTCAATTTAAATTTAAGAAGCACATCTCAGGTGGGCCCTCAGTGTTTCTTGGAATCAGTATTTCCTGCTATTCCTTCTGTATTTCCCTAGTCTAGCCACTGTCCTTCTCTCGAAGAGGACTAGTTCCTCTTTTCCGTTCTCCTCGGACCTCCGGCACCACCTCTTCCAGTCCCTCCGCAACAGCTGCTGGTGCCCTGGAATCATGATTTCATTGAGAAAATAGAAGTAGTCAGAAGAGAACTGCCTCTTCTTCCCCACCACCAAATGTAGCATTTGTTGAGTGAGTGAAAGAATATGCTATCACAGAACTTTTATTTATTCCTATATTCAAATGTAATTAGCAACTTAAATTCCAAAACTGTATATAAATCCTCTTTTTGGCCATTTTAGTTTATGCTTTTCCCAACCACCATCCTTTACATTACTATAACCAAGAGTTATGTTTGTGCCTTAACCAAATAAAAAGTAGGTATTTTTAGGAAGTTGATTATTATTTTTTTAGATTATTTATTTATTTATTTATTTGAGAGAGAGAGAATGAGAGACAGAGAGCACGAGAGGGAAGAGGGTCAGAGGGAGAAGCAGACTTCCCGCTGAGCAGGGTGCCCGATGCGGGACTCGATCTCGGGACTCCAGGATCATGATCTGAGCCGAAGGCAGTCTCCCAACCAACTGAGCCACCCAGGCACCCTAGGAAGTTGATTATTAACAGGAGCAGTTAGTAAGATAAGCACTTAAGTAATTGAATACAGGAAATTAAGAGAAGAAATCCTTTGGAACTATGTTTGATTATGCTGTTAAACCACGATAGTTCTAACTTATGTAAATGATAGAGGAAGGAGAAAAGATGCAAATGATGTAGAAATGAAGATAAAGCTTCAAACTTTGTGGATGAGAACAAGTCATGTGATAGTTTTACCCTCACACTTTAGGAAAATTAGATAATAGAATTTAGTTACAAGTATGTTGACTTTAAATTTATGCTGTTATTTACCTCATGTTGCTCCACTTAAAGATTCAGTTTTGAAAAAAATAAAGGGGTTAAAACCAAAAAAGTCAAGATTCTTATGCCAGCTTTAATGAAATTTGTATTTATGGAGTTGAGTAAGAGTCTACACCTTACAGGGGCGCCTGGGTGGCTCAGTTGGTTAAGCATCTGCCTTTGGCTCAGGTCATGATCCCAGGGTACTGGGATTGAGCCCCACGTTGGGCTCCCTGCTCAGCGGGGAATCTGCTTCTCCCTCTGACCCTCCTCCATGCTTGCGTGTGCGCATGTGCGTGCACTCTCTCTCTCTCAAATAAATAAATAGAATCTTAAAAAAAAAAAAAGTCTGCACCTCACCTAACACTGTAAGTAGCTTAGATAATCACAACAAAGAGGAGAGTCCCTCAGTGACCTGAGTTCCATATGCTGAGTTCACTTAATGGCATCTGTCTGCTCAGGCATGAGTTCCCACACATTTTCCCGGTTCCCCATGTTCTTTCCAAATCTTTACCATGCTTCCCAGGATCATCACCTTGTCCCTCATTTTGTAGATGACCTAGCTCCTGCTTTACATAGTAAGTAGAGCACAGCAGGCAAAACCTCAGCTCACTTCCTCATCCCCTTTTCCCTAACTAATCTCTAATCTCAGAAGAAGAGGTTTCCTTGCAAGATATCTCTTGAAATCCCTCCTTTGTATTGCCAGAGTTTCCCAAATTGTGATCTCTGTTTGTTCCTGCTTATATTACTTAGCTTCCTTCTCCTACCTCAACCCAAAATGATCTGACCCTGACCCAAGACCTTATGGCCCAGATCAGCATGAACTTCCTGGTTTTTAAATCTAGTGTTCTCTTTCCAGGCCCCATCCTCTATGTCTGCAGCATTTGTCCCCATTATCACAACACCTCTGCTTAAAACTTCTTGTGGCTTTTCATGTGCCCAGAGCAGGCATTCAAAAACGTGGAACCAATGGTTTTGCTATCTTTTTTGAGATTTCAATCTGTATTTTTTTTTTAAGATTTTATTTATTTATTTGAGAGAGACAGAGTACAAGCTGGGGAAGGAACAGAGGGGAGAGGGAGAAGCAGACTCCCCGCTGAGCAGGGAGCCTGATTCGGGACTTGATCCCAGGACCCTGAGATCATGACCTGAGCTGAAGACAGACACTTAACTGACTGAGCCACCCAGGCACCCCTCAACCTGCATTTTTTAAGGGATGTTACTACTTGAATCTTAAAGGCCTTATAGCCAAAAACAGTTATGATTTCCTCTAATCTCCTCTTGCTAACTTCTTAGTTATGTTCTAGGGTTTCATCATTTTACCATGTGCCCAGGCTACATACCTTTTGGGTCAACCTTGACTACTCCTCTTTCTTTTATTTTCCTTTGGTCTCTGAGCTCTGATGAATATCTCCCAAATCTTCCTTTCTTTTCCTACTACAATTTCTTAGGACTATTGCCTCTTTCCATTTCTGGTCTCTTGTCTGGATTATTTCTGTAGTACATTCAGGGGTTTTAAATTTGGATTCCATGAATAGGCCTCAGAGGATCTAAGAATACCATCAAAACTGCATGCAATTTTTTTGTACATGTGCATTTTTCAGGACAGGTCCATTGGATGATTCCATGGGAAAGAATGTAAGAGATAGAATGAGAGAATATGACAATTTAAATGAGTCAGTTCCACTGATTTCTCTTCTTTCCATGCCTGCTCTAAGTTCTGAGTAGTGAGGCACGTAGGACATCAAGAAAGAACAAGTGACAGCAGTCAGTTCAGCTTGGCAGTCAGGACAGGTCAGAGGCTTTCCAGCATCAGAGCCATGTCTTAATGTCCCGCAGAAGCTCAGGAGAAAGCTGGGGCATCTGTAGGGAGGTGTCCTCCTAAGGCCTCTGGACCCATTTGTTCATATGCTTCCAGAGGACTTGGAGGGAAATGAAAGTTTAATTGGCAAAAATCCCGAGCCAGCCAGTGAGGCAGTGTCCCCAGAAAAAGGTTAAAAATATTCCTCCAACTACACTTTTACCCTCTCATCTTTGTTCTCTAGTCCTTCCTCCACTCTACCACCAGAGTTAGTTTTTAGACGTATATCTCATTGTGCACTCTCCCTGAATAAAATCCTCAGGGTTTTTATAAAACAAATTAAAAACTCCTGGGCATGGTGTCAAGGCCTTCCATAGTTGTCAAGGCCTTCCATAGTTGGGAGTCTCCAGGCACTCCTCTCCCCTCCCCTCCAAGACTGTAGCCACAACAGGTTACTACTGGCTGTTTTGAAAGGACAGCTTCTATGTCCATACCTCTATGCCTTTGATCATGCTAGTTTCCCTCGTTAGGTGCCATTTCCTCTCCTGTGCCCAATCATGAACCTCCTGCTATCTGTCCTTCAAGGCCTACACTAAATATTATTTCTTCCTGTGTCCATTCCTAATTTTCTGCCATCACCCTAGGAGAAGTCAGTCTCTCATGGCCAGCTTCCAAAAATATTTCATATATATCTCTGATAATGTCATATTATATTGTAGATAACCTATTTTTATTTCTGTCTTTCCTACTAAACCAGAAATGCCCTGCAGGTAGGGACTGCCTTTTTCATGTTTGTATCCCTAACACCTAGTTTCATGTCTAGTCCAAACAGGAGCTTAATACACTTTTGTTGAATGGAATTACTTACGAAGAGTTTTTATGACTCATTTAAAATTAGAGACCAATGCTTATTTAATAAGTCAGAATAGGCTATAATAATAGTAGTAATAACAAAGTCCCATTTCCACTGCTTATTCAAGTAACTGCTTCCTTTTTGGAAGTGGATTTTGAAAATCTTCACATGTCAATGTATATTTTTGATGTGCTTTCTTGAGATCCTGAAAGAATTATAGTTCTAATGCAGAACTAGAGCTTCTATGACATTCCTGTTGGTGTCATATTGAGTAGATTCTGTCATTTCAGAGATCTGTATGAAATACAGTAAGTTCCATGGATATGCATTTTATCTCTTTCAGACTTCATGGTAATATTCTGTGAATTGTTTATAAAGTCTGAGTTCATTTAATTCAAACCACATTAAATTGAGCATTTTCCACAGATGAAAACAGAATTACGGAGTTAAGACTCTAGTACAGACAGTCTCCAACTTACGATGGTTTGACTTAATGATTTTTTGAGTTTATGATGGTGTGAAAGTGATATGCGTTCAGTAGAAACCATATTTCAAATTTTGAATTTTGGTCTTCCTGGGCTAGAGAGCACAGTATTCTCTCATAATTCTGGGCAGCGGCACCCACCGCTCCCAGTTGGCCGTGCCATCACAAGGGTTGTCTTCAACTTACAATGGGTTTATCAGGAAGTAACCTCATCATAAGTTGAGGAGGGTCTATGTTATATATTATGCAGTTTGTTCTGCTAAATTTGCAAAGTCCCAGTCACTGTAAATATGTTTTTTAGGTATTTAAATAAGTTCAGTTACGAAAATAAACACTTCCATAAATGAAGAGCTTCAAATAATTTTTTTAAATCTTATTTTTTTAAAAGATTTTATTTATTTGTCAGAGAGAGTAAGAGAGGGAGCACAAGCAGGGGGAGCGGCAGGCAAAGGGAGAGGGAGAAGCAGGCACCCCACAGAGCAAGGAGCCTGATATGGGACTTGATCCCAGGACGCTGGAATCATGACCAGAGCCAAAGGCAGACGCTTAACCAACTAAGCCACCCAGTCGTCCCTCAAATAATTTTTTTAAATGGTCTTCTCTCCCTCATTTTCTTTTGAGTTTTGTAGGAAAGGAATCAACTACAATTTACTTATTTAGCCATTTACTGAGTACATATTATATGCTAGACATTATGGTGGATGTTTGCAATTCCAGCTTGATGAGATAGCACCTGCCCTTGAATAGTTAGTTCATGGTCTAATGGAGAAGGTATATAAACAAATAATTGCAACTTAAACCTTGGGGAAAAGGAAAGAAACTCCTTTGAGAAGCCGTGGTGAGGTTGAGAATGGATGTGTCTGCAGATGAATTTGTGGTTAGAGAAGCAATGAGCTAAAGGGATTTCATACTTGATAGTCTTTTTTTTTTTTTTAATATGGAAGTAGGAATCTAGATCTTTTCTATGAATTAAACGGATGGGGTAGGGGCGCCTGGGTGGCTCGATTGGTTAAGTGCTGCCTTCGGCTCAGGTCATGATCTTAGAGTCCTGGGATCGAGCCCCGCATCAGGCTTCTTGATCAGTGGGGAATTCACTTCTTCCTCTCCCTCTGCTATCTCCCTTACTTGTCTCTCTGGCTCTCTCTCTCTCTCTCTCTCTCTCTCTCTCTCTCTCTCTGTGTGTGTCAAATAAATAAATAAAATCTAAAAAAAATAAATGCATGGGGTAGCACTTGAGAAGAGAAGAACAGTGAAGATCTGGATAATTAATGCAGAGAATAGGAGGTAGACTGACAGAAACCAGTAAAGGGTGGCATGCAATATCGAGAAGCAGTGAGCGTGGAACTGAAATTGGCTAATAGGAAATTGTGAGAGTATCAGTCAGGACAGTGGTGTAATTTTCTCTGGTTATGCTCTGTGGCCAACATGTAGGTGCAGTAAAGCCATTCTGTGGCCAGGCCTGTAGGTGCAGTAAAGCCATTCTGTGGGCCAGGCCTGATGGGTAGAACGGAAGTGTAAGAAGGCTAGGGAATTGAAAGAGAGTATAGCTTAATGTAGAAGGAAGTACCATTAGGAGGAAGTTGATAAACTTGGATAAAGTTAAGAAATTAGAGGATGAGGATAAGGCCTAGTACTTTGTAGGTCCTCAGCAAGTCTTCATTTTCTCCTTTTTGGCTCCCCTTTCCTGTGCCTTGTTTTACCACCACCATGACCACCTGCCTCTGCTGTGGTTTATATGAATAGTTTCAAGTCATGATGGTAGCAGTTGGCTCAGATTAGCAGCCAGGTTCCAAAGTCTTCATCAAAAGTGCCCCAGTGGTTTGGATGCTGACAGTGCCTCATGGTGTTGGCCTCTAGGAGAAGCTCAGGGCTTACCCCCTTATCTCAGTACGCCTTGTGCTCCAAGAGTGGATCAAGGGCAAAGACATTTTATTGGCCATGGTTCTCAGGACAGGAATTTACTCTGTGATGAGAAGGGTTAAGACTCTAAGCCTTCAAGGGTTTCCACTAAGTTCCCCTTGTCTCTACAAATCTAACCATAAGCACATATCTCATTACTTTCAAGGATTTAAAAGGGAGTCTTTTTTTGATATACAGAAGCAGTGACCATACTGGCAACCCAAAGGGTCTTCCTACTCAGAATCTAAAATATCTAGTAGAGTTGGTTGTACCTTGTGATTTCTTTTATGTGAGTTATTAAATGTATTGTCGTAATTTTTTTCGAAGAAACAGTTTTTAAGGCTTTCATTCCAAATGAGGACAAACTATTATACATGGAAACACTATATTTCATTTCCAGAAATTTTCTTTTTCACCTGTACTTTTTGAGTGTAACACCTAAATCTAATAAATCATTATTTCACAGAATGCTTTTTTTTTTGGTGTAGTATAAGGAAAAAACTCATAAGAAAAGAGTCATGCATCCTAAGTGTGAAACTGCAAGAAAAGTGAGAATTCCTAGAGTTAGTAAACTGAAACCACAGGTCATCGGAATCTTAGAAATGAAGTAAATGCTCGTGAAGAGTTGGCTAAAGAAATCCTGGGGAGTCTAAATCACCAGTCTTGCTTTTTCCCTGTTGTTACTGATACCTTTTAAGGCATTTAGCAATGCTTGCCTGGAAAAGAATTGAATACTGTTCTTCTGAAACTTCATCTTCATCTGGGTGGTGCTGACACAAGCGTGTGCCTCCCTTGGCATTAGTCACATGAAGTAGGACATTCAACTTTATCCACTAAGTTGTAACATCCATCTGGATCCTTCTGGATTGCTCTATACCAGCCAGCTCAAAACATGTTTGCCCGTTCTTCAAGGGCTTGTGTTGACAGGTAGACCTGTAATTTCTATGACTAAGATATGGTTTCCATAGCCTACCATATCATAATAGATTTGTGTTGAGTTAAATTTGCCTAAAAGCAGATCTCTTTTATTCTTTGTAAAGTAAAAACTAATGGAAAATAAGTAATACTTCCTAATTAGGTATTTAGGTCAGAGAGACATCTTCAGAGTTAAAAGTTGTAAATGATAGTTCGAATATACTTTTCCAAAGACCTTTAATTGGCAGCTTTCACACTCAAATATTGGTAACTTGTGTAGGAATTTTTTCTGGATTTTCTATTTAAAAAAAGAGTTTTAGGGGCACCTGGCTGGCTCAGTCAGTAGAGCATGTGACTCTTGGTCTCCAGGTCATGAGTTCAAACCCCATGTTGGGTGTGGAGCCTACTTAAAAAAAAAAAAAAAAAAAGCTTTACAATGTCCACAATAGCCAAACTCTGGAAAGAGCCAAGATGTCTATCGACAGATGAAGGGATAAAGAAGATGTGGTATATAAACACAATGGAATATTATGCAGTCATCAAAAGGAATGAGATCTTGCCATTTGCCACAACGTGGATGGAACTGGAGGGTGTTATGCTGAGTGAAATAAGTCAATCAGAGAAAGACATGTATCATATGACCTCAGTGATATGAGGAATTCTTAATCTCAGGAAACAAACTGAAGGTTGCTGAAGTGGTGGGGGGTGGGAGGGATGGGGTGGCTGGGTGATAGACATTGGGGAGGGTATGTGCTATGGTGAGCGCTGTGAATTGTGCAAGACTGTTGAGTCACAGATCTGTACTTCTGAAACAAATAATGCAACATATGTTAAGAAAAAAGAAAAAGAAGAAGATAGGAGGGGAAGAATGAAGGGGAGTAAGTTGGAGGCGGAGACGAACCATGAGAGACGATGGACTCTGAAAAATAAACTGAGGGTTCTAGAGGGGAGGAGGGTAGGGGGATGGGTTAGCCTGGTGATGGGTATTAAAAAGGGCACATTCTGCATGGAGCACTGGGTGTTATGCACAAACAATGAATCATGGAACACTACATCAAAAACTAATGATGTAATGTATGGTGATCAACATAATAAAATAAAAAAAATAAAAATAAAAAAACAAAAACAACAAACAAACAAAAATAAAGTTTATGTAAATTCAATCACAAAAAAAAAGCTTTAGTTCATTCTTGTTCTGCTCATGGCACTTGGATATTATATATTAATGACATGACTATAGTTTTCCTAACATGCATATGAAGAAGAAAGAAAATTTTCCTTTAGATGGAAATTTTCCTTGGATTTTAGTTGTTATAAGACTGTTTTCTTTTCCTTTTTAGGTTGCAAACATGTTAAAGGCATCCTGTTATATGGGCCCCCAGGTTGTGGTAAGACTCTCTTGGCTCGACAGATTGGCAAGATGTTGAATGCAAGGGAGCCCAAAGTGGTCAATGGGCCAGAAATCCTTAACAAATATGTGGGAGAATCAGAGGCTAACATTCGTAAACTCTTTGCTGATGCTGAAGAGGAGCAAAGGAGGGTAATGTTAATATAAGTATAATTCAGTAAAAGTTTGTTTTCATTTATACAATGAATGAAACCCAAAGCTATGGTGGAAAACTTTGTTACTGTGATCCATGTTTTGAAAAACATGCAGGTAAATTTTATTTAGTACTGAATTATATCACTGAACCAGGGATTATGGGGAATTTACATGATGTGAACAGATGTCATTACCCACACGTCCATAATACAAAGATAGATGATTGTATAAGCCCAAATTTTGCAAAAACAGATCATGAATTTATTTCTGGGTGTCACTTTTATTCCACATGACTTTCAGAGACTTGAACTCATTTGTCCTTTGGAAAAAGGGGAAATTAAATTTGTAAAATGACTTATAGAATTACCTGTATGTAAGTTTCATGAGCAGAAAGCTAGCTTACTTACCACGGAGTCTCCTCAGTTGTAGAGTGACAGGTATGAGTTGTTAGGTCTCAAAGGAAAGTTTGATGTGGGTCTGAGAAAAAAATTAATTAAAAGTCAAACCAGAGTTTACTAATTGTTATGGTTAATTTTATGTGTCAGTTTGGGCCTCAGGGTGCCCACACATTTGGTTAAACATTATTCTGGGTGTGTTTGTGAGGATATTTCTGCACGAGATTACTATTTGCATTGGTAGACTGAGTAAAGCAATTGCCCTCCCTAATATGGGTGGGCCCCATTCAATCAGTTGAAAGTCTGACTAGAACAAAAGGGCTACTCCTCCCCTGACTAAGGGAATTTCCTACTGCCTGACTGCTTTTATCTGGGCCATCAGTTCTTCCCTGCCTTTACACTCAGACTGAAACTGCAGCCCGTCTTGTGTCTCCAGCTTGCCAACTGCAGATATGGGGACTTGTCAAGCCCCATAATTGGGTTACCCAACTCCTTATAATTAATCTTTCTGTAGATAGATATAGATTTAGATCTATAAGGTGTGTGTGTGTGTGTGTGTGTGTGTGTGTGTGTGTGTGTGTGTGTGTGTATTTTCAGGTATCCAATAGGATGGATCTATAGATCCATCTTATTATATTTCTTTGGAAAACCCTCATACTAACCCTCGTACATACTAACTAACTAATACTAACATATTTATTTCATTGACAAAAGTTTAAAAACAATGCCATAGGATTTCTGCTTCTAGCAATACAGTAGACTAGGTAACCTGAAAACCTGTCTTCCATAAACACCTTCAAATGCTGGGTAAACTATAACTAAAATCATTTTAAATTCATAATTTAGTTCTCAAGAAAGAAAAGGAGAGCTCCAGAAATGAAAAGAAAACTCTGAAAATTAGACTGGTAAAGATAAGAGCTGTGGCTTTTGGTTTTGGTAATGTATGAGTTTGGGTTTTAGTACCCACTAGCAGGCACTTGAACCCACTTAAGATGTGGACTAGGAACTGGAACCTTCAAAGGGGTTGTGTCCTCACTGAAAAGAATGGTCTAGAAATTGTCTGCTCACCAGCACAAAGAAATAACAAAAACATTTAACCATCTGTCTGAGTTCTGCAGTGGGAGCTATAGAATCTCTCATGGGAATTCTGAACTATGGATTCTTAACTCATGCTTAGAATTTGAAAATACACACACACACACACACACACACCACCACCACCACCACCACCACTACCACCACTCCTGACCTTTGTGGTCAGGGGCCCCCATGCTGAGAAATTCATTTAAAAATGAATCCTGGACTAATGATAGCATGGGGTTGATAGTTATTAGCAAACCCCTGGGGAGGAGGAGAATGGAGGCCCAGAAACAAAGGTCCTGGTGTGTAGGGTCACCATTCCTTTGGAGATATTAGCCATTTCTGGAGGGAACTGCTAAACAGCTGTGCAGCCCTTTTGACAGGCCAGTGGGAGTAAGGGGCCAGAGGTTAAAATGCATGGCTCATGAAGAGAGGACACCTGATGAACATGCCTCAGTTTGAGTTGGGACTCTGGAAGGCTGCACAATAGAAGCAGGGGTTAATCAGAAGTAGACATGCTCTCACAGAGGCCAGCTTTGAATCACATCTAATTTCTCTAAAATTAAATTGAAGGTTCCTAAATGACTAGTGCCCCTCAGCATCCAGCAGAATTATAGATCCTTCCTGGAGGAAGGTAGTATCATGCAAGGCCACAAATTATTTCTATAGTTTGTAAATGAGATGCCTGGTTGTAGTCAAAAGCAGTCAGGTATACAAAGACATAGGCAACTTGAAGAGAAACAAAAGTGATAGAAATTGGGCCTCCAGATAGTGGAATTCTCAGATAAAGACTTAAAATAACTACACTTACCACATTCAAAGGGAAATAAGATTGAGAATTTTGGCCGAGCAGTGAAAAATGAAAAACAAAATCAAATGGAAATTCTGGGAATGAGAAATTCAGCAACTGAAATTAACTCAGGTAGATGGGTTTAAACAGCAGATTAGACACATCTGAAGAGAGAATTAGTGCACTGAAAGATGTTAGACAAAAATAACCAGAGACAAAGGATGAAAGCAATGAAAAGTGATAGGAAATACCAACACAGATGATGATGGAAACCAGAAATCCATTGAATGCTATTTCTAAGAAGCTGAAAGAGAAGAACTGTTAAGTTAGAACTTTGTATCCGGTAAATGGATAAATTGTCATGTAAATATACAGTGAAATATTACACAGTAATAAGAAATAAATGGACTATGCACAAACAATCATGGAACACTTCATCAAAAACTAATGATGTAATATATGGCGATTAACATAACAATAAAAATAAAAAATACTTGAAAAAAAAGAAAGAAAGAAATGGACTATGGTTATACATAGCTGTGAATCTTACAAATAAATGTTGAGCAAAAGAAACCAGGCAAGAAAGAATACGTACTGTATGATTCCATTTATATAAGGTTCAACTAAAATATAAGGTTCAATGATACATGCTTAGGTGGTAAACCATAAAGAAGAGTGAGAAGTAGTTTCCATAGAAAATCAGATTGGGGTTGCCTATGGGGAATAATGGGGAGGGATATTGGGGAAGAGTTGTGAGGACATGCGTCCACGATGCTGGCACTGTTTTATTTCTTGTTATGTTATATGGATGTTCATTTTATGACAGTTCCTTGAAACATGCATTCATATTTTGTGAACTTCCCCTCTCTGTATGCTGTAGTTCACCATAAAAAAAGTTTAAAAGAAATAAACTTAATAATCACTGCATGGGACAACAATAATAGTCATCAATATGGGTTTTTGGTTTTTTTTTTTAAGGATAGAACTAAAATATGGAACAAAACATAGGGGAAGTGGATTAAGTCTATGTAAGATCTTTGTATTATTTGGGAAGAAGATAATACTGTTAATTAACATCAAACTTTAAGTTAAGTCTGTTTGTGAAAATTGTGTATAACTTTCATGCTTTTCCAAAGCATGAGGAGGAGCTGGGAAAGGAATAAAACTCATATTCTTTAGAAGGCAAGATTCAAAGAAAATGTGAAGATATTGAAAATGTAACTTTAAAAAAAATTTCACTTATATCAACAGTCAAAATGATAAGGTACCTAGAATTAAATCTTAACAGGAAAATTAAGGGAGAAAATTATAAACATTTTTGAGAATCTTTTTTTCAAGAGCTAATAAATGATAAACCATGTTTATGTGTGGGAATACTGACAATGTCATAAAATGACAGTTCTGCCCATATTAATTTATAAATTTATGCTTTTCCAATCAAGTCTAATGGGACTTTTTTGGAATTTGACAACTTGATATTTTTTTTTTTGGATACTTGAAGAGCCATGAAAATTTTGGAAAATTATGAAGACTTATTTCATATCATGATTTACTGGAAAGCTGTAGTAATTGAGACCATTATATATTCTTGCATAAACAGACCAAGGAAACAGAATAGAACACAGGAGGAACTTGCTATGTGAAGAGTGACAATGCAAATCAAAGGAGAAAGAATATTCCATGAATCAGGATGAGATCATCAGCTTTCTGTTTCATAAAAATAAAATACAGTCATTATCATATCATACAGAATTACAAAATAGATTTACAAAAAACTAAAACTAAAATTTACCAGAGAAAACATTTTTAGAAGAAATGTAGGCAAAAAGCCTTAAGAATTGAGGCTAGAGAAGAATTTCTTTTAAAGGGGGGGAGGGGTATTTATTTATTTATTTATTTTTAAAAGATTTTATTTATTTATTTGACACAGAGAGAGAGAGAGAGAGCGCACAAGCAGGGGAACTGCAGGCAGAGGGAGAAGCAAGCTCCCTGCAGAGCAGGGAGCCCGATGTGGAGCTTGATCCCAGGACCCTGGGATCATGACCTGAGCCGAAGGCAGATGCTTAACCCACTGAACCACCCAGGTGCCCTATTTGTTTATTTATTTATTTATTTACTTACTTACTCACTCACTCACTCACTCACTCACTGTCACCCAGGCACCCCAAGAAGAATTTCTTTGTTAAGATAAAGTATTTAAATCCATAAAAAAAAATGTTAATTTGGTTACATTAATATAATATGAAGAAAATTCTCTCTGTCAGATTACACACAATTACAGATGTCTCGAACTGGAGAGGATATTTGCACTGCATATAATCCACAAAGAATTGACGTTTTATAAATTCTCTGTAATAACTCCTTTATAATAAGTACAAAAAAGACAAACCACAATTAAAAATAACAACTAGCAGGGGCACCTGGGTGTCTGTCAGTTGAGTGTCTGACTTGGTTTTGGCTCAGATCATGGTTTCAGGTCTCTGTCCTCAGCCACATTGGTTCTAAAAGGCATGGGCCCTGGTGGATTGGTACAGGTCCAGTAATCACAAGTCCAGTAACTCTTCGGACAGTCCCAGAACCAATTTAGTTTTACTGTTCATCCCTATTACTACAATATTTTCGCCTTCTAAAATCTTTTTTTAATTTTTTTTTAAGATTTTATTTATTTATTCGACAGATGGAGAGAGCACAAGCAGGCAGAGTGGCAGGCAGAGGGAGAGGGAGAAGCAGGCTCTGCTGAGCAGGGAGCCGGACGTGGGGCTTGACCCCAGGACCCTGGGACCATGACCTGAGCCAAAGGCAGACGCTTAACAACTGAGCCACCCAGGCGCCCTCTCTTTCAAAAATCTTAACACTCAGTGTACCAAGAAAAATTGTCACCACCATTTAGTATCTGGGTTGAAAGTTATTTTTAAGTTATTTTACAAATAATTTACAAATGTAAGATATTTTACAAATAATTTACAAATGTAAGAATAAAAGGGAGTGAAAGACTATTATGTATTTAATAAGAACTTAAATAATGCAGATATCTATATATCTCTCCCCATCCAAATGGGCAGGAGCTTCTGAATGTAACTAATGGCTCATCAGCTGTCATGCATGAACTTCTGCATACTGATTCTAAGTTTTATTTTCTTTTATTTTTTTAAAGATTTTATTTTTTATTTATTTGTTAGAGAGAGAGAGAACACAAGCAGGGAGAGTGGCAGGCAGAGGGAGAAGTGGGCTCCTTGTTCAGCGAGGACTCTGTCCCAGGACCCTGGGATCATGACCTGACCTGAAGGCAGACACTTAACTGACTGAGCCACCCAGGTGTCCCTGATTCTAAGTTTTAAATACACCCTTAATGGAGTCTAGCTTGTCATCACTTCTGGTTCTTTTTGTACTTGCATTGTCAAGACACAATACTTGAAGAATTTTTTTTTTTTTAAAACATTATTTTGTTGAGGAGAGGATGGCCACCAGATACTCCATAATTGCAAAACATTTTCATTTTTAGATTTGTATACACCTTTTAGAATGGTCAAATTTTTTAATATCTATATCACCTATTTCTTATCATCATCTCTATAATACCTGTCTTCAGCATCTGTCTACTTAGAAACCATATCAAGGAAATTTTGATGCCTAATGAAATAAAAGAAAGAATACTGTCATATGTCTTTTAGAAAAATGAGATGGTCTAGTTTCTTGTCACAAAATATTGCACAATGAAGATTTTTGTTGAATAACTAGATGAAAATGCCACTTTTTTGTCCTTAGAAATATATTATTCGCTCATTCTTTATTTTTAATTTGAGAGAGAGAGGGAGTGGCGGCAAGGTAGGGGCAGAGGGAGAGGGAGGGAGAAACTCAAGCAGACTCCCCACTGAGTGTGGAGCCTGCCACAGAGCTTGATCCCACAACCCTGAGATTAGACTTGAGCTGAAACCAAGAGTCAGTGCTCAACTGACTGCACCACCCAGGCACCCCTCACTTGAGTTGGAGAAAACATATGCAGGATAACATCATCTGAGGTCATAGGCTGAGATTTTACTTATAATCATCAATTTCACCATCTTCATTAGAGTCTCAAGTGCTGCTATATCACTCTGCATTAATTTTTGGATTAGATGTAATAAGTGAAATATTTTCCTCTGTTGGTTGTCTTTTCTTTGCCATTATGGCCAGTGGGGCGGGGGTCTGAATTTCCAACTGTGTTCAGTTAAAGCTAAAACCAGGCAACAAAGATGGTGGATGGCGTCTCCAGACTTCTTTTATACCTTCTTGAAAGATGTAATTTTTTGGGCAACACAGTAAGAAAACTGAAGGATGATATCATAGCAGTCTTGATTTCACTATTGCATTATCCCTCTGAGCAATTCCATCATTCTTTCATTTTCTTATTATTTTAATCTTTTTTAGGATACTTAGGAATAATTGATGAGTAATGATGGTGTAATTTCTAGAGTGTTGAAATAGCATAATAAATCTTAGATTTATAAAAAGGTCCAGTGGACTCACATGGTAATTGCAAGATAGAATGAGTTTTATTCTATTCTGGTTTTTTTTAGAGATTTTATTTATTCATGAGAGACAGAGAGAGGGGCAGAGGCAGAGGGAAAAGCAGGCTCCCCGCTCCACAGGGACTCGGTCCGAGGACCTTGGGATCATGACCTGAGCTGAAGGCAGATGCTTAACCAACTGGAGCCACCTAGGTGCCCTATTTATTCTATTTTTTTAAAAATATATTTTCCATTTTCTTCTGTGGAAGACTTCTAATTTAAAAAGTCATGAAATATCAATATAAATCATTAAAATTGTTCAACAAAAAAACTTAAAAATGGAAATGGTGTCTAATGACCCTGATGGTATACTGAGGATTAAACACTAGGTGCCAGTGAGTCAAAATGTCCCCCTTTTAAAGAGGCATTTTATAAAAATCTGTTGTGATAGTTTCCACATGGCTGCATAGGTATCTTTGGTGCTGTTTTTAAACTTGCAGACAGTTTAAATATGACACTGCTAATGATACAACTGAGTTGACAAAGAATTTCTAGATAGATGTTAATCTCGCCAGGTTTTTCAGTTACACCTTGTCTCAATTCTTACATCCAGGAATGGCTTGGTATACTCAGCTAATGACCCCATGGAGGGTAGATGTGTTACATAATAAAGAAGAGCATCACCTCTGTGATTCTGGACAGTCCAGGCTGACAGATATGAACACTTGCATATAGGTCAAACTAGTTAAATATAGAACAGCCGTTATGGAAGGCAGTTGCCAGGGGCTCAACAGCATCAGCTCTGTTTCTGTGGGGGAAGACTTTGCAGATGGTAAGAGCAGAGCTAGAGGCCAGTGAATTAAAGAGGATTGCATGGTGGAAATTTAAACTCTTTGGTAAAGGGTTTATTGATGAGTCAGCTATATTAATCTGTGAAGACGAATCTTGACATCTTCCTTACCTGACTCCTAATTTATTGCAAGAACTTACCTTTATTTAAGTAACACACCTGTAAAAATTGGTGTGGTTGTACTGACTAGGTTGGGGGAAGGCACCTGATGACAGGTCACAAGATTAGTAAGGTTCTGAAAAGGTCAGAATTGTACTGATTATGTTTAAGACAGATTGTTCCTGTGGGTCTACAGTGTTCCTATTGTGTCTGGCTTCCCATCCACACAGATGATTTTTGAGGTCAGACTGAGAAGGAAGTCATGATTCCAGTGGCAACATAAGGCACAATGACAACAAAATTCATACATTTTAGCAGCTTTTTGTTTCATGCTAAATTGGCAGACAACCTTGAATAAAAGTGTCTTATAAAATAATGTAGAGGGGCACCTGGGTGGCTCAGATGGCTGTGTCTGCCTTCGGCTTGGGTCATGATCTTTAGGTCCTACGATTGAGCCCCATGTCAGGCTCCCAGCTCAGCAGGGAGTCTTCTTCTCCCTCTCCCTCTGCCTCTCCTCCTGCTTGTGCTCTCTCTGTCTCTCTCTCTTAAATGAATAAATAAATTCTTTAAAAATAAAATAAATAAAATAACGTAAAATCTCAGGGCACCTGGGTGACTCAGTCGGTTAAGCGTCTGCCGTCGGCTCATGATCTCATGGTCCTGGGATCAAGCCCCACATTGGGCTCCTTGCTGGGTGGGGAGTCTGCTTCTGCCCCTCCCCCCACTCATGCACTTGCGGCTCTCTCTCAAATAAATAAATAAAGTCTTTAAGAAAAAAAACTCTACACGTGTTAAAACTCACAAAACTACATACCAAAATTCAGTTTTACTTCATAATAAATTTTTAAAAACATAAAATATAGTATTTATATTCTATTATTCATATTTGGATTATTGTTCACTCTTTAATGCAGTTCTCTGCAAAATGATAGTCATGTGTTCCTCAAGGTTTCTGAAATTTAACTAGGGTTTTTTTCCCCGAACTACTTACAGATTGTTTTCCTTCCATCAGTGTTTTAAAAACTAAGTTCAAATCTGAAAAAAAAATAATTTTCTCAATATAGTCATATTTATTGAACAGATGTCTGATGATAAATGATAGCTTGGTTGCTTAAAAAAAAGTTTCAATACCAAAAGCTATCATCTTTCCAACTGTAGAAAAGACTGAGGATAAGGAATTGGAACTATACCTTCAGTTTTGCCAAACACTTCTGTATGGTAGGGTATTAATTCTTGGAAATTTTGTGACTGAAAAACAGATTCTACATTATTTTTTTTAAAGATCTTATTTATTAATTTGAGACAGAGAGAGAGAACAAACTGGGGTGGCGCAGAGGGAGAGATAGGGAAAGAAGCAGACTCGCCTCTAAGCAGGAAGCCTGATGTGGGGCTACATCCCAGGACCCAGAGATCATGACCTGAGCCAAAGGCAGACACTTAACCAACTGAGCCACCCAGGTGCCCCATAAAATAGTCAAAATTGTTATAACAAAGAATAATGTGTGGAGGGAGCAAGCTTACCCAACCTACTGCTGTAGTAGAATAGGCTGGTAATAATATAAAAATATAAAGCCTGATAGAAATGACATCTCAATCAATGAAGGGAAAAGATTATTTAGTCTACAATATTGGATCAGTTAATTGTTTGAATAAGAATTATTTGGATTCTTATTTCACATGTACCATTTACAAAACTGAAACTCCAGATAGATTGAAAAATTATATGTAAAGTAAAGATTTAAAAGAAGAAAATATAGGTGACTATCAGGTCTACAGTAGGGAAGGATTTTAAGGGTAAAATTAATTTTAAAAATCATAAAATTAAAAATGGGTAATTTTGGCAACTTACATAGTAAAAAAAAAAGTAAAGGTCCTTCTAGATTCAAAAATATACCATAAATAAAAGATAAGCGGCAAGCTGGGATAAAATATTTATAACAAATGAATAATACCCTTAATATATAAAGAATTTTTCTATAAATCAATAAGAAACACTATTAAATCTCAAAAATGTGCATAGGATATGTACAAATAATAAAAGGAAAATTACAAATGATTTTAAAACATGATTTTAGAAAGTACCATCTTCTTCAGTAATCAGACAAATGTCAGTTAAAAACAATTGAAAAATACCATTGTTTGATTATCAAGTTGGGAATTACTTTTTAGATTTTTCTAATATTCATTACTTGTGAGGATATACCAAGGTAGTCACTGTCATATACCTTGGTGGGATTATAAAATGATAAAATCTTTCTGGAAAAGTAGTTGACAACCTATTTCAAGGGCCTTAAAATACTCAACACACCTTTTAAAGTAACAATTTGCATTCAGGAAGTAATCATATCTATTGTCAAGGAGTTAAGTACAAAAATGTTTATCATGGGGCACCTGGCTGGCTCAATCAGTAGAGCATGTGACTCTTGATCTCTGAGTCGTGAATTCAAGCCCCATGTTGGGTATAGAGATTACTTAAAAATAAAAACCTTTTTTTTTTTAAAAGATTTTATTTATTTATTTGACAGAGAAAGACACAGAGAGGGAACACAAGCAGGGGGAGTGAGAGAGGGAGAAGCAGGCTTCCCGCTGATCAGGGAGCCCGATGCGGGGCTCGATCCCAGGACCCTGGGATCATGACCTGAGCCGAAGGCAGACGCTTACCTGACTGAGTCACCCAGGCGCCCCATAAAAGTCCCAACTCTTAAAAAAAAAAAAAAAGATTCTATCCATACCAGAGGTTTAATGAATACCAATTGTATCTAATCCTGAATCTCATTATGCCCATTATTTATATTATCCATATGTAAGTTAATGTTCATTTTCACCTGTTTTGTTAATCCCTGATTTTGTTTGTTTAAAAAAAGAAAAAATTTATGGAGCACACTTCCTTCTTTGGTTCCTATAAAAGACTTAAGTACTTGAATATAAATTGTTAGAAGGTCCATGTTAACCTAATGAATTATTAGCATTTGAAAATATTTGCATCTATTAAAAGTTTACAATATGCAAACTATTTTCTTTTTTTTTCTTTTTTTTTTTTTTAAAGGATGTTGCAGTCTTTTTTTTTTAATGATTTTATTTATTTATTCATGAGCGACAGAGGTGGGGAGAGAGAGAGAGAGAGAGAGAAGCAGAGGGAGAAGCAGGCTCCCAAGGAGCAGGGAGCCCGATGCGGGACTCGATCCCAGGACCCTGGGATCATGACCTGAGCTGAAGGCAGACGCTCAACCATCTGAGCCACCCAGGCGCCCTCAAACTATTTTCTTATAATGACTCTGTATTCAACAAACTCAAATCACTATGCAGAAGAAATAGCACCCCCTTGACTATTCTTTCTATAAACTATGTCTCTTGTTCTCACTTTACTGTTAGAAAAAGTACTTTGTTTTCGTGTGATGTAACCAAATGTGAATCATGTTCACCTCCTTCCGTCATCTGCCCACTTCCCAATCGACCTCTGGGTAGAGTTACTGCTTAGTTATATAATATGACAGACGTTAAGCTTGCTGCAACTGTTCTCTCACCAAAATTCAGGGAAAATGGGAGGGAGTTGCCATTCACTGACTTAAGACAGACATCTGATAATTATGAGTTCTTTTCAGTAGTGAGAGAAGAAATGCATGTCATGAACAGGTTGTTATTTGATGGACTATTCACATTCATTAATATATAATGTACATTTTTGTTTTATGGCTATTAAATATGAGGTTCTGGAAGACTTTTCAGTTTGCAGAATTCTGAGAATGCAGTTCTAATACTTTTGAAGGGTAGAAGCCATGAGTACACCTGCTGTATTTATTAGTCAAAATGGAGCAAAATCAATCTGTGACAGCTTTGTTTTGCTTTCTTTGACTAGTTTGTTTAGTAATATATTCAAATTATGACCTTTACTATAATTTCTTCCTTCAACAGCTTGGTGCTAACAGTGGTTTGCACATAATCATCTTTGATGAAATTGATGCCATCTGCAAGCAGAGAGGGAGCATGGCTGGTAGCACAGGAGTTCATGACACTGTCGTCAACCAGTTGCTGTCCAAAATTGATGGGGTAGAGCAACTGAACAACATCTTAGTCATTGGTATGTTTGCTTTGAAAAAAAAAATTCTGTGATTTCAAAAAGACACATAGGTTCTGAATTAAGATCTGTGTAGGTTGTAGTTAATACTGTGTTGCCCATGTTTCCAAATTAGAATCAGGTGATATTGAAGAATCTTCAGTACCTATTTTAATGTCTGGCCTTAATAGGACAAATAAAAGATGGGTTTTAGTGACTCATGGGTGTATGCTCATAGCTCAAAGATGAAAAAGGCAGCATAGTGTAATGCAGTGGTTTTCAAATTGCATCCTGTAGGCCTCTAGGGGCCCTCAGAGGTGCCTCAGGGTCTGTGAGTGAGCTTCAGATCGTGTAATCCCAATTATAACTTCTTCTTTTAACTGTTTCAGGTACTGAGGTTCTTTTAAGATGACTTTAAAAAACAAAACAAAACTTTTGGTATTTATGAAGGTTAAAAACCATTGGCCTACAAAAAAGGAGAGAGACTTTGGGGTTGGACAGATCATGTTCACATTGTCCCTCTCTCACTTGGACAGGCTTCTTAGCCTCTCTGAACTGTACCTTCTCTTTTTAAATATTTGAAGTTTTCATTACATTTATATTCCATTGGCAGTATAGTGAAATACTAAAGCAGAGTCTTCAGGTATTTCCATTAGAACAGATCAAGAACAAATGATATTTTTATTTGAGAATAATTGGTTTTCTATTTGACCTTTATAAAATATCTTTTTTTTTTTTAAAGATTTTATTTATTTATTTGACAGAGAGAGACACAGCGAGAGAGGGAACACAAGCAGGGGGAGTGGGAGAGGGAGAAGCAGGCTCCCCGCGGAGCAGGGAGCCCGATGTGGGGCTCAATCCCAGGACCCCGGGATCATGACCTGAGCCAAAGGCAGACGGTCAACCAGCTGAGCCACCCAGGCACCCCTAAAATATCTTAACTTGTTTGAGAAATTACTATTCTTACCTATACTGAAGGGACATTTTATCTTATTTTTTAACTTTTGTTGTTTTGTTTTGAAATCTGTGCTCAGGAATGACCAACAGACCAGATCTGATAGATGAGGCTCTCCTTCGACCTGGAAGACTGGAAGTTAAAATGGAGATAGGTAAGCAGATCTGTCACTGGTTGGGGGAGGGGTGTGTGTTTAGAGTTCATTAGTAAGAGCAGAGTCCTATAACTTAACATTGGTTAGAAAAGTTGTGTATCATGAGGAGCACATGTTTACCTGCTTAAGTACCTATAAGAAAAGCATTAGGATTATAATAATTTCTATTTTATTTTCAATTTTACCAGGCTTACCAGATGAGAAAGGTCGACTACAGATCCTTCACATCCACACTGCAAGGATGAGAGGGCATCAGTTACTCTCTGCTGACGTAGATATTAAAGAACTGGCTGTGGAGACCAAGAATTTCAGCGGTGCTGAACTGGAGGGGCTGGTGCGGGCGGCACAGTCCACTGCTATGAACCGACACATCAAGGTCAGGAAAATCAGCTAACACATTAGGATTCTGCAGCTTTATAAATACTGTGTCAGTGTTCTTTCCCTTTCCTTTCAAATGTGCCAAGGGCTGTGGTAGTGCTGACTTTTGACAGAGAAGAGACATGGTGAAAGGAATGGGAATTGTCAGCTGCCAAAGCTTCAGAGTGGCAGGAAGTAGATGATGCTGGCACCTGTCCCATGGTAACCACTAACACATCTGCCTCGGGTTGCTGCCATCTGATACAAACATGTGAAGATGAAGAGTATGAAGAATTTAGTTTTTAATCTTTGTACTGTGTAGAATTGTAACATGTCATAGGAAGTTGGGTTTTCTATGATGCTAGAATTACGGGGGCTGCTTCATTCAGCACATACACTGAATACCTGCTGTTTTCTGAGTATTAAACTGGAGACACAAAGATGATAAACCACGACCTGTCCTCTCAAGGAATTCAGAGTCAGGCGGATGGACATGTTTGTAAATTAGTACAATAATGTTACTGATACTATGGTAGGAAGACATACCAGGGTACTTTTATGTTGATAAAGTGCTTTTGAGTCTTTACCATCCCTTCTCCTCTTCAGGGATAGATGGATGACTTCCAGATTTATGTCTCATCTCTTGAAAGCTTCTTTCTCCCGCTTTCAGATTTACACAAAATACCTCTACCTCGATGTTTTATCAGGTCTCAAATTTAATATTCCCAAACCAAATTCACTGTCTTTTTTTTTTTTTAACTGCTTTCCTTCCTGTTCCTATTTTCCTGTTTATCCCAATTTCCCAGGCTTAAAACTTCAGGAATATCTTTAATTCCTGCCACTCTGCTCTGTCCTATATCAAGACATTCGCCAAATTTTGTCACTTCTATCTTGGCAGTGTCCTTCAGTTTCTACCCACCTTCTGTTTTATTAGTCTTCCTGTTTCATACTATTTTACCCTACAGAAACTTCAGAACAAAGTACAGGCTTCTTAGCCTGATCCTTAAGGTCCTCTAGATCTGACCCTAAACTGGCCTTTCCAAATGTGTTCCCAATTATTCTCCATACTTTAGCCAAACCGAAATACTCATTGGTCATCAGACATTAATTTATTTTTTCACTTACCTGGTTTTGCGGAAGTCTTTACCCTCTATGTTTACTTATCTTTTTAATACCTAGTTCGTATGCCACCACTTTTCTTCAAACCTTTTCTGATTGTCTCCTTTAAGAAGGATGTATTGTCTTCCTTCTTGAAATAGTAATGTATCACTATGGTACTTTGGTTCACTTTGGTTCACAGTAGATTTATTCAGCACCCACTCTATGCCAGACACTGTGCAGGCAGCTAATGCTACACCTGAAAGAAGTAAACTGCCTACCCTGAGCAGCCCATGGTTTAATCTCCACATTCAGTAACAGAAAGGACAGGAGACGTAAGGAAGTGAAAGGGTGTCAGATGTGGTCAACTCGTGGTGTGAGAGGATGTTTCACAGAGACATTTCTGGGTGAATGTGTCTCTTGGTGGGTTAGGACATTTTAGGTAGAAGGCAAAGGAACAGAGACACAAAATAGCATGGTGTGTTAGGGTAATTCAGTATCGCTTCAGCATAAAAGGTAGGGGAGGGGAGGTAGAGAGAGACATTGTGGGGAAAAAGTCAGGAGACTAAAGCAGGGAGTGGAGCACAAAGAGCCTTTTATATTGTGCTAAGAAGTATGGACTTTTTTCCTGTGAGTAGTGCTAAGCCATTGAAGAGTTTTAAGAATAGCAGCGACATAGTGTTAAAACATAAGCTCACTCTGGCAGCTGTGTCGAGTGGAGTATTGAGGTGAGTGGAGTTGGCAACATCCTATCACTGATTCTAACCTGAGGACTGTGGCCCATGAGCCATATCCAGTTCACCACCAATTTTTATAAATAAAATTTTGGGGGAACATGCCCAGTTATGTATGTGTTGTCAGTGACTGCTTTCATGCTCCAGTGGTAGAGTTGAGTATTTGCAACAAGGACTGTATGGCCCCACAAAGCCTAAAATATTTACTATCTCATTATTTACAGAAAAAGTTTGTCAACCCCTGTTCTAGACTTTAAGTCCATTTCTTATTCATGTCTGAAAATCCCACAGTGCCCCAAATAGGTCTAAATACTGAGAACGTAGCAGGTGTTTGGTAAGTTTCTAAAATTAGTAAACTTATATATGTATTCTGAATCAAGCTCTACCCATAAGTCATAATTTCCCTACATAATAGAAGTGACTTTGTTCTAGCTCAGGAATGCCAAAGGTCAGGATAGTGTGGAAATAACAGTATTGGTTCCTTTATAGAATGGATCTATCCATCCATCTGTTCATTCTTTCATCCTTTCTCCTTGCCATAAGAAATGTCTTAGAAGTGATGGGGACTTCAAGAAAAGTTGTGTAAATGATGTGAGGATTGTTCCCCACCATACCGATCTTTCATCTCAGACCACATCAGTGCATCTTGGTATAACCCACAGTGACTGGTGTATTATCAAAGTTTTCATATGCAGTGGCCTCTGGATTTTTCTCTTAGTCACTTGTCATTTTTACCACAATAGTCCTATCTCAAAATGTCATTCTAAGCCATTCTGTCACTAAGAAACATACTTTCTTCAAGTATATATTGGGTTTATCTACACACAAAGCAATGAGTAATGGTGGAGAGATCACAGATTTTATAGTCAGAAGATGTGGCTATGCATTAAACTTCTTTCACTTTTTTATTTTTTTTTATTTAAGATTTTAAAAATTTATTTATTAGAGAGAGAGAGAGCGAGAGACAGCAAGAGTCCCAGGGGTGGGGGAGAGAAGGAGGCTCCTTGCCATCAGAGGCCCGACACGGGGTTCGATCCCAGGACCCTGGGATCATGACCTGAGCTGAAGGCAGATGCTTAACTGACTGAGCCACTCAGGCACCCCTGGCTTTTTATTTCTGTCAAGGGGAAATAACTACTTACCTCATCAGGTTTTTGTGAAAATCAAATCACTTCCAAACTATATAAAATGTTAATTGTTTACATTTTTTGCTATTATTGGCTAATTTGAGAACCATATATATCTTTTACAATGCCTGAGTTTCTGAATTTGTTGACTATTTGCAGTTATAATTTTTTCCATTGTAAGTTACCCCCGTACAGAATATGTTATCCTTCAGATTTGCAAGTAAGAAGTAGTGCAAATAGTTGATATTCTTGCCTTCACTTTTCCCATGTGGTTACTTTTAAACTTAAGATAGTGCATATTGACTTGTGATCAATATCTTTTATACCAAAGAGCTTTTAATTTTTTTTCAGTATCTATGGAATATCTAATACAGGGGACTATTTAGGCACTTCAGGGAAGAGAAAGATTTAAAGGACACTAACCCTAGCCCCCAAGGAGAAATAATGTGAACATTTATTTTCTTTTCTATGTTTTTAAAAATCTGTGTTGTCAAAGGTCTTGAAACACTGTTTTCCCATCAAGACTCCTCAGCTGAACAAAAGGCATAAAGTTGTAATATTTCCATTGTTGTAGATGTTCATAGCTTTACTAGTAGTGAATGATGAGTAAGTATTTAATTTGAAGCTTATGATCTGAAGTTGATATACAATTTTAAAACATCCACAGCATTCAACTGTTTGTTCTAATGTCCTGTCTTGGTATTATAAAAAGCCCTAATTGGTTTTATTTTGCATCCTTTTCAAAAGATTTAGGCTTAAATAAAGTCAGGTAGACTCAACTAAACAAGTTTTCCCTGTTAGACTTTTTTTTTTTCAAGTTTTCTGAAACGAGGAGAAAATCCGGTCATAAACACCTGATGTTCATGTCATTTGTACATGAACCCATGTTTGTGGTCAACTGAAATTCATATGACATTTGGTTGTTTTTTTCTTGAAAGGAATTTCTGCTTCAGGTAGAAAATATTCATAACCCGAATTTCTTCTGCTCTAATCGGGTCTAAGGAAGTAAATTGAGGACATGCACACACATACAACACTCTACCTGAATCAAAGCTCTGACTTATGCTTGCAGAATTTCAATAAAATAATTTCTTGTTTTCTGTAGAATTTTGATTGATTAAGGTCATTCTACCCTTAATTTAAGAGGAATGATAAGAACTTTGAAAGGTCAGATTTAAAAGGTTATGAAATTTAAGGGTGACCACTTAATATTTGCTAGTGTTGAAATACAAGTTTATTAGTTTCTGCAGGTATAAGCTGAAAGATGTTGCCTCTTCTATATTGATTAGCTGTTATAAATAAAATTGCAGGAAAAAATCACAGTAATTCAGACAAACAAGAATAGGTTTTCTGAATGAATAAAAATTCAGAATTCTAGAATATTTTAAAATTAGATTTTACTAATTTTGATAAAATAGTAAAAGTTAGCTAAGAGAAGTCCTTAGAAACCTTAATGAATAGGCAGGAATAATTTATAATTAGAATATTGATTGTTTACAATTAGGTAACTTCTAAAATTCCTGGCGTGCCTAACAACTTGTTCTAAAATAACTCTCCCCCAGGGGCGCCTGGGTGGCTCAGTCGTTAAGCGTCTGCCTTCGGCTCAGGTCATGGTCCCAGGGTCCTGGGATTGAGCCCCACATCGAGCCCCACGTCGGGCTCCCTGCTCCGTGGGAAGCCTGCTTCTCCCTCTCGCACTCCCCCTGCTTGTGTTCCCTCTCTTGCTGTGTCTCTCTCTGTCAAATAAATAAAATCTTTAAAAAAATAAAAAAATAAAATAAAATAACTCTCCCCCAGCTTTTCACTTTTTAATTCATTGGGTAAGTCCTTTATTAATAGTAAAAAGACGAGTTTCACACGCCTTCAGTTCTGAAATCTATCATATTTTTTGGCAAACGTCAAAGGTTAAGATTTTCCTCTCATATTGCTATATGTTTCTATCATTTGAGTTCACTTTCACCAGCAGAGGAAATCAAAACACAAAACATCATAGTAGAAACTCAGGGCTATATACAGAGGAGACATTGGGAATGAGGCTGGAGGTCGGAGGCTTCATTGGGGTTTTAACATGATTCTGTCAGAGCTCCTTCTTACTTTGACCTGAGAGTTGACATCTTGTAGAATCCTTGAAGATGTGTCAAAAAGTTTTAATCAGAGTTAAAATCTTTATATAAGAATACCTAGGAAGGAAATCTTCTATCTATCCTTTAGTTAAATTATCCTACCCTTATTTTAAGAAAACTTCGAGGCTTGTATAAGGATAAAGTGAGATAATGGGTATGATGAAATGAGATAATGTATATGAACATGCTTTATAAACTATTAAGCACTGGGGTGACTGGGTGGCTCAGTCAGTTAAGCATCTGCCTTTGGCTCAGGTCATGATCCCAGGGTCCTGGGACTGAGCCCCGTGTTGGGCTCCCTGCTTAGCAGGGAGCCTGCTTCTCCTTCTCCCTCCATCCCTCCATCAAACCCCCGCCTGGCTCATGCTTGCTTTCTCTTGCTCTCAAATAAATACATAAAATCTTTAAAAAATTAAAAATAAATAAAAATAAACTATAAAGCACTCTAGGGATTTATATATTATGAACTGAGCATAGAGGTGCTTGTTTCTTGTAACACCATTTCCTTTCTTTAACTTAGAAGTGTCAAATTAATGTGGTTAATATTTTTTTAAGGTTTTATTTATTTGAGAGAGCACGAGTGAGAGAATGAGCAGAGTGGGAGGGAGAGGGAAAGAGAATCTCTCAAGCAGAACCGGAGCCTGATGTGGGGCTCGATCCCATGATCCCAAGATCATGACCCAAGCCAAAACCAAGAGTCGGATGCTCAACCGACTGATCCACCCAGATGCCCCAAATGTGGTTAATATTTATCAAATGCCTAATATGTGCCGATGAAAACCCTATTAATAATTTAAATGCTAATTGTTCTCTGTATTTAAGTAGAATCTATTATTATATCTATTTAGATATTATTTGTTACTCTCTTTTTAAAATTATAGAAGTCATGTATGAATATATTCTCTCTGTAGAAGACTCAAGGATGCCCAGTGTTAGAGGGAAAAGTGAGAAAGGCTGTCTCCAGTACCCCTTCTCTTTCCCTCTCCAGAGGTAGCCAACATTTGGGTTATATCTGTATAGTCTGTTTTCCTTAGATTTACATTCATATATGTATGTGCTTTAAAAAAAAAAATCAATGGAATTATACTGCAGTTTATATTTTTCACTTGACAGTAGATCTTGGATAGCTTTCCATGTCAGTATATACAAGTCTTCATTATTTTGGACAAATGCATAGTATTCTAGAATATTATAACATAATTTATTTATTTTTTAAGATTTTATTTATTTGATAGAGCTAGACACAGCGAGAGAAGGAACACAAGCAGGGAGAGTGGGAGAGGGAGAAACAGGCTTCCTGCCGAGCAGGGAGCCCGATGCGGGGCTCGATCCCAGGACCCTGGGATCATGACCTGAGCCAAAGGCAGACGCTTAACGACTGAGCCACCCAGGTGCCCCTATTATAACATAATTTAAAATGTAAGATCCATGAGAGCAGGAACTTTGTTAGTTTTATATTCTGATAGGAGTCTGGTGCCTGGAACAGTAAATAATACTGTTGTGAAAGTGCTTGCCTATCCCTCCCCAAGTGCATGTGAGAATCATTTCCTAGGGGAGATAGCTGGATGTATTTTTGAAGACTACATTAAGTTACATTATCTTCTAGTTTCTAGTGTTGCTGGTGAGAGATATGCCAGTTTTATTCTGGTTTCTGTGCAGGTAACCTGTTTTTGTCTCCCAAAAGGGTTCAAGGACTTCCTCTTCACCTGTAGTGTTCTGATAGTTTCCAACAGTGTGTCTAGACAGATGTGGGGTTTTTTCACTCATCCTGATCAGCACTCATTGAATCTTTTAAACTGCAAAGACACTCCTTTTTTCAGCTGCGGAAAACATTTTTTCTTCTGTCTTATTCTTTTTTCTCTATCATTCTTTCTCTTCCTTCCTTCTGAGACTCCTCTTGGGTCAGTGTTAAGTTTCTGGATATATCTTCCATGCTTTTTAACCTTTCTCTTTCACTTTTTCATTTCATGGGATTTGGGGCAGGAAGGGAGATAAATAAATATGTTCTGTTTGCCATCTTGATCCAGTTTCCTGACATAGTTCCTTTTATCCCATAAGGCTGACTTTTTACAAAATGTCTGTCATTTCATTTGTCTCGACAATCTGTTCCTAAAGGAACATGAGTCATATTTTATAATAATCAATGGAAGGTTGATATTGCTTAATATACTTTTGTTTTACAGTCAGATTTTTTGGGAAGATACCCTCTTTAAAAAAGGTAGTGCCATTTAAAAATTAGACTCACTTGCCTTGTGCTATTGGGAGTGAGCCCAGTCACATTAAAAAATGTGTTGGTATCTCAATCACTCATCAGGTCCAGGCAGCTCCAAGTGCTGGTAAAGGCCTTGATGCTTCTCCAGATGTCTGTTCTAAGTGTTAGCTCCAGGTGCAGCAAGCAGAATATTTGGAGCTAGCACATAGATTCTCAACCACCGAGTATGACTACAAATCAAAGTTGTAGGACATTGGTCTTCTAGTATAATGGTTCACAAACCTACTTGAGCATCAGAATCACCTGTGGCACTTTATGAAAATATAAATGTATGGGCCCTCTGTTGGACCTGTCAAATCAAAATCCTGAAGGGAGTGGGGCTGGGCTTCTGCATAACTTTAAAGGCTCTAGAGGTTATGCTGGTATGCAGCCAAGGACGAGAACCACTGTTCTTGGAGACCCTCTGTGTATTTTCTCCTCCTCGTGCCTTATTTGGAAAAAAAAAAAAAAGCTATCCAGCATTCTTTGGTACAGATTTGTCATAATTTACTTAACTGGTACCCTCTTGCTAGACATTTATTTTGCTTCTAATTTTCTATTATTACAAATTACTCTAATAGATATCCTGATATCTGTAACTTTGCATACATTTGTGGATATATTCATGAGATAAATTCCAAGAAGTGGAATTGTTCAGGCAAAGGTTATGTGTGTTTGTGAATTTGAGAGAGATGTTTTTCGTCTGTGAAAAGATGCCTTTTAAGTCTTCAGGCATTATGTTCTTAGACTGGAAATATTCTTACATCTTGGAAGTCCTTACATTTTGTTTTCATTTCTAATTAGGCCAGTACTAAGGTGGAAGTGGACATGGAGAAAGCAGAGAGCCTGCAGGTGACAAGAGGAGACTTCCTTGCTTCTTTGGAGAATGATATTAAACCAGTGAGTATGGGTATTGAGTGATTCTAGAGAAAAGTAAATGCCATTTTGCTCAATATTCTGTAAGGTTATATCATACATACTTTTAAAAATCAGGAAATCTCAGTATTGGAAGTGTCCAGTATGAGAAACATTTTCACATCAATGCTGGTGGCTGGGTAATTAATCAGTACTTAATTGAAATTATTTCTCATGATAGGGAGATTGCCATCTCATAACACTTGGTATTGTCAGACTTAATTTTTGCCATTCATTTTATCTTTTGCTGCTGTCATCTGTAATAGTTACCAAAAATACTAGAGCCCAGCCTAACTGTTTTATGCCAGGAGTTCTTTAATGACAAATAATTTGGCTACCAGGAAGGGGAAACTAAGATAACTTAGTTAAGTAATTAATAACTTACTTTTATTTATTGCATGGGTCTGGGGGATAAAACAGAAAGTAAAATGACAGAATATGTAAGGAAGACTGCTACATATGGTTAGACTTGGAGTGGGGGGGGGTCACTGTTTCCTGGTTCAGGTATCTTGCTCCTGCTGTTGTGAGGATTGGAGTACACACTTGGAATCATTAAAGACAAAAGCCAGCCAGTCTACATATTTCCTACAGTAGCCATCCAACCAGTGCTTCCTAGACTCCTTTATAACTTTTTACAGGGCCATTCAGTTCCCATATCCAGAACAGGGAATGATAACTTTCTTCTGTATTCAGGGATCAAAAGACTAGTGTGTGCAAGGACGAGAGGGTGGTCTGCAAAGTGATTTGGTGGCAAAGTAACAGAGTAATGAGACCACTGTATATTGTTAAGAGACAGTATTACAGAGAATGATTTTCTGTGAGGCACAAGTTCTAATGTAAAAATCATTCCATATGTTGGGTAATGAAAAATTGACTTTTTGAGGGATGTGATAATTTTTTAAAATTTGAAATTCTCAACATGTGTGACCCTTAGATTACATTGGGTTCTGTTTTCTTACTCATTTCTTCAGTTGTTAACCTTATGAAAATGCAATTGCTAACACACTTGTTAACCTTATGAAAACGCAGTGCTAACATTACTGACTTCTCTTGGCAGCTGGTTTGATGGGAGTTACAATGTGAAAGTAGAAGTTGAAAATGAAGAGGGATGTGATTGAAGCTCTAATATATAGCAAGCACACATAAGATTATTATATACAGTAATTGCTTTTATTTCCTTTTTCTCCTACTTCAGTCTTTCAGTATAGCTGCTCCTTTCTACCTCATTCTAAATCTCATATTTACAGACCTAGGCATACCTTGCTGCCATTTAACTTATGTCCCCTGCTACCAAGCTGATGTGGACAAGATCTTCTCATTACCATTTCATTTTCCATTTTAATCCGAGACACCTACCGTCAGTGTGAAGATAGTATCTCTGTCTGCTGAGCCAATTGCTTCTAAGTCCATAACCTCTTCTTCTCTTTGTTCTTAACAGAAGGCCACAACCAATGTACTCCTTACAGAAACAAGCACATTGAAACTACCCTTTCTCAGGGATCACAAGGGCTGGGGCTCTTGTAGAATCTGACCCGAGAATCTATGTTTTACTCCATTAAGTCCCCCAAAGTAACTCCCCCACCACTGGGTAAAAGGTTAAATGAGAAATTATAAAATAATGTGTTTTTTGTTTTTGCTTTTTAAGCTTTTTACATTAATAGGGGATATTGCTCAACACTTTTAGTGTGTTGAAATTATTACTCATCTTTTGTACCTTTAAGTATTTTAGTTTGTATACTAACACTCAAAATGCTTTAAATTATCCTTTTCCTCCATAGGCATTTGGCACAAACCAAGAGGATTATGCAAGTTACATTATGAATGGTATTATCAAATGGGGTGATCCAGTTACACGAGTTCTAGAAGATGGGGAGCTGCTGGTTCAGCAGACTAAAAATAGTGACCGCACACCACTGGTTAGCGTCCTTTTGGAAGGTAAAGAATGAGGAGACGGCATTAAAAGTAAAAAAAAAAAAAAAAAAAAAAAAAAAACTTTTGCAAAGTTATTTAGCACATTCCAGAAAAATGAATTATTTTCCGTTCTAAATCTATTCATGATCTAAAAATAGTAATCCAGTCTATGTGTAAATATTGTGCATAAATTAAAATTTTCTTGGGATAGAATGTTACTGATGAATGATAGCAACTAGTTTTCTTGTGGGATTGTATCTAAATTTCTGTTACTTAATAGACTGTATGCTACCACAGAGTACTTGAGTTAATTATAAATAAATATCCACTGAGTGCTATGTTATATAATAGACTGATAGCACATAGTGCTTGATTCAATTAAATAAGTATTCATTTAGTAAAATGTTTTAGGCATTGAACCGGTTGCTGGGGATACAAAGACATTCATAGAGTTCAGTCTGGTCATGAAGAAAAGACACGTAAACAAATTCTTAACTACAGTATATATGTGTAAAGGTGTATGTGAATGCCAGTCATTTTGCCCAGGGATGATCAAAGAAAGCTAAAGGTGGTATTTAATTTTAGACTTTGAAGGATTAGTTACGATTTTACCAAGTAGACGGAAAGGCAGGGACATTCTATTCACTAGTTACTTGTTTATAGTTACAGTTAGTACAACAGAAAGGTTTGGTGAGTCCACATGACAGAGGAATCTTAACTCCTTCCAAAGTCTGCGAGTGAGGGCCTCCTGAACACATTAAGCCAAGACCTGAGGATGAGGAGAAGCTGGCCCAGCAAAGTAATTGGGGAAGATTTCTAGCTAGAGGGACCGGCATGTGAAAAAGGCCTGGGCGAGAAGGGGATTGAAACAGAAAGGGACATGGGCTAGACATGAAACTGAAGAAGTAGACAGGACCCAGTTCTTACATAGCCTTGTAGACCATATTAAAGATTCAGTCTCTGTCTGGAGGGGCAATGGAAGCCATTTGTAGGGTTTTAAGCAGTGAAGTGACATGATAAGATTTGTATTTTCAAAACATCATGACTGCTTTGTGGTAGAGAATAGATTGGAGGGTCAGAAAAGATACAGGAGAAACCAGTGGTTAGAAGCAGCTGCATTAATGCATCTTTTTTTTTTTTAAGATTTTATTTATTTGAGAGAGAGAGAGAGAGCATGAGAGGGGGTAGGGTCAGAGGGAGAAGCAGACTCCCTGCTGAGCAGGGAGCCTGATGTGGGACACGATCCCAGGACCCTGGGATCATGACCTGAGCTGAAGGCAGACGCTTAACCGACTGAGCCACCCAGGCGCCCAAGTGGACCATTTTGAGAAATATGTAGGAGAAAGAATAAAAGAGACTTCATTATTATTATTAATTATTAATCATAATTAAGCCAACATTCTTTGGACTGTTATTTGCTAGTCACTCTATTGGCACTTTACACTTATTATCTTATTTAAACCCCACTTCAATCCTCTGAGGGCAGATGCTTCTGTTAGGTCTATTTGGTAGATGGGGAAGCTAAACTTAGAAATATTAAGTAACTAGATTGAATATGGGGAAGAGTTATCAAATATAATCGCCAGGTTTCTACTATACACGACCTGGTAAATGGTGCTGTTTACTGAAATTGGGAACACTAGTGGAGAAGCACATTTCAGGAAGAAAGATTATGAGTTCAGTTTTGGATATGTTGAGTTTGAGGTTCCTATAGGATAATTGAATTGGAAATGTTGAGCAGCCCATTGGATATGTGCGCAGAAGAGAGGTCTGGCTGGCAGTAACATTATCATGAGTGTCTGTATATATAGACTGTTGTTGAAGCCGTGGAAGTTGGGTGAGGTTACTTACAGAAGGGGTGTAAGTTGAAAAGAAGAAGGAGCCTACAAGTGATCTCTGAGGTATGTCAACATTTAAAAACCAAGTAGATCAGGAAGAGTTGATAAAGGAGACTGAGCAAGAGGTGAGAGGGAGAGAAAGAGAAGGAGCTATCACAGAAGCCAAGGAAATCCACTGTATCAAATATTCCTGAGAAGCCAACAGATAGAGTGTCTGTTGGATTTGGTGACATGGAAGTCAGTGGTGACCCAGAAGGGAGCCTGTTCCATGTAATGGCAGTGGAAGCCAGAGGGTTGGTTTGAGGATGGAGGGAAAATGAAAAGTGAAGGTGGCCAGCATAGATAATTATTTAGAGAAGTTTCATTTTGAAGGGAGAAGGAGTGCTGTTGAGGGGTGTGAACCCAGAAAGAGTTTTTTGCTTTATTAAACTGTTAGGTAGACTAAAGCATGCTGAGATGCTGTTGGACAGACCATAGGGAAGAGCGAGAGATAGAACAAATGGGGAAGAGGATTCAGTCAGTGTCAGGTTCCTGAGAAGATGGGAAGGAGGAATTGGTTGGTTTATGGATGGAAGAGAAGGGAAAGAGGAGATGTCCAAATACAGATAAGTTTATAGATTGGGTTGCCTTTATGAGAAGGCCTAACTAAATCTTTAAAATTTTAGCTTTTTAAGTCACATTTGCTTCAAAAAGGCATTTTTTTCCCTGCCCCCCAGTGTCATCTCCTAAGAAGATCATATTTTTTTATTAGACATGTGATTTGATGGAACTAATAATATGAGTATGGATATGCATTTGAATGCATTCTTTTTTTTTTAAGAAACAAAACCCTTGCATTTTATATATTTAGCCAGAAGTTTGAAAGATTAAGACTGTGAGAAAGAAAGAAGGAATGTATTTCATCATACCTTTCAGAAATGCTAATCAGTTCATTAAGTTTAGTTGCTAATAAATAAGAGAAAACATGTCTGCTATGAAATTGTGTCAGGAAATGTTAATGAGCAACTAGTTGAGACCTCAGTACATTGTGGATAAACGTTTAAACTTGTTTCATTCCCCTTTGCTTAGGTTGGCTTTTTTCCCCTGACGTGTTCCTATCTTTATGCAGGCCCTCCTCATAGTGGGAAGACTGCTTTAGCAGCGAAGATTGCAGAGGAATCCAACTTCCCCTTCATCAAGATCTGTTCTCCTGATAAAATGATTGGCTTTTCTGAGACAGCCAAGTGTCAGGCCATGAAGAAGGTATCAAGATTTTTACTTTCATTTTAATCTCCTATCTCTTAGATACGTGTGTGTACACATGTACCTGTATATCTATCTTTGTACATGTATATATGTAAAAGCCATAGCAACTGTGTTCTTCTCAAGTGGAACTAAATTATCAGCAGAATTTGGGGGGAAACAATCATTGTTTTAGGTAGATTTAACTTTGTACTGCATTCTTATTAGCATTTTTTTATCTTCCAAATTATGTGTGTTTTTTTTTTAAAGATTTGAGAGAGAGCAAATGAGTGGGGGGAGGGGCAGAAGCAGACTCCCCACTGAACAGGGAACCCGATTTGGGGCTTGATCCCAGGACCCTGAGGTCATGACCTGAGCCAAAGGCAGATGCTTAACCAACTGAGCCACCCAGGTGCCCCCAAATTATGTTTTAATACATATTAGTTAATTTTCATTTCTTAAGTTTGTATTGACTTGATTGAAAGAAAGATCAAGTTAAAAGTATTTGAGTAGAGGGGCACTTGGGTGGCTCAGTCAGTTAAGCATCCCACTCTTGATTTCTGCTGAGGTCATGATCTCAGGGTCCTGGGATTGAACCCTGTGTTGGGCTCTGCACTCAGCGCAGAGTCTGCTTGTACCTCTCCCTTTGCTCACTTTCTCTCTCTCTCTCTCTCTGTCCCTCTAAAATAAATAAATCTTTTTTTTTTTAAGTATTTGAGTAGAGTGGAGCAAATGCATTTAGGATTTTTTTTTTTAATCAGTGTAGTTTGGGGTCAGTTAGGTTGACTGTGTAGTTTGGAAAAGAACAGAGGTATATCTTTGGAAAGATATTCTCAAAACCCCTACAAAGGGATGATGGTCTTTTAGGACAATCAGAGTTTGCTTGTCAACTTAACACAGCCCTCATCCTTCTTCCTTTCTCTAAGTGCCATTTGTCACCTTAATGCAGCTGCTTTGAACCCTCAGTGAAAGTTAGAGCAACATAGAATAGAATCCTAGAGCTGAAAGGACTCTAAGACCATCTGGTCCATCTCTCTTACATTCAAGCAGGTGCCATGTATGGCTTCTAGGATAGTAAGTGGCTACTCTTTAAAAACAGCAAAAGTCGCTGATGAAGATGTAATGACTGTTTCATGTCACTTGGTAGCCTGTGTTCCCAGATATTCTGATTTGGTATACTCCCAGGCAGTGAAGAAGTTATTTTTTTATATTTAGTTGAAGTATTTCTTTTACTTAAATCCGATTTTTCATGCTTGATCTTTCATAGATGTGAACTGACTGTTAAAGAGATGTGGGAAAATCAGAATCCGAGAAAAGAGCTTTGAGAATTGGGGTGCTGCCTAATAAAGACAGTTCTGGAATTCTTTAACCTTGCTCCTAGGCCCCCACTTTATAAAGATAGAGGATACAGTTACTTTAGGTTTTTTTAAGGGAAAAGACTGAAGAGGAAAGATAATATTTTAAAATAAGCCGACTCTAAAAAAATGTAAGTTTGAGAAGTTAGCTTCTTGTTTGTGCAGATGGCAGAAGATTGTTCGAGTAGCATACTTGAAATGGATGGAGGGGGCAGAGCTTGAACCAGGATTCTTGTCCTGTACACTGTACCATGAAGACAAATATTCTTTGGGGCGCCTGGGTGGCTCAGTTGGTTAAGCATCTGCCTTTGGCTCAGGTCATGATCCCAGGGTCCTGTGGCGGGCTCCCTGCCCAGTGGGGAGTCTGCTTATCCCTCTCTCTCTCTCCCTCTGCCCCTCCCCCCGCTTGTACTCTCTCTTACTCGCGCTCTCTCAAAATAAATAAAATATTTTTAAAAAGATAAATATTCTGTATAAAAGCCTTTGAAGTTGAGTGTGAAAGAGAGGAAAATGTTGCCAGACAGAAAAAGAACTTAAATATCATAGTCCGTTTATCTGTGTCTGAGGTGAAACCAGTAGTATCTCTCCTTCTGGGGAAAATCTAGACAGAATCACTAGAACCAGTAACTTCCTTAATGTAGGTGGGGGTGGCTTTTCTTTGTTTTTGTTTTTTTTTCCCCTCTGAGGGAACCTAAACTTCCCCTGGTGAAACTTTAAATAATAGCCCTTGGAATCTGTGGCCATTGAATGTAGCATTTAATTGAACAGCTAATTCTGTTCGCATTTCCCTAACTCCCATCTATTCCTTGTACTTGTTCAAAAGTAGTAGTCTCCCTTGCAGATGGTAAATTACTGCATTGCTTTTCACCAGCTGCCAGCTTCTACCTCAGATGTCCTCTGAGATGTGGGTGGAATGGTCCTAGTTTTTCTATAAAGTTTTAAAAAAGCACTTTAGGCTCCTACAGATCAAAGCTGCTTTGTAAGTGTGAGATATTATCATTTTTATTATTTTAATCTCTTGCAAATTGACTTGAGGGGGGAAGGTAATGTGTGCTGGGTTTAGAGGCTTAAATGGTTAAATTAATGGCTTAATAACTTATGATTTAATCTTTAAATTGTTAAAGCCTTTCAAGGTAGAGTTTTAGATGAGTGGAAGGCTAAGGAATAGAAAAATAAGTGTCTATACAAGCTTATTCAAAATTGTTTCGATTCATGATTCACTGTCTGGATCATCCATGTACCCTTAAAGTTACAAAAATTATTTCCATGTCACCAGTATAATAAATTCATATTAGACTTTTTGGTTTTCTCGGGGAAAAAAAATGTCATTCCCTGTAACTAAGTACAGGAACAGAAAAAAGAATGAGGCATAGGTGTCTTAGAAATATATTAGAAATATTGCAAAATCTTTCCCTGCAAGTAGTTTTCACATTGTTGCCTAATGATAGGTTGACAAAAGCCTGCGGGCTCAAACCAGTCTAAAGGTGCTAAGTCTTCCAGGCTGCTTTTGAAAATGAAAATGCCATTCCTCAGTACTTCTAGCCTACCTCCCACTGCTGTTCTCTTCCCTTCATTTTTAGTGTTAGGATAGGAAGATATTTTCTTTCTTTCTTTTTTTCAGAGCACAAATAATCTATAATTTTTTTATCAATTCTGGAAAGACATTTCTTTTACGTGCTGCTACTCCTCAAAGATGCAGCTTTTCTAATCACAAAAATAATTTAGAAAATATAGAAAAGAGCACAGAAGAATAAAAAAAGGACTCCATATTTGTCCTTCAGGTTTCTTCTATACTCAGACACACACACACATTGTTTATTGGGGATCACATTGGACATACTGTTTTAAACATGCTTTTTTTCACTTAATATATTATGGCTTTTTTTTTCAGTGTCGTTAAAATGTATTTCAGTATTACGTTAATAGCTGTATAGAATTCGTTTGAACATTCCCCTTTTGCTGAACATTTAGTTTGTTTCCACGTTTTTTCACAATTAAAAATAATATTCTATAGAACCACCAAACCAGGGAAATCACTACTCCCCATTTTCTTACTAGATTTTTCTGAGAGTAGCATCATATTTTAATGGCTGAGAACTTGGGCTTAGGTTTCAAGTAGATCTGCCTTTGAATCCCAGCTCCACCACACTTACTAGGCCTTATAGTCACTTAACCTATAAGCCTCTGTTTTGTCGCCTATGAAATGAAGATAATATTCAGAATTAAGTGAGATGATAATCTGTGTAGAGTATCATGCAGTGCCTTGGGATATCATATGTGCTCAGTAAAGTGTAGTGGTTATTTTTACATATCATTAATACTGTATATACATTTCCGGTTATTTCCTTAGGATAAATTCTCAGAATTGGGATTGCTAAAATAAAAACATTAATATTTTGAAGATTTTTGATAAATATTGGTATCAAAACTCTTATGTAAAAATACTGCTGATTTATAAAGTCCACCTCTTCAAAAAGTTGTACCGATTTACACTCGCAGCCCCATCATGTGAGTGTCCATTGCCTTGGACTCTCACCCATACTTGATGTTATTAAAATTTTTTTTTGCCAGGGCACCCAGCTGGCTCAGTTGGTGGAGCATGTGCCTCTTGATCTCAGGGTTGTGGGTTCAAGCTCCATGTTGGGTGTAGAGATTACTTGAAAATAAAGTCTTTAACAATTAATTAATTAAAATCTTTTTTGCCAATTTGAGAGGTAAAAGGTTAGCTTTTAAAATTATTTCTTCAGCTACATTTTAATGACTAAGTGCTCAAGTTAAAAGATTTTTTAAGTGTTTTGTAATGGCAATAGTTGGTGAAACTCAGAAATATTATAATTTCATATAATTTAACACACTAATTTTTGTTAAAGAGAGGTGGTCTGATTCGTTGATTCATAGAACATCTTTATATACCATTTTATTATTTAAACCAAGAAGTAAGAGTTTTTGTTAGTAGAGGGTCATTCGGCTTGCTTTAATGAGTATCTTAGATTTAATTACAACTAATTGTAATTAAGCTATTGCTTCTTGTTCACATATGGATGGTGCTAAAATACATGAAAGTGGTTTATTTTCAATTAATTTAAATTTTACCTTGTACTTCTCTTAGTTTGCTTAATAAATCCTTTCTCCATGGATAAACTCAGCACTGCCATTATCCTCACATTGGGGGGTGGGGTGGGCGGAGATACCATATGTTCCATTAAGATGTTTGAAGTGTTTACAGATCATCTTCTCCCCCATTTTATGTTTGTTTCCCAACTCCATTCTATTTTTAATCTATTTTACTGGTTCTATTAGTGCCATTAAATGAACAAAAGAACAAAACAATAGAGTTTGATTTTAACTAGTTACCTAATCTTGATGCTTTCTGAGTACACAATCAGTACAGAGATGAAATAGAACAATCCGATGTGACTAAGTTGAACAAAATTAAGTAGGAATATCAGTGATTTATAACACTACTCATTAATAACATAATATAGTCTTGTTTTTAAAGGACTGAAAATTATTGGAAGAAATTTTCCTTTCCACTAGCTTTGCAGGAAGGAAATAATCTTCTTTGAATATCCTCCTGTAAATCCCACTGCAAATTGTAGTCTGTACAGAACAGAATCATGGTGCCTAATCCTCCTCTTTTCATGGTTTAGTCCATACAAAGAGCAGAGCTGGAAATTGGATCTTTTGACAGCAGTTACTAAGCAACAGAATTTGGATGTTTTTGGTTAACATCCTAATATATCATGTAGCTGATTTGTCGAAGTTTGTGCCTGTATTAACTGAGAGAGGTGAACGCTCCAGAAGTGCCCATGGGGTTCCCATGGGGCTGGGGGTAGGCGCGTGTTGTTTTGTTTAATACACGTTGTCTTTTGGCGTTTGTATCTCTTTGGCACACAGAGGAGGATGGTGCAGCCTTTAGTGGAACTTGCAGACTTTGTGACTTTTTATATTATTAAGAATACCCCACTCTGTGGTTTGTGTTATGTGAAAAATGTAAGAATTTTTCCTGAAAAGCAGGGAGAACAAATGAGGGATTTTAAGGTCATTCCAAGAAGCTTTAGTGCTTTGCCAAAAGTTTAGGTCCACTTCCTGAGGCAGTTTCATTAGAAGACAGCTAATGTTTGCTTGGTCTACTCCCAAGTTATTTTTAGAAACTAGAGATTATTACTGATAGCACCGATTTGAATTTGCTCATTTACGTTTTTATATGCTACCAAATATGATTAGGGTATGCTTTCAACTAATTGCTGACAGATTTACTGCATTAGGGATTTTCTAAGTCATCAGATTCCTACTGTCATCAGATTCCTAACTAGGTATTTCACGCCAGCCCCTCCAGAATTGAGATGAACTCTTTCAGCCTCAGAAGAACCAGTCAAATTGGCTTCACTTACCTCAGAGCACTAACGAGTTTATAGAAAATGGAGGACGGAATCCACTTAGAACACGCTTTGCTGTGGTTTGTGATTCTGAAAGGCTGGGATTAACATGGAGCTAATGCTGGCGTGTTCCCATTTGTATTCATGTAGACTCCAGAATCGGCAGCTGCTGCCCCTCCCCTGCACACAGGTGGCTCCTAGCTTGTCTGTAGATTCCAGGAGTGGGCTCTGTGCCTAGAGAGCTTGCAGTGGCCTTGAGGACCGTATTCAGACCTGCCCCAACCCCTGTGTGGCAGGAGCCCCGTGCCTCTCTTTCCTCCCTGCTTGCATGGTGCATCCAGCATGTTCTTGCCTTCAGCCCAGGCTCCTCACATTTTAGTTTGTCTTTTATCACCTAGTACCTGCCTTTGCACACAAAAGAGGTGGTACCAGAGAGCAGAAATAGACTGTGGGATTCTGTGTTTTCTGGAGATCCTATTCATGTTCTAGAATAGACCTCTCATTATGTCCATGTTGATGGGAGGCCACTCTTTCACACACTTTTTCTTTCTTCAGTTCTTCAGATTCTTTTTCTTTAGCCTTCTCTTTCAGATTTCTCACTGGATTGTAAGACTACATGTATTGATAATTTTACCTGCCCTGCAGGAAATGTCCTGATAAAACGGATGACCAGACACATTCCAATTTGCTTTGAGCAGTCCTGGTTTTTACCTGTTATTCCAGCATTATTAACAGCGCCCCCCCTTTCATATGTCCTGGTTTGCATGATAACTATCTGATCCCCAGCTGATAACCTCTCCAACAAGAAAAGGCTTAAGTGTCATACATTTATCTTACTAAATGAGAGGATCTGAATTTAAATTGATTTTTAAAGAGTCTTTGGCATACATCCACTAGCTCCAGCTTCAGCCCACCTGCCTAAGTGTCGTTTGGCGTCACTTGACCTGGAGCAGGCACTGTATCTGCCAGGTGCTGTTAGTAGGGGCAGGTTTGGCACTTCGGTTATAGTGGGCAGTTTGTACAGTTTTATTTTTTTCTGCATCTTTCTCTCTGGTACTTTGCCTCCTTTTTGGGTTTATCTACCTAAAGTTGTGGTAGAACTTCCCAGCTCACCATGTAAATCTCTCACTTATATTTTCACCTGGCAGCTAATTGCATGTACTTGCCACACCAATCTGAGTGTCTTCTTAGGGAACGTTGGGCTGGGGTCTGGGCCAGGGAGTGAGGAGTGAAAGGGGCTGAGGAGCCTAGGCCGAAAACAAGGATCCAGAGGAAGAATGGTGACCTTACATTACACTAGTGACTAGGTGTAAGGTAAAGAATTATGTGTGTAAGAAGTGAAAGGGGTGTGTGTATTTAAATTAGAGCAGAATTGCTACCCAAAGGAGTTTCAGTTGACCTGTCAACTGAAACTGGTCAAGTTACAACTGGAATTGCACAGTCTTTGTCATGGTTAGTAGGTTGTTAAGAGAGTTAGCCCTGAGTGCTCCTCTCCTCATGATAGTAATTAGTACATTAAGAGCTGTCTGTAAAAAAAAAAAAAAAACAACCTACATTAAATGACTGCCATAGGTACTTTTCTTCTCAAATCTTATAGGTAAATCATGCAGTCAGCTATGAAGTGATTTATGATGCTTCATGAACACAGTATCTGAGATAAATTGGTGAGACAGTGTACAGTTTATCATCAGTTTTGACCCCAGCAAACTGAGTTCCTGTAGCGATGTAAGCTCTATACTCTCCTTGAGAAGGGAGAAGGGCTGACTCGGGAAAAATGGAGTACTGCAAATAGCCAGTCCACCATCCCGGGCCTCTGTGGCTCTAATCCACCCTAGTACAGCCTGACAGATGGAATTACATGCTTGCATCAGAGCCTTTAGTAGAATTCTGAGAAATGATTTGAAGAGCAAACATTATTTCCAGTGACTCCTTAACATCACCGGAATTTATAGGATACCACATTGACTGCTATCTTGGTCCAGTCTTCAAAAAAAAAAACATAGCCAAGAACCACTGTGAAACTACTTCTAAACTTTTCTCCTGTCTTGGATTCACCAACTCAAAGCTTGATCATTATGTATCAAGAGGCTGAAATAAATGTCCTGTTTTTCTTCTCTTTTTTGTCGGGGGGGGGGTAGGTGATACAGAGAGAGGTAAAGGGCTTCTCTTTCCCTGCTCTTTACATGTACCTATGATCCATCCCCAAACCAGTTTCTCTTCTGTCCTCTATTTCAGTAGCCAAACCAGAAAGGACCCTGAACTCTAGGTTCTTCCTCATTACCACACCCATTCATCACCAAGTCCTTTCAGTTCTGCCTCCTAAATATCTCTAGAATCCATCCATTTATCAGAACACCCATTCCCCTTCCCACCTCCAGACCACATTATCTTTCACCGGGGGTTCTACAGTATTAAACAATGATTACTTCCCTCTGATGCTTTTCTGTATATCAGCAAGAAAAATGTTTCTGTATCATAAACCTGACATGGTGGTCCATTGTTTAAAATCCTTTAGTGGCTTTTTATTGCCTTTATAATAAATTTTCAGCTGGTATGAAATTTGTAAGACCATCCAGGCTCTTTTGTCACCTCTTCTGCTTCATCTCTCACCTACCATTCCCCGTGCATAACACACTAACACCTCTTCATTTTAATTCTTATTGACTATATGTCAGTTCCTACAGTGCTCCTGAATTTTCTCGCTCTGAGCCTCCTAATATTCAGTGCACTCTGCTTGAACCACTTTCTTCCCCATTTTCCACTGATTGTTTATCCTTCGGATCTCAGCTTAAATGCCACGTCCTAAATTTAGGATACCAGTGTTGACTCCATAATCCTCCATGTTGGTTAGGATAGGCTAAGTCTTGCTGCAATAATGAGCAACCCCCAAATCTCAGTGGCTTAACATAACAAAGTTTATTTCTTGCTCATACTACATGTCCATCATGGCTCAGAGAAGGAGCTCTGCTCATTGTAGCTTCTCAGAGACTCAAACTTACACATAATAGAAGCTCCCTCTCACATGTGAGATCATGATAGCCAAAGCAGGATAAAGGGAATATGGTGAACCATGCAGTAGCTCTAAAGCTCCTTTTAGAAAATGGTGTATATTCAGTCATATTTCATTAGCTGAAGCAAGCCCCATAGTCATCCCTGCCTTGAGAGGGGGTGGGGAACTACAATCCTACCACATGCTAGAAAGAAAACCAGCATATGTGTGGGTATCCGCAACGACTGCCATAGCTCTTTTGTGTATACTACCATCTCATCTTGTATTTACTCCAGCATAGTAGTGTCATGCTTTATTATGGTTACCTGTGACCTGTTTCCCCTACTCCAAGCTTTGGAAAGGTATGATCATATTTGTCTCATTCATTATTCTCTCCATTGCCTTCATTGATGCTTGATGCATAATGGCAATTCGAAAATATTTGTAACACTCCGAGATTTGGTACTTAGCCTGTTATTCTTCTACCTCTGCCATTTCTCCTTGAGGTCTCTTCCCCTCTCATGGTTTCAGCGTCACTGCCGGAAGGTGAGCTCCATACCCTGACTTCAGTCATATGTCTCCAACTACTCACTCGATATTTCTGCTTGAATATAAAATGCATATTTATGGGGAACCTGGGTGGCTCAGTCGGTTAAGCATCTGCCTCGGGCTCAGGTCATGATCCCAGGGTCCTGGGATCGAGCTTCGCATCGGGCTCCCTGCTCAGTGGAGAGTCTGCTTCTTCCTCTCCCTCTACCCCTTCCCTCTGCTCATGCACTCGCTCTCTGTCTCTCAAATAAATAAAATCTTTAAAAAACAAAATAAAATAAAATGCATATTATTCTTGCAGTCAATATTTATTGATTACTTTCTGGTAAGGCATTATATTAAATGGTATGAGGATACAGAGATAATTAAGATAGTACTTGCCTTCAGAGTGCTTATATTCTAGTATAATACAAGGAAGAATGTAATGAATCCTTAATATGTACACAGTATACAAAATGCTGTACCAGAGCAGAACAGAGACAAGTGATCTATGGCAAGATGGAGTTAGGACTTGTGTTGTTTCAACCACTGAATTCACTGGGCAAGTATAAATACTGTTCTGTGCTGGGTCCTCGAGATGACATGAATCAAGTTTTTATCCACCTCACAATCCAATGGGGAGACAGGTAGCTGAGGATGAAAGGGTAAATGGGATTTTAACACAATATGGGAGAGTGACTGAGGGGTAAAGGGGATGGTGCAAAGGAAAGCAACAGAGGCTTTCTTTCATATAGGCGTACAGGAGACATTTATTAAGCACCAGTGCAGTGTCAGACATTGAATACATAATACTGAGGACACAATCCCTACCTTAAAGAACTGATAGTGTGTTGGGAGAAACTTACCATCTGGATTGCCAACATGAGTTGATTTGTTTTGCCATGTTTTTGTTTTGCATCTTTGAGGGTGACCTCTGAGCATAAAAAAGACCATGTATAGCTAATTTAAGGTTTAAAAAATGAAAAGTCAACATATTAAAATTTTGTAATTTAAAACCAAAGAAAACAAACTTTAAAAAAGTCCAGTTACATCTCTTATTCTATTTGTAGGTCTAGTGAAATTTAGCAGTTCCTTAAAAGGGGACTTTTACAGCTTAATTAAATTTCTGTAAATATTTTAAACTATATTTACACATTTAAAATGTTTTATTTTCTCTTTGAAGTACTTCAGTTGTTTGTCTAACAAAACACTGAGTTTCAAAGTAACTATAATTATATGTGTTTAGTAATAAATTAAAATACAACTAATAATATAAATATGGTGAATCTTAGATTATCTTTACCATTTGTAAGGCTATTAAATTTATCTTTTACCTTCCAACGTAAAAGTTTATCAAAATGAATTATTCAGTGGCATATTTAAATTGAACTAGTAAGGCTAATTATTAATCTTGACAGGGTAAATTTTCTTAATTGTTACAAACACTTTCGAGACCAACTATACACAAGTTGTCTTTAAATTTAATATGAAAAATATTAATACTGAAGACGTGATTTACTTTATTTCTGTGCCTAATACTTAATTATCTCTGGTTAAAAGATAACCACAAAGGAATATTACGCCACCCCAAGCAAGATGGGTGGAGGGGTGGTTACCATCTTGGTGCATTGAGGTTATTTATCAACCAGGGAGACTGGGCTGGGATGCAGAAATTAATTCTTACCCTTGACATCCATGGGGTGCCCTGAACCCCAGTTATAGTCCCTAGAATATGAACCCCCATATTTATGAAAAGGCTGGTCTCAAGGCTGTGGGCACTTACGTCCAACTTATACATAAATTAAATCTTCTGTCTGGCTTGAAATTGCTACATCCTTGTCAGGGTATAATAGCTTCCTTTACTGCTTGCTTTAATTTGCATTTCTTTCACTGTCTTAAGACAGTGTACTATTATCTTTTGTCTGGTTCTAAAGATACATCTATCTAATTCTTTATAACCAACTAATTCTTCTGTGAATATTTTGACCATTATGGTCTGATTTGAGTGAACAAGATTCTGTTCTCTCAGTGTTGTTCCTGCTTAACAGGGCCACAATTCTCACCAATAATAGAACGACATTCAGTTTTATTCTACCCATCCCTTGTGGCTCCATCTAGCTCTTGAGTCACAACACTGAAGTCACGCTCCTGACATAGGAGAGACCATTGTGATACACTTGATGGGATTTGTCAGTTGATTCTGACCAGCTGCTCCTCAGCATGCCCAGGTGTGACACATCCAGCTCATGGGGCTGAAAACAGCATTACCCTTCTCCTTGCTCAGCCATGATCCAGTTGTGTCATCTTGAGCAAGTCATTTAACTGTTTGGGCCTCAATTTCCTCATTTTTAAGTTTTAAGAACTCTTAGTTTTAAAATCCTATTATCTGTTAAATTCTAATGTAGGAGAGTCTGAAATATTGGTGTTTTACTGTGTTTTGTGTAGGCATTACTCAAGAATTAACTAAAAAAATTACTAAATTAAATTTAAAAATTAACTAAAAAAAAGAATTAACTAAATTTTATCTTCTTGGAAATTTCGGAGAGGAGTGAGATAATAAATCGTTTTACTTTCTTCCAGATCTTTGATGATGCGTACAAATCCCAGCTTAGTTGTGTGGTTGTGGATGACATTGAAAGACTGCTTGGTAAGTCATAACTTCTGCCATTGTACTATCTTTGCCACATTACACTAATGTCTCACAAATTGCAAGAGAAAAATAACGGGTATTTATAAACTATAGGGCAATAAAAATACTTTTCTTTGTCTTACAAGGAATTATGTTATCTGTTACATCTGAAGTCAGTGATGGTATTCATGTTAAATATGCCTTATGACTGTAACTCCATCATAAACTGCTTTCCCGTCAGGGCCCATACCTCATATTATTTTGTTTCTTCCACAGAGTTCTCTGCCCATAGTAAATGATTAGTAGTTTCCATTGATGGATATATTTGCTATTTAGTACCTCTGAGCTTGCCTGTAGCCCAGAATTTCCACTTAGGAACTTTGACAGAACTACGGGAAGAAGGGCCTATGAATGGAGTGAAATAACACTTGGGAGAAGCTGCAAGTTCTCTTGTACCTCAGTCTCTATTTTATAAGAACAAGTCCCTGTTATAATGCATTTATTCCAGATTTACCTAATTTTTGCAATGAAATCAAATGTGCCTGTTTTATAAGAACAGAGGCTGTGTTCCCTTCCTTACTTATCCCATTGAGTAATTGTGCAGACAAAAATGGGATAACAGTGTTGAAAACATTCTGAAATGTTTACAGGTGCTGTACAGTTAAAAAATTTTTAAAAAATATTGATTAACCATCTCTTAGGCTAAAATGCACTGCTACAGGGGCACCTGGGTGGCTCAGTCATTAAGCATCTGCCTTCGGCTCAGGTCATGATCCCAGGGTACTGGGATCGAGCCCCACATCGGGCTCCCTGCTCCATGGGAAGCCTGCTTCTCCTTCTCCCACTCCCCCTGCTTGTGTTCTCTCTCTCACTGTGTCTCTCTCTGTCAAATAAATAAATCTTTAAAAAAATAAAATAAATAAAATAAAATGCACTGCTACCCAACACACTTTGTACCCAGGATACAAAGATGAATAATAAGAGAGTCCCTGTATGCAACTCATAAGGTGTAATATTCCAGTAAATACCTGAAAAATGTTGTTACTTACATTTTTTTTTCACTGCAAAAATTAGATAAATCTGGAATAAATGCATTGTAATAGTGACTCGGGATGCTGTGATAACTGTATTGAAATTGAACCCACATGGTGACTTCATAAACTTCTGAAAATACCTGAGTAATCCCTTCTTAAGCTATCCAAAATGGTGTAGTAATGACTTCAGGTTAACTGTTCTTACCACATTTTCCTCGTGATTTTCAGACTTGCTTTAGGTCCTCTGTTATTTATTTTCTTGTTTCTTAAGGCAATGTTTGTTATAAAGCAAAGACGTACTTATATGTAATAAGGTGTATCTGAGGTCTTCTTAATGTGATAGTTTTATCTAGTGACCTGGGGTTTTTGGTCTGCTATTTTTGATACATTTCAGCCTAGTTTATAGGATTATTTCTTTAAAAGCTTTTAAGCACAAACTCATAGCTCTGTGTAAATTCCTTTATCTAAACACAATTGAGATGTGTGGTCATAGCAACACTACTATGTCAGGAATGTGTGCCCTCTGAGTATATTTTCACTTGTATGAATAGTTATTATCTGTACTTGTTTGTTCATTTATTCGACAAGTAAGCTGAGCCCTTACTACTGTGCTAGAATTATTAGGGTCTCAGAAAAAATAAGTAACATGCTGTTGTTGTAACACATTGGTAAAAATTATTGCGAAGTAGAATGTGCTATGTGTTCTGGATATTCAGAAAAGGGAAAGATCACTTTTGACTTCAGAGGGCTGGTGCGTAAAGGTAGTTCTAAGCATAAGGCAAGGGTGCATATATATGCAGTATGCAGAGAAAGCTGAGGAGGGGCATTTATGCTGAATCTTGAAGAATTAGTAGAAGTTTAACAGAAAATTTTAGGAAGTTCTCTGTTCTTCACCATCTAAGGACCAGTCTTAGTGACCCTACCATCATTTCAGTTATATTGAAGTACCTTACGTACATTATTAATTGCCATTTCCCCCCTACTCATTTTCTAGTATATTTTGTTGCCTGTGAGCTTACTGTATTACCATAGTTTGCAGTAATTTCTTGGAAATGCTTGGTAAATACACCTGGGTTTTTTTCTTCCTTAAAAAAACAAAAACAACTGTCTCTGAATATTAGACAAAGATACATGCAAACAATGAATCATGGAACACTACATCAAAAACTAATGATGTAATGTATGGTGATTAACATAATAAAATAAAATTTTTTAAAAAAGATGTCTACCTGAACTCAAAATGGATATTTAGAAGCTTTTAAAAAAAATTTACAGATGAGAGTTCTTACATAATCTTTTAAGCTTTTAAGTTATTGCAGATACTATTTTTCTAATTATCATTAGTTGCATGACAGTTACTTAGGACTATGTTTACTCTTGATGCAGAAAAATCTGAATGTTTGGAATATGTGCAGATGTGTATCGAATCCCTAAAACATAGCAATGTTTCTCTTCCAGATTATGTCCCTATTGGCCCTCGATTTTCTAATCTGGTATTACAGGCTCTTCTTGTGCTTCTCAAAAAGGCACCTCCTCAGGTAAAAATAGCATAAGAAACATTTTCACAGAATTTTTCCAGTTATATTGCATATAATGGTGCAAATAAGCTGCTAAATAAGCAAGCAATCATAAACATAAAATTCTGTTGTTGAGGGGCTTTGGAAAAGTCATCTAGTCTGGCCTTCTGTTTTAAGGTAAATGATTTTCTTAACAGAGAAGTTTCCTTTCTGAATATCCCAAAACCCTAGTTTTGATTAATGTTCTGTTTTTGTTGTTTTGTAAATTCCCCAGACTATTTCACATCCCTAGCCACCTTCATCTCCCATGAGAGATCATTATATTCATGTAGAAGGGATTGAATATACATTCCCATTTGTTTCATTTGTCATTTGATAGATTTTTCCTAAGAAATTATATTTGGGGATATTTATTTCCTCTAGGCAGATTTTTTTCTTTTCTTTTTAAAAAATGTTTACAGTTAAGCTTGAATTATTTCTGTTGTGTCATGTGGCACTTTTGAGGAGGGAGTTCATAGCCAGGATCTTTGTTCATGTGGTTGTATTTTTACTGATGTGGCTACTGGAGACTGGTGCTTTTGGTAACTTAACACATTTAAAAGTAATCTGTGAGGGTTGGTTAAATATGTTAATTATGTAGAGGCTGCCAGAGCATGTTTAGCTATGACACAAGACAAATTCTCTTGATTGATTTTGTGTGCTGTAACCTTTGAGAAATGCCAAAGACAGATACAAAGGGGTAACTTGAAAAACATCTTAATGTCTGTGGGAATCTTGTATTTGAAGTTAGAGATATTAACTAGGCTGTATGGAAAATATTTCATGTTAAGTTGGTGAATCTGCTTTTTAATTTAACAGTTAAAATTGTGGCGTGTGTGTTAGAACTAAAAGTGATGGGTCTTGATTTTCTAGGATATTTTTGGTTTTTTGTATCTCTAGAATAGTGAAAAGAAACCTAAGGTACAACAACCTTGAAAATTTACTATATATATATATATATGCACTGTAAGAATTTTGTAATCATTTTTCCATAAACCATCATTCCCAGTAATTGGAGTTTTAGCTCATCCTACATAGGCTCAAGTTAGAAAAGGGAGTACTTATTTTTCCTTTCTCTGATTCCTTCAATAAATATGTAAGTAGATAAATCTAAAATTGCTGGAAAAGGGACACCTGGTTGGCTCAGTCAGTTAAACATCCAACTCTTGATTTTGGCTCAGGTCATGATCCAGGGTCCTGGGATCAAGCCCTGTGCCCGGCTCCCTGCTCAGTGGGAAGTCTACTTGTCTCCCTCTCCCTCTGCTCACACAGGCACACTCTCTCTCTCTCTCTCTCTCTCTCAAATAAATAAATAAAATCTTTATAAATAAAATTGTTGGAAAAAGTAAATAACCCCAATATCCGTATATATCACATACCAAAAAATCCTTTCCTATGAAATAGCATTTTGAAAATTATTAGATTGGGAGACTTTCTCCAGGCATTTAAATTTATATCTTATTCAGGGGCGCCTGGGTGGCTCAGTTGGTTAAGCAGGTCATGACCCCAGGGTCCTGGAATCAAGTTCCGCTTTGGGCCCATTGCTCAGCAGGGAGCCTCCTACTTCCTCTACTCCTCCCCCCTGCTCGTGCTCTCTCTCTCTCTCTCAAATAAATTAATTAAGTCTTTAAAAATACATATATATCTTGGGACGCCTGGGTGGCTCAGTCGGTTGGGCGTCTGCCTTCGGCTCAGGTCATAATCCCAGTGCCCTGGGATCGAGTCCCGCATCAGGCTCCTTGCTCGGCGGGGAGCCTGCTTCTCCCTCTGTCTGCAGCTCCCCCTGCTTGTACCCTTGCTCACTCTCTCTCTCTCGCCACGTGCTCTCTCTAACAAATAAATAAAATCTTTAAAAAAAAAAATAAAAAAAATAAAAAAATATATCTTATTCAATCTTTAGCTAAAAAGAATTTATGCTAGAAGTCATTTGGGAGAAGGAAGAATAATTTTTCAATGATATTTTTCAAACTGTCCTTTACATTGTTAAATACATTTATTTAAACAGAGAGACATTCCCTGATTGAGAATTATTTGTAATCCAAAATAGATCCTGATAGAAATAAATAAAGCATATTAAAAAGACTTGCAGCATTTTGATTAAAGACTTAGAAATAACTTTCCATTTTGTAAAAATGTAAAATTCTTGAGGAAAGGAACATTATCTAATGTTTTTTAAATCTCACGGCGTCTGGCAGAAGTCTGTACTTCATGAATAACCTATTCAATAAAAATATAGATAACATACTTCTAAAGATATTTTTTGAGTACTCATTTTGGTGGGCTTAACTATTTTGTATTGTTGTAATTTATATTTGGCAAGGTATGATTAAAGTGAAAACATTCAAAAGTAAATAAATTTCAAATGGCCAACGAGCACATGAAAAGATACTCAACATCACTGGCTATCAGGGAAATGCAAATCAAAGCCACAGTGAGATACCACTTCATACCCACCAGGGAGGCTATAACCAAAAAGTCAGATAATAACGTGTTGCTGTGCCTATGGAGAAATTGAAACCCTTATACACTGCTGGTAGGCACATAAAAATTGTGCAGCCTTTGGGAAATAACCTAGCAGTTCCTCAAAAGGTTAGAGATAAAGTTACAATATGACCCAACAATTTAGGTATATACCCCCAAAGAAATGAAAGTATATGTCCACACAGAAGCTTGTAGATGTGTTCAAAGCAGCATTATTCATAATAGCCAAAAAGTGGACACAACCCAGAAGTTCCCAAATAAACCATGGCATATCCATACAATGGAATATCATTCGGCAATAAAAAGAAATGAAGTCCTGTTACATGCTGCAACATGGATGAACCGTGAAAACATGCTAAGTGAAAGAAGCCAATCACAAAAGATCACAGATTGGTTCCATTTGTATGAAAGGCCCAGAACTGGCAAATCTGTGAAACAGAATCTAGTAGATTCATCGTTGCCTAGGACTTGGAGGGGTGGATAGGGAGAATGAGGGGTGACTGCTAATGGGTATGGGGTTTCTTTTTGGGGTGTTTCACATGTTCAAAAATTGATCATGGTGATAGTTGCACATTCTGAGAATATACTAAAAACCATTGAATTGTACACTGTAAATCAGTGAATTGTGTGTTCTATGACTTATATCTCAATAAAGCAGTACTTTAAAGAAGAAAGTGATTGCAGAAGCTACTTAATTGATGAAAGGAGGGTTATAGGGAGAGCTAGAAGCAAGGAGTGAGCATCCCAGGTACATGGCCCAACTTGGGAGGAGTCCTAGAAACAGGGATTGGATCATTAAAAAGGGATGTGGAATGCACTTTCTAAGGACTGAAAAGGAAGGGTATAGGAATATGTAAGAAGTCAAAGATAGATCTGGTTGCCTTAGTGATTGGAAATGGCAGGGATTCTCTTTTAAGGATTACCAGCCTGTCATTAATCAGAATTTGGTGACTCTGACCTGGCCTGCTATATAAGTGCATCAGTGGCCGGAGAAGTTAATGTTTCAAATATCTCTAGTTGGCGTACATTTGACAAGATGAAAATATGCTTTCTGTGTACGACCTTGCTTTTTAAATTAGTGTGTATTCTCTCAGAAGAACAAGGGAAAATTTTCAGGCTGATCCACTGTCAAGAATATTTGTCTTTCTAAAGTGGAAGCATTCAATTCACCAAACCATTATCCATGTTAGGTTTTTCAGATGTTTTCAATTAAATATTAAAAATGTATGAATCTGAGTGTTGTAGAGCCACATAGGACGGTAGAAAACTATTATTTTTATCACTGTCCAGAAAACAGAAGTTGAAGGCATTTTTCTTTAAAAAGAGGAATTGTGCATGTATACAATATAGTAATCATATCAGCCACAGAATCCTTAATATTGTATTTGTTGTAATTCCAGCTTTCACACAGAAAAATTATGTGTGCATGTGTGCACATGCTCAAATAAAAGAATCCCTTCAGGGGCACTATGTTGTTATGTATCAAGATATTCTCTTTTCTCCTCCTCCCCTCCCCCACACCCCTCCCTCGTTGTAAATTGGCTTATTAAAACTGGTTCACAAGCCTTCTTTTTTCCCCTTTGTGATTGCTTTGGTCTTGGATTTTCAGTGTAGGACTAAAAATTCAAGTCAGATTTCAGTTACTAGGATAATTTTCTTTGAATTTTAAATTTTTCTAAGTAAATGCATAGATTTTTAATGAACCCGGTATTCAGTGGGTTTGCTTTAAATTTAGCTGGAGAGTTAATTTCATGATTGATTTATTAGCCCTTTGAAAGTATAAAAAGTGGTATCTGTAGTTCATGAAGACTGAAAAACATCATCACATTTTGTTTAGCATCTTTTTAAAACCAATTAAAAGCTTTTCTAAAATGGATTGAACAGGAGAAAATAAAACATGTTCCCTAGGTCTTTATTTCAATCAAGTTGCCCTGTGTTGTGCAGGAGAAGAGATCGAGGGGGGGTAGAACACTGAAAAGGGCTGTCCCAGCAGGGAGCCCCGCGGGAGAAAAGGGCTGCTCTGAGAACTCCCGGCCGCGGCTCCGAAAGCCCCCAGCCTGCTTCATCTACATGCAGAGTCACACAAGGCATGGGGGTGCTCACCGGCACCACAGAGGTTTCACATGTGCTTCCCTGCTGATTCCTGTGAAAAGCTAACAATTGGCTCGGAGGGTAAAAGACCACTGCAGTTCACCCTCCCCGAGCTGGATGTACAATTTGTCCAGTGTTAGGAAATGTCCGGCTTAGCAGTGAGAGGCTTGAAGACACCCCTCCTTCCAGTGAGATTCCTAAAGCCGGCTCTTTTACTCAGTGACACTGGGGCTCTTTTCAGGTTTTGCAGATTTATGGAAGTTGAGGGGAATGTGCTTTTCAATGACAGGAGGATGAAAGCCTTAGTCTTAATGTCAAGGAAGAAGCGGTAGGAAAGCCGTAAGGCCAGGTAAATCCTCCCGCAACCTGCAGCACCGACGGCTTTATTATTTTTCTCAGAAAGCTCTTCTGGCACCTTCTTTTTTTCTTTTTTTGGGAGACAAGATAAAGTGCCCGCAAAGGAACTCCTCAAGCTCTAAAATGACATGACTTCCCAGTTTCCTCAACAAGTGCGGGAGTAGTTAGTTAAACCCATTAACCTGACTGCTTCAGTGCTAGGTTTACTTGACGCTTCGGGGAATCAGATTGGAAGACTGCATCTGTAGCTACCAGATTGGCCTTGTCACTTATGAAGAACCATTCCTCTTTGAGTTCAGTGTAATAGTATATAGAAAACGGTAGCGTCTGTTGAGGTACTCGGGTAAATGGCTGCCACCACTCTCAGCATAGTCCCCCCCACCCCACGTGCCACCCAGCCTTCCCCAGGGCTGACGAGAACTGCTATCTTTGTCTACCTGGAACTCCTTTGCAGCATACCAGTTGGAAAACTCTTTGGAAACTGTAAACTCTTACAAGAGAAGACCACTCTGAATTCATAGCAGTATTACTGAAGTAGAATTCAGACCTAGCGGTTGTTAGAGTTTTTGTTAAAGTAAACATTATTGAAAAAAACAACTTCCTTGCTGCTCTGGCACCTAGGAATATTCCCTAATAAGAAAGAAATAGGGTTTAGAGCCAGCATTGGCATCACGTACCAATAAAAAACTATAGTGAGCTGCCAGTGGGAACTCGGGCAGGTCTGTTTGTCCCGTGGATTTTAACATCACCAGTTTCTAGACAAGATTGCTCTTCATGTAATCCTGACACGACATCTGAGTACAGTCTTATTCGGAGATGTTATTAGGAAGTCTTGGTAATATTAAGCAACTCTTCAGCCTTTGGGTTGCTTCAGCGAAAGAAGCAGATAATGGAAGAGACTCCAAATCATGCAGGCCTAAACATGAGTATCTCCCCATCTATCTGTTCAAAATTAACTCTGGCTAATAACTACAATATGACTCAATAAGATGTATAACCACTTTAGGAAAGAGGTGTAGTCATTTTGCCAGACACATTAATCGTAATCACTGATGTGATGGCTTGTGCATTGCACTGCTTTGTTGAAGAAAAGTTGTATGATGGTTGACAATTCAGTGGCCCAGTTTTTCCATTTATGAAGTCAGTGACATTAGATGGCTACTAGAGTTTATAAAATTCTCTATACTTCGCTTAGTATAGTAGGTTGTCTCAGAAAGTTCTATGTAAATTGAATATATTATATATATTTACATTCTACATATATATTGAGTATTATATATATTTACATTCTACATATACACATTCTATATATATATACACACATATATACTAGTGAAAGAAATTTAGTGAGTCCTTTTATAAAATATTGCTACAGATACCTGCTGAATAAAACCGTTTTCAGGGGCACCTGGCTGGTTCAGTCAGTAGAGTATGTGAGTCTTGATCTCCGGGTTGTGAGTTCAAGCCCCACGTTGGGTGTGGAACCTACTTAAAAAATAAATCAAGTAAATAAATAAAAACAGACACACATTTAAAAAAAAAAACATACTTTCAAAATAGGGTTTTTGTTTGGTTTGGTAGAGCACATCTATAATAGGTATTAATGAATACAAAAAATTGTAAGACATGTATACACCATTTTCAGCTAACTCAAAATTAAATATCTGAAGTTTAATCATCGGTGAACTGCTAATGGTACTGAGACACAATATTCTCTCCCTGCCAGAATGTCTTCATTTAGCATTATTGCCATAAATATGTTATTGTGACATGACGTCAGTGTTAGAAAAGTGTTGATTTTAGTACCATAATATTCCTCAGCGCCATGAATCTTGTGAGGAAGCCCCTCTGCAGAAGTTGCTCTTTGTATTGGGGTCAGAAAACCTGAGTTTGAGTTGTAGCTTAGTCAACTTTGAACTAGTCCCTTAATATCTTTGTGTCTTTCTTCATCTGTAAAATGGAGGTAATTCTCCCTGCCATACCTGCCCCATTGATGGCCAACGAAGATAATGTATCGTGAGGTCCTCTATAAACCTGCGGACTACACAGGTAGAAGGTACTGATGCTTTATTGTGAAGAGCATGGAGTTACTGAAAAGGAGGAACCTGCCATTGTCCACAGAGCATGCCATCTGTAAAGGATTGATTTATAGAGTCTTATCCTAACATCTTCGAAAAGAGAATGGATGTTCTCTTGATTGGAATATTCCCGTTGCTTGGGGCCAAGGGTTGACCATCTCAGATTCTGTTTGTTCCTGTTTTGTGGCTGTTTCAAAGTTCTTAGAGGGTCTAGTATTTCATTAAGACTATTATATGGAACTAGAAATGTATTTTCCAGTTTGTTTGTTTGTTTGTTTTTAAAGAGGTGCCTTTAGATAGTCCACAGAATCTTTTTAGCCTGTAAGACAGGAAAACTAAAACATGAAACTGCTATATATAGCAGATCATCAGAAAGTGAGCTGGAGTTCCAGCCTGGAGTGCCCAGATACAGCTTCCCTCATTCGCAGTACTGGGAAAACATAAGTATGCCCTGCTTCCCTCTCTCCCATGTGCTGGAATTTAGAAGCTTCCTAAGTACTCGGGTCTGAGAATTAGAGATCCCTATTATAAATGAAGAATGAAATAGAGACAGGAGGTTCAGGGCTCAACAGGGTAAGGATTTGAGGGAGGAACAGGGCTTCTGGCCATTGTCAGATCCCTGAAAACACTACCTGTTACATTTATCTTCAGCCTCCAAGGACTGACCCACCTACTTGCGTTTCCCCTGAAGCCACCTGTTGCTTGTGACTGAAGCTCCCCTTTTCTCCTAACTTAGGGTGGACCAGAGTAGTGTCTCACAGCTTCTCTCCTGCCTTCTTGTCCCTGAAACAAGTATACAGATCTTTGGAGATTTCCTAGGGCTTTATACTGCATGGCATAACAGCTGTTGGGTAAGAAGAGCCAGTAAGAGGAATCTTACAAAAGGTCCGGAACAGTCCGTCAATATTCCTCATAGTTATTGGGATGTAGATGGAACGAGGTCTTGATCTTTTTAAGTCACTACTTGGTCTATAGCCACATCTTCGTATTGACAACTTTCCTTGCCCCTCACGTTGGGGAGGCTTCAGACAATCTGAGTGGCCCCGCCTTTTCTTTCCTTTTTTTTTTTTTTAAACCATTTAGGCTATGCGGATGATAATATTTACTACGAATGGGTATTTTGAAGATGGTGGGTCTTAACTACACATAGAACTAGCATTGGCGGTGTAACTAAGAGCACAGGGGTTCGAATTCAAAGACTTGAATTTGAATTCAGCCACTTCTGAGCCTCAATTTTCACTTTTCTAGAATAAGAACAATAGTAATATTGAAGTTGATGTGAGAATTAAATAAAATAAGTATTTATTTTAGTTCTCTGCAAACGGCAAAGCACAACTCAGTTATTAGTTTATTATTCACTTCAAAGAAAACTCTGTCGTCTTTCCTTACACAAAAAATATATAAAACGAACAAAGCAAACAACGCATATCAAAGGAGCTCAGCTCCACGTGGCTGCTGCTGGAGAAACCAGCCCTAGAAATCCGGAAGAAAGAGCATAGCTTTCTCTGCCAGCCATCTTGCTCTTTGCAGCCCCTGTCTGCCTTAGCCAGCCCTGGAGCAAGCGGAAGAAGGGGGCCAGTTTCCAGAATAAGAGGGGCAATAATGGGAAGGGAAGACAGGGAGAAGTTAACCAGTCAGATGGAAAACTCTGACCACCCAGCCAGTGACCCACTGTCTATATAAACTGGGTCTGTGTCAGAAACTGCCTGCGTAACTGTCAAGTCACCTTTCACTTAATCCTGAGTTGCTCTCCGAGTGTGATTTCAGTCAAAGAAAAAAGAACTGGGGGTGAGGGGGTGTAAGGCCAAAATTGTTCCTTTTGGTTGCCTTTATGTCAGTGGCCCCCCAGCTTTTTGAATGCGTACCCCTACCAGTAAAAAAAAGCATATGAGCTTATCTTCCCAACGTTTTAATACATCTGTTATTCTATAAGATGATGTTCATTTTAAAACATACACAAAAAATTTTTTTGAAGAATGCAATCAAAAATAAAAGGAAGTTCTATTATTTCTCTATCTTGAAGGCACCTGCTGTACCCTAGATGGCAGGATTATAGGTGATTATTTTCTGCTTTATTGCTTCCTATATTTTATAAATTTTCAACAGTAAGCATTTATTACTTTATAATCAGGAAAAAAAACTTAATGTGTATACCATTGTTTTCATTTTTAACTAGCAGCATATAACTGTCAAAATTCTTTAATTCCAATCTTTCCAACTGATTTGCTATTTGCCTAACAGGGTTAAATGAATGTACCTTTGTCTCTAAGCTTGTCTATGTGTAATTTTTTTTTTAACCTTGTTTTTTCTTGTAAGGCTGATTTAATTTAAGGTCTGGTCTGTAAGACACCCTGTGGTCCTGAGAGGAGAAGTGTGAAAGTGTCTCATGCCTCTCCCAGTTGTCCTTGGAGACCCACCTGGCATTCCGCTCAGTGTTGTGCTTCCAGTAGGAACTCCTGATGCTGGAATGGCAGTCTGACCAAGGTTGACGAAGATAGATGGTGACAATTGTATTAAGTTCCATGGAAGGGCAATGGGAAGGTTTTTTTTCCCCATCCAGAAATATTTCTTTTGACATGCAAGTTTGAAATATGACTTTATAGAGTATATGCTTTCCCTGGGATGTGCACTTAATAAGCATTTTGTTCCACACTGTAGAAATAAGGGATGAATGAGACACTGTACCTGCCCTCAAAGAGCTTATAATCCAGGACCACCTGATCAGTTGTGCAATTGGTGAACAAGGTGTGTACAAAGTCAGTGACCATTGAGAGTTAACATTCAGCCCACACCTTGCTCACCAAGCCATCCACCCTGGTGTGGGGCTGCATCTGCTCTGAGTGGGGTTGCTGGATTTGGTAGATACAAATAAAAGACACCCAGTTAAATTTGAATTCTAGAAAGATATCAAATAATTTTTGGTATATCTCGTGTAGTGTTTGGGGCATACTTGGGGCTTTATCTGGCAACCTTAGCCCTGAGAGTTGCTCCTACAAGGTACTGGGACTTTGGGGGTGGGGCAGAGAAGCTGCACGCTTCTTTCTAGTTCATCCACCAAGGAAGGGTTTTGTTTTTTGTATCCCTGTCACAATCCAGTGACAGAGATGTGTAAACATGATGTATCTAGTTTTATAAGTTGTGTGGGTTCCAGTGGAATATAAAGGAAAGCACAGTCCATTTTACTGAGAAAATCTGCAAATGTTCCACAAATAGTTCTTGATCTTGGTCTTGAAAGATGAGTAGAAGGGTGGTTTATCAGGGCCATGCTGCCACGCTAAGGAATTCCAGCTCTGAAGCAATGAGGAGAGACGGTGAAGGGTGCGTCTATGCCAGAATTAGCAAATTTTTATTTACACACTAACTGATATTTGGAAATGTAAGGATATGTTTTGTGTATAATTACTTATCTCAGGCTTCATGTGGCATATTCAGTTTCCCTGGAGACAAGAATAGGAATTCATAAGAAATCAAAAGCTTTATTTTTTTTCAGATGATGAAAGCTTAACCTCTTTAAATATCTATTGTTGTTATACTTTAGCCTTTTTCAAGAGGAAAAAATTGCTGTATGCATTTTTGGTGTCTGAACTGTGTTAAAGAATAAGGATCATCATTACAAATCATAATCACATGGGTCAGTACTATCATGGGTAACAGCAGGAACTGTTGGAATGTATACAACTCTGTCCAGGTAGTCATGAAATCGGCCCAGTGTGCCCTGTTTTGTTTTGTTTTAGTTTTTTTTGTACCTTTTCTTGTTCTTAAGTTTTGCTATTAGCTGTGACTTGCAAAATCCCATTGAATTGTGTTAGCCTACCTGCCTCTGATGGTTCCCACTTTGCTAATTTGCTGCTTCTGGTCAGCTGTGAACTAAAAAAGGCAACCACCGGGACTCATGAGTTGTTTGTAAAGTAAGAATAACCAGGTCACAAGAGCTGGAGGAGCTTTCCTACGAACAGGGCCACATTATGACTTACATGGGCCCTTTCTTCCATTAAAAAAATTTCAGAATTTTATTTTCCAACTGTTGGTATTTCAAACATTTTTTAGGGGTGCCTGTGTGACTCTTGATCTTAGGGTTGTAAGTTTGAGCCCCACGTTGGGTGTAGAGTTAAACATAAAATATTTAGGGGTGCCCGGGTGGCTCAGTCAGTTGAGTATCCGACTTAATTCGGCTCAGGTCATGATCTCAAGGTCATGAGATCAAGCCCCGAGTCAGGCTCTGCACTGGGCATGGAACCTGCTTGATTCTCTCCCTCCCTCTGTCCCTCCCCCACCTAAAAAAAATAAAAAATGAAATAAAATCTTTAAAAACAACAAGAAAACATTTTTTTGACCTGAAAGTTCTTTGTTTTCTTCTGATTTTAAAAGAAAAGAGAGGGGCACCTGGGTGGCTCAGTCAGTTAAGTGTCCAGCTCTTGATGATTGGCTCAGGTCTTGATCTCCTGGTTGTGAGTTCGAGCCCGCGTTGGGCTCCACACTGGGCATGGAGCCTACTTAAAAAAAAAAAAAAAGAATATTTTTGTGGGCCCTTCCAAGTTTTATGGTCCCTGGCCACTGTGCCCACGTGCCTAGTGGATAAGGTGACACTAGCAGTGAGTAAAGTCACTTGAATCTCATTTTATTTTGTTTTGTTTTGGTCCTAGAAGTTAGAGGATTTTTGCTTATTTCTTGGTTCTGTGTTCTGGATAGCTGAATTGTTCAGCAGATTGGCCTCCAGTTAAGTGAGGGCATGTTGATCTGTGTTCGAAAAGGTTGGGGCCTGCAGGAGTACATGGAGTTGTGTCGGGTTAAGTGAGGGCAGAGTGTGGAGAGAAGGCAAGTTCTGAAATATCTTGGACATAAGAGACCATCGCAGACTGCTAGAAAACTCTGGAAAGCGTTTCAATAAAGAGGAAGGCTGTGAATAAAAGTCACAGAGGTAGAAATTAAATGAGAAGGAAGAAGAAAATTGACCTGAATAGAGCACAGATATCATTGTGGGGCGCATCAAACTAAACATCGAGAGAGGGAGGGAAACTTCCTGTGGTTGCAAGACTGAGGAGTTTGGATCTGCTAATGAATCAGTGGTCATCTTAGTTCAGTTTCTAATGAGAACTATTCCTTTAGGCATTAAGAATACTGTGGCATGTTCAGTACAGCTTTATTTTCTTAATTTAAACTTTTCTCCTAAGAGCTCAGAGATCATAATTCCTAGGTGATGTGTCTCCCTGACTCATAACTAAGAGATCAGCCATTGCTGATATGAGTTAAAAATTGCACAGATGAGAACAATGGACAGGAAAGCATAACGGAAATATCTAAGAGGCCTGAACTCTAACTTCAGCTCCCTGCCTGGATATAAAAGCTGCAGACAGGTCACTTCACCTCTCATCCCAGGTTTCTCATCTATAAAATAACCAGGGGAGGATTAGGTCATCTTTAGACGAGGTCATCTTCAAGAGCTACTCAAGTATAAAATCTGATGATTCAGTGTGTTTTTCACAAATTGATACTAAAATATTCTGTAATATCGTAAAGTGGTCTGCTCTTGCCTATAGTAATTATTTTAAATTATTTGGGGTGAAGTTTCTCATTTCATATCCAGTCTGCATCGTGAATTCCCCTCTTTATTGTCCTCTGCCCTGCTAACAGCACCATGGGGATGGTTACAAAGACAGACTAAGAATTTGCTTCAGGGGAAAATCTAATGGAGAGTTTAAGTGTAGTTGTCTGCCTAGTTGTAGCATGATTTATTTGAAACATCCTTCCTTTGGTATTCAATTTAAACATTTAACCACACACACAAAAAAGTTACCAGACATTTGAGCATGAGAAATCAGAAATGCATGCAGAATATGCAAAGAGGCCCCAACCTCTCCTTTTACTGTCCTGGCTCCTGGTTGTTTTTAATGGTAGTCAATTTTCTCCCTTGTTTTGGGGAAACTTAAGAGTTGTAGGAGATGCTTAATAATATTTGTTATTTCACTAGCTTGACTTAATGGCTTCTAATGAATCTCCTCTTTTCCCTGTTAGAGAGGTCTGTATTATCCAATCAATAGCTTAACTATCAGTTGATTAACTAAAAGAAATGGATGACAGCCTTATGGTATCCACTGACATTGTAAATGAAGCATACATGCCATTCATTCTAGATTATTTTCTTGAAAACTTGTTATAGGATTCTCCATTTGGGGCTCCGAGGTATAGACTCTGAAATGGTAGATAGTTATTTTCCTGTTGAACACTTGGTATAGCGTGCATTTTTCCAGGGCCAGAACAGAGAATGTAACAAGGAAGGAGTGATCCGCACCCTCGAAGCCTACAATGAGATCACCATTCATTCATTCAACACAGATGTATTCACTTCCCAGTATGTACAAGGCACAATGCTAGCCCTGGACATATCAAGAGACCCAAACAGACAAAAATCCTGTCCTCCTGAAGGAAGACCAGCAATAAATACAATAAATAAGTAAAGACAGTAAATGAGTAAAGTATTTCGCATGTTAAAAGGTGACCCATATTGGGGGGGGAGCGGGATAAAGGGAGCTGAAGAAGGGGAGTCTGCAGTTTTAAATGGCGGAGCATGGGGGCCTGTGTGGGCCTGTACAAGAGTTGACACTGAAGCAACCCCATGACGTCAGAGAATCACACGGATGTATAAGGGAAGAGCATTCTAGGTGGAGGGAGCACTGGAGTATCTTCTGTGAGCCAGGCATGCTGTGCTAACAACCACCAGGACGGAGATGAATAAAACATGGCTCCTACCCGCAGGGAGTTGACAGGCTAGGAACAGATTCAGACTTGCAAATAAGGGCAATGATAAAGTTGTATAAGAACTATGGTGGGTAGGATATTTTTTTAAAAAGTCTCTGTGTTGAATAATACAAACTAAGTAAAAATATGTGAAATTCTTCCCATTTTGTGAATAAAGCTAGGATAAGTGGGAGAGTAAAGCATGGCTTACTGGGAATGCTTCTTCACACCCCTGCCCTGAACTGACCTCTCCCTTAGAAACCTCTTGCTGAGGCCACTCACTCTCACCCTCTGCCATGACTCCTAAAGGCGATGGTTGATCTTTAGTTCAGACCTCATCTGGGCCTCACTGGAACCCTAGTCAAGCTGAAGATTGGAGCTCTCCTCTTCCCATGAGAGTGAATCTTGGGAGAATGCACTCTCTGTGCATCATTTGTTGTCAGTACCCTGTGTTGGGAGGAGAGGGATTTGCAGACACCCCACTGCTCGTCCACCCAACCTAACCCTGACCTAACCGTAACGTTAGGGAGTCCTGACATCCTACACAGAGAATGCTTTTTCAGGTTCCTTCAAGACCACTCATTTAAGCTTGTACGTCCTTTCATTCTCGCCTCCTCCGAAAGACTTCCCTTCACCAATCTTCTTCCCCCCCCCCCCCCCGCCCTCACCACTCTACTTTGACAGGTAGGTAGGATTTTTATCCCATTTGTGTGACTGAGGAGGAGACGGGTACTCAGAAGTGAAATCTACCCCCAATCACACAGCTGTGAATGACGGAGCCTGTCCTTTTGCTACTGCACCAAGCCACCTATCCATCAGAGGACTTGCCTCTCCTCCCTTGCTGTCTGCCAGCCCTGGGCTTGCCTTAAAAAGGATGTCATGTGTGTGAGGTCTTGGGGGGGAAGGTGCAGATCCTTCCTGGGCATGCTGACTTGGAGAGCCACACATCATTAGTGCCCCAGCTTTCCACTGGCCCTTAGACCGTCCTGCCTGGAGCTGCTGGATCCTCTTTCTCTTCCTCATTCTTCTGCCTCCTCAAGAATCTTCTTTAGTTTCCTGTTGCTTTTTATATCAAATCTCCTTCCTTAGTTAAGCATTCTGAGTCTTCCTTTCAGTGGCTGCCCACTCCCCTCTCTCTAGAAAGGCTTCGTTTTCAGCCCTGAGCACTCCGGCTCAGCTGCCTCCACCACCCACATAGGATTGAGTAGCATTAGAGACCCGTCCCTTCTCCTCCAGGGCCTCCTCTGTGTCTGTGACTCTACAGCACTACGGGAATCTTCCTAGATGCCCCCACTCCGATGAAACTGTTCCCTTATGCTCTGTCCCCTCTGCCATGATTAGTTTGTGTTTCCTGATGTGTTACTTGGTACTGGTCCCTGAATGTGTATGTGCTCTTCCCAACTAAATTATGATCACTTTGAGGGCACAAACCAAATCTCATAATTCCGTAAATACCTAAACAGAGTAAATTCTCGGTAATGATCTGAACAACTAGTCTTTTACATACTGGGTTTATAAATTCTTAATATTCTGAAATTTTTCTCTCTCAGAAAAAGCCTCAGATTCTAACCATCAGAAAATAAAGTTTAAGGCCCCGACACACAGCAGTTTTGAGTTTCACTTTTAAACTCACTTCTTAATCCATTTCAGGGTTCCCAATTGTTCCCAGTTAATTCTTCTTACCGAGGGTGTATTACACTTGCTCAGCATTGAATGATATGGAAAGAATGGCCTTTCTTTACTGCATAACTGACTTTACTTTTGTTCACAGGTTAAAATCAGCCCTTCCATTTCACTGCAGTATTATATTGGTGGCATTTCTATTTAAGAAAAAAAGCTTTCTTCCACATGAACTTTTGTTACAAATCAGTTTATTGGGGCCAATCAATGGGCAGGACCTATGAAAGGGTGTGGATTATCTGGTTAGTCCTTTGTGTGGCAAAAGGCTTAGATACTGCTTAGTACTTTGTTCATTCTTCATCATGTAAAGAAGTGTTTTTTTGAAGGATCAACACCTGACTGAGCCCTGCCTTTTTCATGGAAATGTTTTCACCTGAGTTGCTTCTTATGGTACCAAGAATTAGTTAACTAATACTTATTTAACCTTGGAACAATGTTTATCATAATCCGATTGGCAGATAGTCATTTTATTTAGGCCCGTTTCTTTATTGTATCAGGAACTAGCAAAAGTATTCTGGGAACAATTTTTTTTATCCTTCAAATAAGTTACCAGTCTACTTTTTTTCTTTCCATCAAGGGGCATGTTTCCATGCTGTAGACTTAAGACTAGTAGCCACACATTAATGAGTTGGATTTCCCCTCTTGGGTTGAACTCTACTTTTATTTTTAAAGGCGGCTTTCCTGTTACATGCTGCTGGCAGCTTTTCATCCAAACTGTTCTCCAGTATGATTTACTACATTAACACACTCAGAGTTGTTTTTTTCATGATAAAACTTCCTCATGAGCATTACCACTAATTAATAGACAAAATGACCCAGCACAATTTAATTATTTGGTAATGATTTTTGGTGTTTTCTTAAAGATGAGGCTTTACAAGTCAAGGCCTGAACTTGTCTGGGTCATGACCTCTCTGCAGTGTTTGCAGTCTTGTTAAACAAGAAGTAAAGCAAAACATAAATTAGTGTTTCCATTATAAGTTGCTCTGCATTTCCCAGTCTTTCAACACTCCAAGGAGCATAGTCATGGTTAATGTAAGAGAAAGTTTCACTTGGAAAATGGCAATTCCAGCTTTCTGGAGTGCGTAAGAAGCTTCTTCCTCAGTGCCGTTCTTCTAGGGCCAATGTGTGGCCCTCCTTGAGAGAAGGCAAGATGAGGGAGTTTGAATTATGGGCTGTAGAATGTAAGGAGAGATAACAGTTGCCTTTCGTTGTAATAAGCCTCTGTGGCCTTTAGCATCTGTTAGCCTTCAGGGATGTGTTCCTAAGTTTACAGATGGAATTTAGTGTTGAATGTTAAAGCACCACTCTTATGTGACAGTAGAAATGTGTATGTCTTTGTGTGTTTGTAAGTACCCCAACTCCCCAATTTTTGTTTTTATTATTTTGCCCTCAGACTTATGTATTTCTGCTCCTTTTGGCTTGGAATATCCTTCCCCTTCATCTTCCTAATCAACCTACTCATTCCTTAAGACTCAGTTCCAGAGAAAGAGCAGATGTTTCTCTGCCACCTGTTCCCTCCCTCTACCGCGACGTCCTGTGCATAATACCTCCCACCTGTCCATAATATATTGTCATTATCTCTCTCTCTTTTTTTTAAGATTTTATTTATTTGACAGAGAGAGAGCAGGAGGGCACAAGCAGGGGAAGCGGCAGAGGAAGAAGGAGAAGCAGGCCCCTGGCTGAGCACGGAGCCCGACGCGGGGCTTGATCCCAGGACCCTGGGATCATGACCTGAGCCGAAGGCAGACGCTTAACTGACTGAGCCACCCAGGATCCCCTATTTTCTCATTTTAACATCCTGAGTTTCTAAGATTCATGAATAGGTTTAATGATTGTTTTAAAGGCTTATCTGTGGAGTAAGTGTGTACCATAAATTTAGTGACATAGTTTAAAATGCATTCCTCTTCCATTTTCCAAGTAAACTTTTTTTTTTTTTAAAGATTTTATTTGACAGAAAGACACAGCGAGAGAGGGAACACAAACAGGGGGAGTGGGAGAAGGAGAAGCAGGCTTCCCGCGGAGCAGGGAGCCCAATGCAGGGCTCGATCCCAGGACCCTGGGATCATGACCTGAGCTGAAGGCAGACGCTTAACGACTGAGCCACCCAGGCGTCCCCCAAGTAAACATTTTTTTAAATATGTTTTTCTTCATCAAGAAAAGCAGTATACAGTTTTGGATTCTGGATCTGGCTTCCATTCCTGGATCCACCATATATTAGTTGTTTGACCTTCAACAAATTACTTGTATCTGTGAGATTCAATAGCTTCATCAGTAAAGTAGAGATAATACAAGTACTTAATTCTCAGGATTATATGAACATGAAATGAGACGTTGATCTCAGGAGATGCCACTCTGCAAATAGGAGTAAATGGGAGTCTCCATATTGAATGGTGAGCTACCCAGATCCCTTCCCCCATCTAATCCCAATATGCTGGAAACTAGGCTTTATAGCCTTCAGGAAGAAGATTGGAAGATTCTTCTCTGGGAAAAATGTACACACCCTGACCTTTGAAGGACCCCCAATAATCAGCCAAGTCTTATCTGATCATCCTGTAGTGAAGCCCTTAGACTCAGAGCTTCCAGTCACTAGTTTAACTCTTAAATCTGAATAGTCATCCAGCAATCACCAGATACTTGAGGGAAAGCTCCAGTGAACAAATAGGAAAAAAGGAACTCTGGGGAGACAGGACAAAGCAGAGAACAGAAGAAATCATTATAAAATCTGTAATAGTCACACAAATCTAAAATAAGGTATCATATCCATTAAGTACAATAAAAAAAAGCATTCAAGAAACGAGAAAGAGCTCTTAGAAATGAAAATATATTCTAGAAAGAACTTAATATAAAGGCTGGAAGATAATGTTGATCCTAACCCAAAAAGTATTTGAAAGAGAAAGGTAAAAACCAGGAGTAAAAAAAAGAAAGAAAGAAAAAAAAGACAAATAGAAAAATCAAAGAAATAATCCAAGATATTTCCTAAAACTGAATCATTTTTCAGTTTGGAAAGGAACCATCTAGCACCAGCAGAAGGAGTAAAGAAAGATTTATCTCAAAGTATGTGATTTTAAAATTATAGAATATAAAGGTAAGGAAAAGGTCCTTTAAAATTAAAAAAAAAGTAGAAGCAAAAAGTCAAAATCAGAATAGTATCAGTCTTCTAGCCAGCAGCACTGAAAATTAAAAGACAATAGAGTAATGCCTTCAAAATTCTGGAGGGGAAAATTATTTTTAGCCTTGTTCTCTGTGCCTAGCTGAACTCTCAAGTATAGAGTGGACAATATTAATGGTGGAATAAAAGCATTTCCAGACATTCAAAGTCTTTATATTTTTACCTCCTGTGCACCCTGTCTCAGGAAGTTATTGAAGTAGGTGCACCATGAAAAAGAGGGAATAAATGAAGACCAGGATGTAGGGGATCTAAGAGAGAAGAAAGTTCTAGAACTGCAGCTGTGCAGCAGCAATCCATTCAGACTCTTTGAGGAATAGAGGACTCCAGGAGGGGATGTCTTAAACAAACAAACAGACTTTAAAATTCCCTGACATGTTTGAAGGGTACTGAAAGGATATTCATGGTTGTGTTTGGGGATGAACTTGTAATAGGTACCTGGTAACTAAGCAGAGGGTGAAAATGACAGTTATTAACTCTAATAAATATAAAATGTTTCCTAGGAAAGGAAATGTAATAGTATACTACATGGCTTAGCTGTCAATCATACTTATATAATCATGGTAAATACTGAATATAGCTTTATTCAAAGACTATGAAATAACCACATTGGAAGGACAAGAAAAGGGGCACATGGTGGGGGTATGTGAAAAAATTAATATTAAATCCCCATCTTCAGTAATAAGTGGTCAGTAAATAATATTTAAAGCTGAAAACAAAAATCTAAAAATGGTGTAACCTTATTATGTAAAGAAAAGGAGGTAAATACAAGAAGAAAAGCTAAGAGTTTAAAATGATTGCCTTTGGAGAGAGGGAATCAGGAATGGTGGCATAGGCCTGCTATAGTTTTTAAACATTTTTTGTGTTTTTGGGTTAAAAATAAAATGGAAAATTTAAAATATTAAATGACACAGTTATGTAAAGCATTTGTCACCATGTCTTTTACAGGTAAGTGTTGCAGAAATGTAAACAATTTTTGTTACCCTACGCCTTTGAAAAAAAAAAAGATTTACGTATTTTAGAAAGAGTGCGAGCGGAGGGGCAGAGGGAGAGGGACTCTCAAGCAAGCTCCCTGCTGAGTGAGCAGCCTAATGCAAGGCTCGATGTGAGGCTCGGCACCAGGACCCTGAGATCATGACCTGAGCTGAAACCAAGAGTCAGACACTTAACAGACTACGCCCCCCAGGCGCCCCTACTCTACTCCTTAAAAGCATTATAAATCTTTGCTAAGTGGGTGATACAGACTTCCCGTTCATTCATTTCCTTTTTTCCGGTCCCCACCATACGTACACCATGTTGGCCATGAGAAATGAATTAGAGCATATACTTCAGTATCTTTTTATTTGGTTTGTATGTCTCCCTGACTTACTCATCCATTATTTTATTGACGTGAATGACAAGAAGGAGCTGTTGCCTTTCTGAATCCTGTTCTTGATACTTTTCTTTAGATTTTCATGCGGAAAATTCTGAATTTCTTTTCTTTTGCCTAACCATTTGCATTTCTGCAATTAAATAAATGGACATTGTTCAAGCTTACTCTAGGTTCCTAACCAGTCTTATCCTGCATTTTAACATATTTTCTCCCTGTGATCAGGGCCGCAAGCTTCTTATCATTGGGACCACTAGCCGCAAAGATGTCCTTCAGGAGATGGAGATGCTGAATGCTTTCAGCACCACCATCCACGTGCCTAACATTGCTACAGGAGAGCAGCTGTTGGAGGCTCTGGAGGTGAAAATGAGTCAATGGATTGCTAAGTGTCTATTAGAAAGGAGTCGGGGCTGGGAATAATGCTAAGGGGGCGCAGCAGACATTGCACCCGGTGCCTAGTTTCTGTGCTAACCTAGAATAGGGCACCTGGGATATACCTTCAGTCGTTTCAGGAATTCGAGGAAGAGATGAATGTCAGTGAAAGTGAATGAATTTCCCATTCCTTGGTGTAGGCAGCCTGCCAGGAATGAATTACTCTGTGCCCACCAGGAGTGATGCATACAAATTACATGGGCCAGAAACTTGGAATGGGGGAAGGAGAGGGCAGAGTGGTAGAGTAATCAATATGTAGAAAATTCGGTCATTCGTAATAGCTTTCTGCTCATTTACTTGCATTTAATAAATTGGAACGGTGATTAAAACCTTAGAGACTGCAAAAATGCTACGGAAGTAAAAGAAACTGCTTTATTAACAACTTCATAATATGGAAATGTTTTCTTTAAATCTTTTGAGGATGACAAAGTTTAGATTTTTTAAAAACTATAACCTTCATTAAACTTTTGATTAATATCAATGTACACAAATGACTTGGTGAGATCTGAGAAAAATGTTATGTAATGATTTGTTTGGCAGTGGTAAAAGCTTCTTAAAATCCTCAAGACCCATGCAGTTGGGGCATACTCCCAACAAAATAGAAATTATCTATATGATAAATGTCTCCAGATTAATTATGTGAGCAGCTCTTGTGCTGAGGTTGGGTAAAGAATTAAATTTAGTCTCTGCTTTGACACATGCTAAAAATTTTTAACTGATTATTTATTGTGGGTTGAAGTTTTCTTTCCCCCCCACCCCCAGCAAACATATCTCTAAATTATAATGGTGATCTCTAGGAAAACAGGATTTAGGATACCAGTTTTCACTTTCATTAATTGTACCTAATGGGTTTAAGAAGGTCAGGTTGGATTTTAAAATAGGAGAAAGTCCTGTCAACTTGAACCAGTCAGATAGTTCTTACTACTGTTCTTTTAAGGATAAATGTGAGCATTAACTAATGTTGATGCACTTACTATAAAAGTGTTTTTGTCATTTTTATTGTTTTTGTAGCTTTTGGGCAACTTCAGAGATAAGGAACGTACCACAATTTCACAGCAAGTCAAAGGGAAGAAGGTCTGGATAGGCATCAAGAAGTTACTAATGTTGATTGAGATGTCGCTCCAGGTAAGATGTTGCATTCTCCATAGGATTCAGACACAGGAGCTTCATGACATACCAAGGTTCTATATTTCCTTTGCTAAGGTTTTGTTTTGTTTTAAAGACTTTAAGTAATCTCTGCACCCATCGTGGGGCTTGAACCCACAACCCCGAGATCAAGAGTCGCCTGTTCCACTGACTGAGCCAGCCAGGCACCCCTCCTCTGCTAAGGTTTTAATTAGTTTGTTATAATTCTCTTATTTCTGAACTCAAGTTGCTATTAGTAGCCTGCTTCTGAGACCAAACAATAACTTATTAGTACTTTTCTTTCTCACTTCTTAAAATTCAGAAATAGAAAAAAAGATTATAAAGTTACTTTCAATTTTAATTTAGGGAGTGATTAGATCTTAGAACTAGAAAGGACTTCAAAGAGGCAATTGCTCTCCTGTCGTCACCCCCTGCCCCCATTTTAGAGATGAGGATACTGAGTGTCCCTCAGGTGCTCAGTGGGTTATCCAGGATCACATAGCCAATTATTGATGGAAGGAAGATGGCGTTGTTTATCCGAGGTCCGGAAGCTGCTCTGTATTACATCAAAAGGGGCCTGGGAGACTGTTTTTAAGGGACCAGTTAATTGAATTGTACAGAGTAGACTTAGGCTCTCTATATTTTCCCCTGGCTGGGCTCCTAGAAATTTCATGCAAACTACTGTAGGGTTAAAGTATCCAGGATCACAGAGAATACCGAGCCCTAGGCCAGTGCCTGGGCAAAGACAGATGAAATTTCTTTGGGACTTTCTCACGTCTACTGGCAACTTACCTTTCCTCCTTTGGGAACTCTACCCCTCCACATGTCCATCCTGTCTTTCTATCCTTATCTGACACACTGGTTAGATAATAAATGTATTCCTGCCAAGTTCTGTGAGTTCAGGGACCTTGGCTGTCACTCACTGTTGGAATCCACAGTCCCTGGAACAGAACTGGACACACAGTAGGGCACTCAGTGAACTGTAGTCAGATGGGTCCATCCATTGTGGATGGTCATTGGTGGACAGACTGGCCTCGCTGTTGGCATTATGTGTCGCTGCTCAGTCCTGCCATCCCGGCCCCGTGAGCAGTGGGTAGTAGAAGTGAAGTTTCACGGTTATACCTGAAATAGGCTCTTGGACCAATAACAAATGGAGAACACGAAGTGAATGCTTTTTATCTTTGCTGGAACATTTATTTTTAAAACAAAATTGTGGCTTTCAGAAACCTAAGTTGAATGTATTGAACATTCAGCCGGACTGAAATTTATTTTCCACAATGAATGTAAACTGAAGTTGCAGACTAATCACTTTGCTTAGGATTATCCTTGGTAAAGGTACATATACAGATGTATTAGCTCTTTCCTTGGGAAAAGATAAATCTGTCAAGATAGTCAGCTCTACTCTTCATTTTTTTGGTTTCAGCATAATTTTTTTTCAATAATTGCATAGAAGAAACTATGTGGGCTTTTCACTCCAGTCCCTACCCCTTCTTCCTTTGATGCCTGCAGGTCAGTGATCAACTTAATGCCTCTCATGTATGTGGGGCAGAAAGTGAGAGTGGGGCACTCAGGCCTAATCTTCAGCGACTGACATTTCATAGGCCTCTGAGTTTGAACCCCTTCTTGTCAAATGGATTTCGTGCAGCTGAGTGAATTCTCTTTAGATCTGCCTGAGAGAGACTGAGCCTAAGTGGAGAGGCATGTAGTTGAGCAAAATATAAGTCATGTTACCTCTCTGTTCACTATACACGATTCTGTTAAAACTTGCTCAGTGCTGAGGATCTGCTCTGACTGGATGTCACCTGAGGGAATAAAGTCATTTATCTAGATTACTTTTTTCCTCCCTTTCTCTTGACTTTTAATTCCATAGCTACAGGCAAGTCAGTAAGTCGTTGCTCACACATATTAAATATATTTAATGGGCAAAGACCTGCAAGTACTGACTACAGCTGAGCTCCAGCCAGTTCCATTTTTTTTAAAAGAACTTGACAATTGATTCATATGTAATTCTATTCCCAAAGAGGGAAAATGTTTCTTTTGTTAGCTCTTCACACTTTTTCTTAGTCCTTTGTAGTCTGACCTCTTAACTTTGATACATTTGAAACTTCTGTTCAATGTTTTTTTGGGATAGAAGAGAAGAAATCTTAAAAAAAAAAAAAATGTGGTGGGGGGAATCCGAGTGCACATTTACCCACAGCTGCACTGACATTTGAAAGCTCTCCCTGGAGGGCAGGGAGTTCCCTCTTGGGAAACAGACTCCTGCCCTGGAACATTTTTTAAAAGTTAGGTATGTTTCTTACAATAAAAATTCATCTTAAGGAATTAAAGATGTTTTTAATGATCATTTTTTAGATAACATCTCTGGTGGACCAATGAGAACAAAATATAATTAAATTAGTATAAACATGAATATAAAGGAAAATGAATAGAGAAAATTAGTAATATCCTAAACTTGGCCTCTGAACCAAAATTCCCCTATCTTCTCCTAGACTTAGGATGCTTTTCTTTTTTTTTGACGATTTTATTTTTAAGTAATCTCTACACCCAGTGTGGGGCTCAAACCCACAACCCCGAGATCAAGAATCACATGCTCCACTGCCTGAGCCAGTCAGGCTCCCCTATCCTGATGCTTTTCTGTCACAGGAGATCCAGATTATCCAGGGGCCATGTTAGGGGAGTCAGCCCCACTCTTCATTTTTTTACTTTCAGCACCATTTTTTTCATTAATTGCAAAGAAGAAACTGCATGGAAGACCAAGGCTAAGAAAAGCGAATATGTTGATCATGAAGTGTTAATAAGCTACTTTTTGGTCATTTAATCAACCTCAACTGGTGTAAGTTTGGTCTCACTTTTATATGTTGGATGAGTCCTATGACTTGGATGCCCTTCAAACCCCCGTGAATAGCCATCATCTGGTCTCACATGTGTCCTCTCAGACGTGCTTCCTCCTTACACAGCGCTAGCTGAGGGGGCATTCGCCTTGAGGTACCTGGGAATGACCAGCTGGGTCACTTGGAACCTCGTGCACAGTGATTCTCTGTGCTAGGAAGTCCTGTTCACTCCTTTTGAATGATGTAATCTGCTTTGCTGTGTATCAGAATACTGGTCAGGGAGCAGGTAACGTATTTCTGTGACTCAGCAGAGCACTGGTGGAAGTATGAAACCGAGCATTTCCTTGGCACTAAGTGCATAGTTAGAAGGTACCATTAACCTGTGTTCTTTATTTCTTCTGATGTATTTAGATGGATCCTGAATACCGTGTGAGAAAATTCTTGGCCCTCTTAGGAGAAGAAGGAGCGTAAGTACACACAGCACTTAAGACCACCAGCCAGACTTACCACACTCTGTTAAATCCCAGTACCTGTTCTAAGCGTTGCTGTACAGTGCATATACACTTGAATTCTCAGCTTTTCTTGGACAACTTTGTTTCCATTTATTAGCATTCTTCACTGTGTTGTAGGTCTGAGAGACCAAGCAAGGAAATTGGTTGTACTGTTGGTTTGCTCTCCTTGTCCTGCTTCGCAAAACTTCCTTGTCACAATGCAGGAAAAAACTCGATGGTACATATTTATTGGAAGCTGCTTTTAAATGCATGGGGCTATGACCATTTTCTTTTTTGAAATGCTTATCTAATAGCAAATGCATAGTAAAAAATGTAGAAAAACCATTAAGAAGCTTTTAGTGATTTTGTGGTAAATGGTTTTTTGCAGACCCTCATCTGCTTCTTTTTGTTTTGGGTGTTTCTTTTTCAGTAGCCCCCTGGACTTTGAAAATGGACTCTTTGCACACACACAGTGACCAAGGGAAGTGACCAAGGTGAAGACGGCCTGGGATCTTCACTCAACTTAACTCAAGATCCTAGACAAAGTGAAATGTTCCCTACCTTCAACGTGTGCTCACTGCATGATTAGTGCAATAAAACTCCCTTCCTTGTGCTTACTCAGATACTCTGTTTTGTGGAAGGTACAGATTTGCTCTAGAATGCTATGCTTACCTCTCTGTGCAAGCTAGGATGATTTCTTCTTCCTCAGTCTTGAAGTGTGGGAGATACACTGCCCTTGTGAACACTACACATTTTAAGCTCCCTACCACCATCACCACCCAAAAACTCTCAATAAATGTAATGATGTTGCAAGACAACACTTGGCCTGTTAGATGGAAGACTTTCTAGATGTAAACCAGGAGCAGTGACTTAGCGGTATGAGTTCAGAGGGATTATATCTTACAGCCCCTCTCCGCTAACACTAAAGGTACTTGGGTATTTGGTTAAAGGTTCTCCCAGAAAACTGGTGGTTATCTTTGCCTGAAGAAACAGGACTTTGAATTTCTAAGATGCTGTTCTCAGTCATTTTCAGAGATGTTTCCAAGCTGCAGTCGGAGATCTTTCTTAATAGAAAGTGCAACTATTACTGTGTTGGCCGTGGCATCCCCTCAGTGTTACTCATTTGCTCCGTGGCAGGAGATGTGCTGGCCACCACCACGTGGTAGCTGTTGTTAACGACTTGGGAAAGACCTGTATGGAAAAAGCCTACACCCCTAAACAGAAAGGAGTCATTAAATGAAGTCATTTATAAATCTCTCTGCACTAATTAGTGTCCAACTCTAAATGGGACAGTTCTTTATATTAAAGGCTTCTTCTTAGTTTCACCATTTGTCGTTTTCCTCATCTTAATGACTTAGAATTTATTCTTCCTTTATTTTAAACCCTCTGTGCTATCTAGCATTGAAATAAAACACTATTCTCCAGAAGAAACTGTTTTCTAGCCCTCATCCTGAGTCTTTTAACATCCATTCCAGTATGTTTTAACACACCTCCTTTCCCCTCCACATGCTCTTTCCAAAGGGAAGGAGAACCGGTGGTTAGTCTTATACGTGAGTCAGAAGGAATGAATCAGGTCATCATATCTGTGATGAGACTTACGGAGCAAGTCAACTGTCTCCACCCCCACCACCTTCCCCCCCCACCTCCCCGTGGCTTCAAATGCAGGGATGAGCAGTCAGCAGCCACCTGAAGGTGCTTCACGCCGCCCATGAGGCTTGTGGCTACAGTGGCACTTGGGTGTAGCTGTCATTTGTCCCTGTGGTAGAAGGCAAATTATCTCCAGATCCTGCCATCTGTATCTGTATATTTTTGGTTGACTTCTGTGTCATATCTACTTCATTTTGGGTTTTCATCCCTAGCTTATTTTGTGGCTTTTTAAAGTGGATTTTGTATTGTGTAATTCTGTGATCCCTGATGGCCAGTACCCCAGGTCCCCTATCTGTTGCGCAGCTTGCCTCTTTTCTCCTCCCAGGAAAGCAACACACACTGTATTAAGTTATGGCTCTCGTTAAATGAGGTTCATGTCTTTTGTGTTTTGTCCAAAACTATATTGAAAAATATATATTGTTTCTTGCAAATGAAGGAATGCAATAAAGAGTATCTATACTCGAAAACATTCTGTGGACCATGTTTTGTACAAAACGACACACATAACTGATAGGAATGTGTGAAGAGGAGGGGGCTCAGAAAAGCCCCTCCTTGTTTTGTTATAACTAGCCTAAGGCGATGGAGGATTTTTATTTAAAAGTCTCTGGTTTTCATTATTTAGGAAGTACAGTCACTTGAAAAGAGAAATTTCAAGAGTTAATGCACAACAAGAACCTTCATGCTTATTTACTTATTTCCACCTTATTAAAAAACTGAAGCAGACCAAAGCCATAAATGGGTTAGTAATAATCCAGAAAGGAAAATTGTTTCTCAATTAGCATTACTCCTTTGAAATGTACAAACCAAGGGATTCAGACACTCTCAGTGAGATTTCTTCACATGTTTCATTTTGGAATCCTTTTTTGCATTTTTCTGAGCTGTTGGATCTCTTAGCCTAAAAGCCTGATGCTTAGAGTGGGGTGAGGTTAGGAGGAAAGGCAGCTCAGAGAATCAGCAAGGCTCAGTGCAAAGAGGTCAGCTCCCTGGGAGTTGTCCACACCTAGGAGGACCCCGAGGCCACCCGGGTCCCTGCACAACCTTGGGAAGGTAGGATCTTGAAGCTATCCCAGTGCTCTTCGAAGCTGCCCTGGGCAGAGAGTGAGCGAGCATATGACGACATCACAAGCCTAGTGACAAAGCAAAGGAGGCCAGCCAGCCAGTTGCTGCTTTAGATTTCTTCATAAATGGATGCACCGTGAACAGGCTAGTTTTTGTCAGCAGATAGAATTAAAACCTCAGAAAAGGAGGTTATCTCATCCTACATGTATTTGTACGTCTTCACTGAAATACCTTCAAAACTATATAACAGAGGGGACGCCTGGGTGGCTCTGTCGGTTGAGCATCTGCCTTCAGCTCAGGTCACGATCTCAGGGTCCTGGGATTGAGCCCTGCATCGGGCTCCCTGCTCAAGTGGGGAGTCTGCTTCTCCCCCTCCCTCTGCCCCTCCCCCTGCTCAGTCTCTCTCTCTCTCCCTCAAATAAAATCCTTAAATATATATATATACAGAAAAACTATAATGGTGGCTAAAATCTGAAACATGGTTTGCTTTAAGGCTGTCTTTTCATGTCCTAAAACTTACAGTGAACTGCCTCTGCTTTAAGTTTCAGCAGCAAGTCGTAGAGTAGATTCGAGTGTGTAATAATCAAATCCTGGTAAACAGACTTGTTGAAGCACTGAGTCAGCGATAACCAACCAACCCGGCCCAAGCACAGAAGGCCAAAGCAAGATTTCCTGTTCCTTGCCTGGCCACTTGATTCATAAGCCTCTTCAAAGAAGACACCAGGGAAGGTGTGGATGAAAGTTCAAAAAAGCATGTAAATTTCAGAAGTTATTGCAAAATGATCTAAAGTTTCTCCTCTGCTGGCAAGCAGTGCTGAGACTGGGCCCTGGAGCAGAGCCCACAGAGGGCGTGTGCTGTGCGGACATTCAGGCATGACGATGCTCTACCGAGTATCTGTGATGGGCAAGAATCTCAAGCCGTGTAGACACAGCATTTGCAAGGAGGACTTGAGTTTGAATTTTCCCCCGCATACAGTCTCTCCACACAACTGACTTTGTCACACTCTCTTGGGAGTATCAGATTATCGGTAAGGTAATTCTTTGCCTCCTCAAGAGTTCTCTGTCAAGCTAGGAAAAATGACAGCATCACCACCATCGTTTTGCCACATTAACTTCCCTTGTGTGTGTGTCGATCAGCCACAGCTTACATGTCCGTCCATATACCCAGGGCCGGCATGGATGGACCACCGGATCACTGGATCCCATCACTGGATCCACCTAGGATCACCTCCCCATCATCCCTCCCCCTGCTTTTCTCTGCCTTTCCTTTGCCTTTTATTTGTCCCCCCACCCCCAGCCTTTCTCCCCTGCTTTTTTCATAAATTACTGCCTTGAAAGAGATCTTCCCACTATATTGTCTCTTTTCTTTCTTTTGGATCTTTTTTTTTTTTAAACTTCCTCTTATTTTTAGATGTTTATTAGTATTTATACTTATGGAGAAATTGAATGTTCAAGCACTGCAATAAACTGTGTTCTCTTTAATCATAGAATATGATTAATCATAGAAAGGATTACAAATGGCCTTGGTAAGTATGAATAGGGACCATTTAAATGTTTGGCAATCTTATAGGTTTAAAAAAAAAAAAAAAGGTACCCAGGATGCTGGGGGAGATGAGTATTAGTTTTATGTCAGAGTGAAGTACAAGATGAGCAGGGCTGTGAGAAACGAGAGATTTCTGTCTGCGCTCCACGTCCAGTTCCTTGTGTGGCCCAGCACAACCATTTTTGTGGCTTACGCTTTTCAGGGACTAAGCAACGACACATCACGGGCACAATAAAGTTCAAGAACTTCTAGTGGCCATTCCTAATTTCAGGTTAGAGGTCTGAATGGAGCACAAGGGCAGCCCATCGCCAGTGCACAAGGCAGACTGCTTTGTTTTTATGTTGTTTTCGTCTCTGCAAGGAGATGAATAAGATTTGCTTCTAATAAAAGTAAATCGGGAGAAAGAGAAAAGGAAAGCATTTTAGCTATGCTACACAAACTGAAGGTGACGTTTTATGGGTATGTCTGAAGACCAAAGGATTGTCTGTTGTCATAAAACCGAATTATTGCCCCTCATCGTCGAGAGCATTGCTTGTGAGCTTCAGGTGAGTCCTTTTGAAGCAGCAGTCCAAGGAGAAAATGCCCTTCCCAGAGCGTGCCCACTGCTGGGTCCTCTCTGCCCAGCCTCCAACTTCAGATGACACCTGTTCCAGGCCACCCAGAGGCCAGGCCAAACCATTTCTTCTTCCCGACCAACCTACCCTCCCCCCCCCCCCCATAGCTGCGCTAGCTGGAGGGGAAGCCATTTCCAGTCAGGTTTCATTTTCAATAGAGCAAATCCTATTTTCCCAATAAATGGAGTTGCAAACATGGGTGAGGAAAGGATTAACCAACCCCGTGGGCTGCTGGCCTTGAGCCACATCTTTTGAGTGTCTGTGATACTCATTTGTGCAGTGAAGTACTAGAGTCTATGAAAGGAATTACAGCACAAACCGCTTACTTCCAAACCTAGGAATTATTGGTCAGATGTTGACTTAGAACAAGGTAAGCCTGTAAGAAAGTCCTACAGTAGATGAGACCCGATGTCCCTGATGTCTGAGATGATCCTGCTTAGAGAACAGAGGGAATGGCTTTACTTTGGGCCACTCGATTAAGGGTGCAAGTTCAGGCCACCACCTTCAGAAATTGGATATTCTTGACCTCCTGAGCATTAATCTGGAAACTCCACACATGGTACAATGTATCCATTTTAAGTTTGTTTACCTTCTCTTTAATGACTTAACAGAAAAAAACTGCATGATGAAATATATTTTCTCCAAATATATATATATTTATATAATATATAATCTTAGTTAACTCAAAGGTATATACATTGTATAATAAATAATATTTATAAAAAGAGACTTTTTGAATATAAAATCAAAAAGATCAACAACTTCTACAACTTTTTACAAAACTTTGGATACAGCAGATCGGTAGGAAATTTCTGTTGGGTACTATTACCTGACTACGGCGAGAATAATTACAATGCGCTCAGCGTACTATTATTAAATAATTACTTGTCGGCTACTTGAATACGCCCCAGAAACATGACTTCATCACTTTTAATATAGAATACATAGATATGAAAAGGCTGTTCTGAAAATTTGTATCCATTCTGCTGAAATAATTCTCACATAAAGCAAGCATTATCCGGTTGACATGATTGAAACTTTTCAGTCTAAGGTGAGATGGGGAGGGGCATTTCGGACTCTCTGGAGGGGGGGGTGGGATGTGTATCTTTAGCCGGGCTCGTTGCCAGCAGAATCAAGAGTGCGGGCATGGCTTCTGGATGGTCTTGGCAAGCCTGCCTGAGCAAGCAGGAAGATCACTTGCCCCGGTAGCTGAGGTCCGTGTGAGGCAGACCAAAGAGCGAAGGGAGTAAAGGAAGAAACAACCTTGTTCTCGTCTCTACCCCAGCCGCCTCACTTCTTGCTGATTCTCCCTAGGACAGAGCTGTGGCCTTGGCTCGTGCCGTCCGATCCGCTGGCCTCCGTTCAGGACCCTCGAGAGGACCCGCATGGAGCAAGGGGAGCTCAGCTGGGTGAGGCTGCTTGTCCCCCTTCGAACACCTCCTCCTGATCCTTGGGAACCGCGTGGACTGGCGTGCTCTCTGCGCACAGGTGAGGCCGGCAGGTGTGTGTTAAAGAACGCTGCGTTTCTCTTTCACCCGAACAGGCCAAAGCAGGGCAAGGAGGCTGGAAGGTGTGTCTTTATCGGAGCGGAAACGAAGGAACCATTTTTATCCTCCCTAGCTACAAGTCACCAAGTTGGAACTTCAGGAATCGACCACTGCTCTCTCTCTGACCCTTTGTCTGATTTCTACTGAGGTAACCTGAACTCCAAACTGCTCTACCTGAAGTTGTTTTCGTGGGGAATCGGCAGGTGAGCAGGGCCAGGAGGGACTGAAGGGCCCCTTCTAAAGATACCACTTCTCTCTTTAGGAAACCACTGGAGCTGCAGAAGGCTCACCACCCCTAAACATAACCTATTTACATCGTTTCGTCCTCTTAAAAAACAAAAACAAAAACAAGCCCAAACACCCCGCACTGCGTTCCTGGTAGACACCACAGAAGGACCACAGAGACTGGGAGCTCTGACTGCAGTTCCTAAGAGCCTCTGGCGCAGAACAGGCTGACGGAGGAAACGGGGCTGAGAAGAACACACAGCCGCTCTTCAAACAGCTTCCCAGGCCGCCTGGCGCTCCCGGTTCTTCAAAACCCCCAATCTTAGTCCCACAATCGCCTTGGCCCTCCCTCCCACTGGATCCTAGCTACACCTATGGCTTTTGTCCGAACGTGGAAGTCTATCAGATTTGAGCAGGAGGAGACCAAGAAAAAGAGACTGCAGGGGTCTGCCTTACTTCCTAACTCCCACCTCACAGGCATCTTGGCATGTCACCAGAAGAAGCGTCTGGAAACAATCCTGCCCATGCTGAGTTCTTCACCACCAGGCAGAGAGCTCACGGCAGCCCAGCCTGTCCTGTCGGAGTAGAATTTTTTTTTTCCATTTTTATTTTCTTTAACATGTGCAAAGATAAGCCTGGGGTCTGTTCCTATCAGACCCTAGAGAACTAAAAAGAAAGCCCCTTCTTTAAAAACCACACACCATCCAGAGCAGGGTGAGAAACTTAAGAGAGAGGGCGAGGGAGGCCTCCCCGGCAGCGGGCGGCTCGGGTCCAGGTCATTTACCGCATGGGCGTCTGGCAACAGTCCGGGTTCCTTGCTGCCTGGTGCTGAGCGCTGAGCCCGGCTCCAGGTCCTGCTTCCCATGGGACTTCGGTGAATCTGCCCAGCCACACACTTCACCTGTTCCCAGTGCCCTTTGGAAAACAAAGAGGAAGAATCGGACACGTAATTCCCTCCTCAGAGGAATCGCCCGTTGGGGTGCCGTGATCAGAGGCTGTGGACGGGAGAGCTCGACGTTTCTCGTGTCCTTGGGGGCAATGGGGAACCCAAGTCGCTTTCCCGTACCCCCCTCCTCTGCTTTGGGGTCTGCCGCTGAGGAAGGGTGCGTGATTTAAACAGGAACAGGAGGGCTTTAGCAACCACACACTGGGATCCACACCCTACCTGCCCCACCTTCTAGCTGGGAGCTTGGGCAGCAGGAAGGCCAGTGGTGGGCAGCTGCCCCCAGGCAGGAGTCCCCCTAGTAGACTGAAGGACCCTCCGGTCCAGGGTCCCGTTCCCCACGAGACTAGACGCGGGCACTGTGCTTTTCTGTCGCACCAGCGGTTTGGTAATGAGCTGTCCACACAGGAGCACAGCTATTTAATGAACCATGAATAATTCCTTCTCAGGGGAGAACCAATATGTACCTCTTACTCATTTGTGTATTGACATCTCACCGAGGATTTGAGGCCCACAGTGCTTTCAAGGGCATTCCCGATCAACTTTCCATTCCCCAGGGGGCGGACAGGGCCAGTGGAAGACTATTTTACAGGGGCAGAAACCGAGCCTCAGCAAGATTAAAGGGACATGTCCAAGGTTTTGTGGCAAGTTAGTGACAGATCCAGCACTTGCGGCCAGCCAGGCCCCCTGACTCTTGTCCAGAGAGAGCCCTTTCCAGCTTACTATGCTCGCAACATCTGAGTAACAAGAAATGCACCTGGTATTTGCAGGGTAGGCAATTGGTCGTCAGCCTGAGACACGGGACAGAAGCTACAGGCAATGGAAAAGATGTTTTCCCCACCAGGGAAGGACCAGGAATCTCTGGTCTTCCTGTGGCATAAAGCCACTGAGACTGGGGCTCCCCACCCAGTGTGTGGAGGGCATATGTCCCTGCCATCCTGTCTCGAAGGTTCCTATCTTGCCTGCAGTGTCAGTGTCGATGAAAGGTGGTGGTGGTGGGGGTGCTAACCAGTCAGGTCTCAGCCAATCTTGGGCCTGTGGCTCGAGACCACGCAGCACGCCTGAGGAATGTCCCTCTGGTAGGTCAGCTCTGCTCAGCCTGGGAATCTCTACTACTTCCTTGGACCACGAGCCAGGCCCAGCACTGGGGCTCTTGGTGTATACAGCCTCTGGTCCACACAACAACCCCCCCCCCCAATTCACAAATGAGGGAACCGGGGCACAGAGAGGCTCCACAGCTTGCCCCAAATTGAGCAAGTTGAGAATTTGTCCAAAGGGTACCACATTGAGAGAGAGTCCTACACTTGTCCCAGAGTAAGGGCTCCAGAGCGACCAGAGGGGAGGGTCTCGAGGGCACTGGTCTACCTAGACATGGCATTTTGAATCCATACCTGTGTAGCACCTTCTGTAAGATTGGAGAAAACACCATTCTACTTCAGAAATGGGAGAAAAGAGCGCTGAAGATGTATTAATGCCTCTTAGGATCAGTACAATTACAGGGGTGGCAGGCAGGGGATTTTTCTGGACACTGAGGGTCGAACCAGCACCTCCTTCCCTGCTTGGCTGATGGCTTATCTTGGTGGCCCACCTGGTGAGGGGAGGTGCTGGAACACTGCTGGGGTCCGACTCGGTGACACCCCAGAGTCCCCCAGAGCCACTGTTGTTGGAGCCTCTGCAGGACCCGTCTGGAAGCTTTCTGGAGGCAGAAAGTGTCCTGGGCTCAGTGTCCCTCCCTACCCTAGCAATGGGTCTGCTGTTAGTGTTCTGAAGTTCTGATTTCCCCTCGGCTCCCCCTCAGAATGGCCAGAGCTATGTCCTGCTTGGGGCACCATGTTGCCTTGGCCACAGTGGGCATGCTACAATGAGCCTGTGAGCTCTTTCGTGTTCACAGACTTTTCTACCACTGTGAGAAGCAGGAAACGAAACTTGCCCACGCGATGACACCATCTCACTACGGGATGACACCCTCATGTCACGGCTCTCTGATGGCAGTTATCACTCCCTATTAGTATCAGATTCAGACAAGCATTCGCCGCTGGTAGCTCACTGGGGCCTCATAAAACTCCTGTTAGGCTCCCACCATCACCGTACGGATGAGGAAACTGGACCTGGGGCTTCCAGGCTGACCTGGCACCACCTCTCTCCACCGGCCACACTGCGCCCGTTCAGACACCAAGAAAGCGGTGCTGCCTGCTGCCTTTCCGGACCCCGTCCCTGGCAGCTCATAGCTTGGGCTACACCGAGGGGCCTCCCAGATGGACTCACGCAGAGCCCTCCCCATGATGTGGGTTCCTCCACACCTCAGAGAGGCCCCAGGCCCCTCCCCCAGGCCCACACAGTGTAGATGGGTGCCACCAGCTCGGAGGTGCCCTCTGTGGAGCTGCGTCACCCAGTGGGGCGCTCTCCCCTGCACTGTCCCGGGGCGATGATTCAGGCAGGTAAGTTCTTCGCAATGAACCAAGCACTGTCCCCAGAGCACCTCTGGGGAAGATGATAGATAAGGAGGCAGATCTATAAAAACTCTCTTGTCTGGGGCCCCCCGGCTGGCAGGTGATGGCAGCTGGACCAGGGCTCGCGCCTCTATATACTAGGCTCCTTCTCAGGGCAGAGAAAAGGGAGAGCGGCCATAGTGGCCTCAGACCTTCCAGCCCCAAGACTCTAGGACCACCTTACATCAGTCCTGACCTATGCAGGGGACCGATGGCTCCAAGGGCCAGGCACTGTGTCTCCCACGCAGGCCACCTCTGGGAAGCTTGGGAACATAATCCACCAGCCTTTGATCCCTTGATTACTCACCACCATCACTCTGAACTTGAATCCCTCCTCCTCCCCATCCCCTTCCATAAACGCGGTGAGAGTGGCCCCGCTCCACCCAAGCTTCAGATCTGTCAGGATATGGGCTTATACACCGCTTCCCCCACCCACCTCCTCAAGGTCAGTAGGATTTATGCTTGTGCAAAAACCTGCCCTCAAAGTTCAAGGTGGATGCAAAATGACTCTGCCCCAGGGGTAAAAGAGGATCTTTGGCCTACTATTTCAACTATTTTACCCCCCTTGTTTTATGGTAAGAAAACTGAGGCCCATGGAAGTGAAAGAACAGGAAATTGGGGACTTCACGGAACAGGGCAAAGTTGGGACCAGAAGTCAGGTGTCCTGGCTTCCAGCCCCACAGTGTCCTTCCTCTGGCTCCCCAGATCCTCAGCAATGATAGCCAGTGGCCATGCAAACATCTGACCTGGCTCATAATTTACTAACTTGTATACAAATATTAATCAGTTGCTGGCAGTCTTGCGTGCACACACTTGGCTGGTATCTGTGCTTTGTGTAGTCCACCCAAAGCTGCCCAGGGACCATTCCCACTGCAGCTGGGGAAATCCTGGCTTCCTATTTTGGGCCGTGTGTCTTGGACAGCTCAGAAAGAGAAGTGGGTTGGTCAAGAACAAGAGCCGGGCAAAGCCAGGGCCCTGTCCCAAGGCCCTGCAGCCACCCCCGGCCCGCCACCCTACCTGGCTCCCTACTTGCAGGTGTGCACATCGTAGATGCGGATGCACTCCTGGCAGCTCACGTAGCAGCACCAGTGGAAGATGCAGTGGCATTTCTCCTTCCGCTTCTCCGTCCTCGTGTTGTGGCCGCGGCCACAGCACAGCAGGTCGCAGCCATCGATGCCGTGGGAAGTGACATTGCAAGTCCGGTCCCTGGTGCCAAAGGAGCCCGTCTCGGGGTTGGGCTCGCAGAAGTTGGGGGAGTTCTCGTAGTAGACTAGGTCCCTCTCGGTGGGCGGCTTGAACAGCGCATACTTGGCGCGGAGGGTCTCCACCCAGCCGCGGGATTCGCGGTGCTTCTCCACCACCATCTCCGAGGCACTGTCGTACTTGTCCTTGAGAAAGTCGCCGATAGCGCGGAAGTCGGGTTGGGCCCACCAGCAGGTCTTGACCTCACAGCTGCCCGACAGCCCATGGCACTTGCATTTGAGGTGCATGTGGTCCAGGATGGTCTGGGGAAGAGGAGAAGCAGCTGGCCCCCAGCACGAACCCACCTAGGCCCTCCCGCTCTGCCCCCCCCCCCCGCCCGCCCCATCCCTGGAGCCTTCCTCTACTCCTACTGGGGGTCAGGAAGAGAAGGGATTGGGGGCTGAGGTGTGGACCTAAAGACTGACGACCATTGTTTCCCTCCCCTTCACAGCCCAAGCATTGGCAGAAATCAGCCATTTCTCAAAGCTGTAGGAGATAGGGAGGGTGATCCCCGTTTAACAGAGGGGGAAGCTGAGACCAGGAGCTTAAGTGACTCGCCGTAGGTCAAACAACCAGAGGAAGCCGTGGAGGCTGAATTCAAAGTCAGGCCCACCAGTCTTCGCGGCCCTGTCCAGGGCAGCCCAAGTGCACTGGATGGGCTGGCGGGTACCTGCTCCATGGGGCCCCTCACTCCCGAGCTGACGCATCCCCAGGCGGGCGCAGATGGGGAACAGCCCCAGGAGAATGGGTGAACAGAAGGGGTGATTGTGGGGTGTGGGTGGGGGCCAAGCTCCGCCAAGGGGAAAGAGGAGAGCAGGGAGCCCGGGATGCACAAGGGCCACCAGAAGGGCAGGGTGGGGCGGGGGCGAGGCCAGCCGGGAGGGACGGTCCCCGAAGGGGTACCGGGCGGGGTCGGGCGAGGGCGGCCGCAGCTCACCGTCCGGCCCGCCTCGTTGTTGTGCTTGTTCATGGCCGAGCGCGCGTCCGGCCTGTTCTCGCGCGCGTCCGCGAACTCCCGGGACACGAGCACCCCGAAGTCGGCGTCCTCGCTGCAGCCGCCCCACTTCCAGCCTTCGCCAGGTGGCCCCTTGTGGTGCGAGTCGCAGCCGCAGATGGTGGAGGTGCCCTCGGCACAGGAGCGCGTGACGGCGAAGGCCACGCCAGCAGAGGCGATGGCGTGCACGAAGGCCGACTCGCGGGTGGCTGCGGGGAGGGCATGGCTCAGGCCGGGTCCTGGGGCGCAGCCGCCCTGCCTCGACCTCCCCAGCCGGGAAGAAGGGCTCGCCAGCCCTGAGAAAGAGGGAGGAACCAAGGTGCCCTTCCGACCCCCTTTGGCCCAGCCTCTGAGGTATCCCCACTTTACAGATGAGCAAACTGAGGCCCGGGGCAGCTAACTGATTAACCCAGGGCCTCAACACCTGGTACAGGACAGAGCCGAGCTGTTAAAAGCAGGGGCAGAAACTGTAGCTCTGGCAGGTTGCTGAAGAGCTGTGGTCGTCCTGCTCTGTCCTGGCCCCGGGCCCCCTACCCTCCATCTGCCCGAGCTCCAGATACTGCAGCACAGGCGTGAGCCCTCCCACCGCTGAGAGAGCCTGAGGCCTGAGGGAGGGAAGCCTGGGAACCTACTGCCTAAACTACCCAAGTCCACCCCATCCCCCACCTAGATGCACTTGGGCAGACCCCTTCCTTTTCTGAGTCTCAGTTACCCTCTTTGTAAAACGGGTATGACTTCCCTCTGCCACCAGAGTTCCTGACCAGGAGGGCAGTGGCCCGAGTCCCAAACCCCTTCCCTGCCACCACGGGGAGGATCGGAACACAGGGTAGAATCCCCTGAAGGAAAAGGAGAACTTCTCAGGGGTGTCCCCCAACCTCATGATCCTGATAACCACGTTTGAGCGCTCAGTATGCACCAGATTCTGCCCTTCCTATTCTTGATCTCATTTAATCCTCTTAGCTAGGAGGCAGAAAGTCTTAATTTGGGCCCATTTTACAGATGCAGACACTGAGGATTAGAAGGCCAAGGCCTGGGTGACCTGCAGTCCAACCACCTCTCTCCGGGACAGGCGAGGAACCTAGAGCGAGGAACCTAGAGTGGCAGGTGACCTGCCCAAGGCCACGCAGGCCGGCCTAGAAGCCGGGGCTCCCATCCCGAGCTCTGAGAGAGATCGCGGCCCGGCACCCAGGCGGGAAGCCTGAGAGCCTCGTGGGCCGCCTGCGGAGGAGCTGCCCGTCCCGCTTCCACGGACAGCGCCGCCGGCGCACCGAGCCCGCGGGCGGCCAAGGCCCCGCCCCCCCCCGGCCCCCTCTCCTCGTCTGCGTTCCGGCTCCCGCCCTCCCCTGGGCGCCCGGGGGCGGTGGCGCCGAGGGCCAGCGCCTCGCTTCCGGCCGGGCCAGCGGCCTCTCGCGGCGGCGGCGGCGCCCGGGCCCCGGGCCGCGCTCGGTTCCCAGCCCCGGGGACGCGGGGGCGGCGGGGGCGGCGGGGGCGGGGCGGGGATTAGCCTGGGAGCGGCGCTGACAGCCCCGCTGTGCCGGTCCCCGTCCGGCGGGGCCCGCTGGGCCGCTCAATCCGCCTTTGTTCGCGCGGTGTCACACCGCATTACCCGCATAATGCGGCCGCCGGGCCCGGGCCGCCGGGCCGGTCGCCACCGCGTAGCAACGGGCGGCTCCCGCGGCCGGGCCGCGCCCCCGGCCCCGGCGCCGGCCCGCGAAATCCCCATTGAAGCGGCGCCCCCCGCCCCCGCGCCGCGCCGAATGGCCAGAGGGCGTGTGAATGGCGCGGCGGCCGCAGCGGGCGCGGGGCCGGGCCGCGCGGTGGGGGGGCGGCGCTCGGGCCCCTTTCAAGCCGCCTAAGCCCCTCCGGGCCGCCCGCGCCGCCCCGCCCGCGGAACGCGATCCCGGGCTCGCCTGCGCCCCACCGTCGCGGCCCGTCGCCTTCCGGCCGCTGACCGCCGCGGCCCCCTCCCCCCCCCACCCCGCCCCACGGGTGCCGCGCGAGTCCCCCGCCTGCCGCCGCCCGGCCTCCGGGCCGGCCAACCGTGGGGAGCGGGGCCCGGCCTCCGCGGACGGTGCGCGCCCCTGGCAGGGCGCCCCCGCCGCAGCCGCAGCCGCAGCCGCCTGCCTGGCTCTCAAAGCATGTGTGTTGGGGGGGGGGGCGTGTGCAGAGATTAACGCGCGGCTGCGCGCGCGGCGTGGGTGGGGACTCGCCGAAGCCCGCGTGCCGGCGTGGAGCCTTCTTCTCGGACCTTCCTCGGCTTCATCAAATTCCTAGAGTTTCTGACATATTACCCAGCTCCCCACCCCTGCCCAACACAGAACCGCCCTCTTGCAATTTAGAGATGAAGGCAGGTACCAGAAAACGTTTAACACAGACGTGCATGGGTAATAGGCTCAAAGGCCCGATTTTCATTGCCAAATGTCCCAAGCGGGGAAGAGCAATCAGAAGGCAAGTCTTGCTTTTGGGGAGCGCGTCTAGACGCCAGGCTGTTTGATTAAGCGCTACCTGGCCCGAGGTGGGGCACCGGAAGGCGGTGAGACTGACACACCGGGCAAGATCAGGTTTGAAATGCAAACCGCCGCCACTTGGCCCCAATTAGAGGCCAAACCTTTTATGTAAACAAGGAATAATTAGCTTTGGTAATAGAAGCGTAAACAGAATCATCATCCATTGATTCGCTAATTGCTCTTCTGTCCCTTGACAATGGCCTGTAGGTCAGACAGTCCCAGCATACCTGAGGCCCAGGTAAAGGGGGACCGCACACTAATATGTAGGGGGTCAGTGCCCCCCATCGCCCACACCCCCCCTTCATCAGATCCACCTGGCTCTCAGATCCCTTTTCCTTCTGGCTATAAATACAGTTCTTGTAAAAGAAGGGAGGGCCAGGCTCACCAGTTTGGGTGGCAAAACCCCAGGGGGTGGTCGGGAGGATTCAAGTTGCTGCGGAAAGGGACTGGTGGCTCCCAGGAGACCAGCTGGGGTCATTAAATTCCAGGACACGGCTATTCCTCAGAGGTGTCCATCTTCAGCCCAGAACTCTCCAGCCCCGAAGTCCCCTTCTCGGGAGCAGTGGCCCCCCTCATCCCTCTCCCCTGGTCATGCTTGAGGTCAAGTTGTGTGAATGCCATTCATTTCAGGCACTAGCCGGTTAGACTGGCAGGTTGCAGGAGGGCGGGAAAGTTACCCGGAGGCCGGCTCGCCCTCTAGCCCCTCCACAGTCTGGGCAGATCCAGCGTGCAGGGGTATGGGGGTCAGCAGAATCTTCTCAATGCAATGCCACCAGCACCTGACAGTTTCCTCAGCTCCAGAATTTTCTATATGGGAGGGACCTATAGGTGGTGATGCTCTCCACCCCGCCCCCCCCCCACAAAAGCAAGATTTGCATAGCACTTAACACAGTGTTGGGAAAATGTCACAAATGTCCACAACAAAGCCTGCCCCCCTCCACTGCGCAAGCTGGGAGGGGGGTGGGGAGGAAGGCCATGGCCTCCTGTCCTGCCCTAGGATCTCAGGATACAGAGCATCTCCAGGCTGCTCAGCCCCCAGCAGCAAGCACCTGGGAAGGTGTGGCGGCCATGGTGACAGTCTGGGTTGGTCCAGAGAGGGAGCTGACCCACTTTTGTGGAGGCTGCAGGTCCTGACCAGCTTTACGGCCCTCTCCTGGGGACCCCAGGCTGAGAGCTGAGGCTCCCCGAGGGGGAAGAGTCACTGTGTCCTCAGGCCCTCCCCCCACCCGCTACCTGGCCCAGAGACAGTACCTTTGTCCAGGACGGGCCCGAAGATGGCCAGGCTGTCGTCTATGGTGGTGCAGTTCCAGCGGCGGCCCCGGAACTGGTGCTGGCACTCCTGGATGCCCAGTTTCACGCCCTCGGCCACGCTGGGCATGATTTCGATGTAATTCCGGCAGAAGCGCAGTTGCTTGGGGACCAGGCCTGGGATGGAGCCGCAGAGCAGGGGCTGTGAGCCCAGGGATGTGTACTGCTGGCCCAGGGCCAGGGACCTGCGGGCAGACAGAGGGTGGTGGCACATGGCCCATCAGGGGCCTTTTTTCTTCCTCGTGAGCCCTCTGGGGTAGGTGGAGCCATGCAGGGCCCGTGGGTCAGCCTGAGCCCAGAGCCTCGAGCAGCCCGGCACCTGAGTGCGTTCCCTGCCCTCAGCAATACGCTGCCCCTTGAAGGGCAGACCTCTGGTCCAGCCAGTCATGGTGGCATGTCGGACGTGAGCGTGGGGACCCACAGAAACCTCTTGCGGGGGCACTTGGGGGCCATGCAATACCATGAAAAAAACCCCTGGACTGGAAAGGTGGATTTGGGGGCCCAGGTTAAGTCCCTCCTAGGCTCTGGGCCAGTTGCCCTGATGGGCCCTGAAGCAGTTGGGCTGGACAATCTTCTAGGGAGTCTAAGTGTCCGGGGTCACACAGAGACTCCAGTGACCCATGGGAAATAACCCAAACCTAAAGCGAGGGAGGCGGCAGGAGTTGGCTTGACCCCAGTCCCATCTCAGATGAAGTAGAGAAGCAGAGAAGCCCAGTCCCAGCGGGGAACTCGTATGTACACGTGTGCCTGAGGTTTGCGCGCACGCGCACACACACACTGCCCACGGCGGTGTCCCTGAGTCTCCTCCCCAGGACGCTGCCTGCCCAGCCAATAGCCCCCCAGCGCCTCCTCGGGGAACTGGTGGCTTCTACTAGGCCCTACGTCTTTTGTCCTCCAGGCCCTCCATGACCATCTTGGCAGCTTCCTAGAAGTTTCTAGAGTGCCGTCTTCCCTCTCACCAGAGACTGGAGCTTGGCTTTGTGTCAATGACAAGTGTAGCTCAGTGTCAGGAGGGAGAAGATTCCAGCTCATACTCTCCCAGCCAACACTCATGACCTTAGTCAAGTCACCTTACTCTTCTAACCCTCATTTCTCAATCAATCTCCTGTCAACCTCTCAGCTTTTATAAAGAGTCAACAGAAGGGAAGGTCTTGTGGGGAGCGAGGAACAAGAGTTTAAAATACTAGAAAGCCAAGGTGCTGTTCTTCCCCTCTCTCCCCCAGGACAAGAACAGCAGGGATGACATTTTGCAGGAGAAACTGAGAAAATGATCTGTGGGTCTCAGCGGACTCGAAGGCCAGTAGCAATCAGCCTTGTGATCAGGGACAGTGTGAGCTGGAAGAAGGCTTGCATGGGGGTCCATCTCCTCCCCCTTCACATCCAGCACTGACCCAAGGCTCCATCCAGTCTGGCAGTGACCTCAGTCGAGTCCCCCACACAAAATCATGACAGAAGCCTTGGGAAGAGGGATCAGAAGACCCCAAATGCAGATGGGGAAAACACACACACGCGCAGGCTTCCTGGACTAGACATAGGGCTGAACTAAACGTCTGCCACTTATCAGCTCTTATTCTGCGCCGGCTGCTTTACCTGTGGCATTTCTGATCACTTCTCCAAGGTTGGAGAACATCACTACCCCCCAGATGAGGAAGCCGAGGTTTAGGAAGTAAGTTAGCTTGCTCAAGGCTTTTTGATGCCAGGCCTGTGGCAGAGCACAGCATGCTCACCGGCCTGAGCCTTTTCCTTGGGTTTGCTTCGTGGAATCCTTATTCCAACGGTATGACACAGAAGGGCCTTTACAGTGGCCCTGTTTTTGGGTGGCGCAGCCTTGTATACTGAGCACCCAGCCCAGACCACAGAGCTGCTAAGGAGTTGCTCATTGGATCCCAGGCCATCTGACTCCAGAGCCTGGGGGCCAAACCACTGTGCCACCTGCCTTCTGGGCAATGCCCGCTTGGGGCCTGAGGCAGGGGGCTGGCGTGAGGGGCTGGCCGTAGGCCTGGCCCATCTGTGCCCTGAGCCTCACCGCGGATCCCATGAGTGGAACAGAGTGGGTCAGCCCAGAGCTCCCTGATGGGCACATGGCACGCAGCCCCTGATGGGGCCCTGCAGCCTGTTCTCCCCTGCTCCCACCCTGGTTACGGTTATAAACAGCTTATCACGAGAATAATGATATTCAAATATCTATCACTGATTATATGCAGTTCTAAGCACTCATGTCTCTTGCCTTGTGTAATCCTCGTTGCAGCAAGTCTATGAGGTAGGAACTTCATTTATCATCATTATCCCATTTCCTAGACTAGGAAACTGAGGCCAGGAAGCTAAGTAACCCGCCCCAGTCTGCAGGACTGCACAGTGCCAGAGTTGAGCCTCCCTCCCCGTTCAGGCTGCCTCCCCATGGGCTCTTTTCTTTTTTTTTAAGATTTGTAATTATTTATTTGAGAGAAAGAGAGCACAGGTGGGGAGGAGAGGGAGAAGTAGACTCCCCACTGAGCAGGGAGCCTGACATGGGGCTCGGTCTCAAGACCCTGGGATCATGACCTGAGCCGAAGGCAGATGCTCAACCGACTGAGCCCCCCAGGCGTCCCTCCCCACGTGCTCTTAACCCGCACCTGCAGCCCTGCCCTGCCCTGCCCTGCCCACCGCCCCAGCAGCTCTACAATCCCTGCAGCGGGAGCGGGGCCCAGGGCTCGGGGTGGAGAGAGTGCAGCGCCAAGCGAGCGGGCGGCGCAGGAGCAAGGCTCCCCTGGGAAGAAGCCCAGGCCTTCCCCACTTCCTCCTCTGACATTTAGGACCTGAAGCCCCAGATGAAGAGAACAATTGGAGAGGGGAGCTGAGACCCAATAGGGGGGCTTCTGCCACCCCCGGAACCACACCTTGATTTGGTCTGAATGGGGTGGTGATTCCTGGCCACCTCCCCATGCCCTGGTCTGGCCCTGCCTGTCCCAGAGCAGCATGGGAAGATCTGGCAGCCACTTCCCAGCCTCAGAGTCCCTCCCCTTTGGCCAGAGCCCGTCTCCCCAGTGTCCCCATCACAGGCACCTTGGTCCATGCCCGGGTCCGGAGGTGTGGACTGCCCCTGTGGTGGCCACACTTGCCATCAGCTTGGCCACCTGCCCCCACGACACACTCTGATCTGGGCCAGTCTGCCCCACAGTCACTTCTGGCACCAGGGACGCTGGCCTATGTTCCCATGTCACCCCCCCATTATTGGTCTGCTCACCAGCCAAGGCCCCGAGTGCCCCAAGGCTCCAGCCTCCTTTTGCCCAGAGATGGGCATCCTCCATCACTTTCCTCCTTCCTAGCTCTCTCCTAGCCCCTCAGCAGGCCCAGGCCCCCTCAAGCTAAGCTGAGTCCCGGACTAGAATTAGAACCTATGAGAGGAGCCCTAAGAGAATGTGAAGCCCGTTTACATAGATGAAAAAGCGAACGGCCCAAAGAGAGAGGTGGCTTGCCCACGGCTGCACAGCCAGAACCGCGGAGCCCGGCCGGGCCGCTCGCCACAGCAGAGAAGGGACGCCGAGGAGTGGGGATGCCCCCGCTGGCTCTTCATTTCCACTTGGTGACACCTCTTCCCGTCCCCACCCTCCAAAGGGGCTCCCGCTCCCTGGTTTCACCAGCTCCCTTGCCCGGGGTCCAAGGTGGGCCTCCGCAGCCCGGCAGAACCCCCGAGCCCTGGGCACCGGCCTGCCGCAGAGGCCAGAGTTGCTCCTCAAACTTCCCCCAGCAGGGAGAGGCCTCGTTCCCTGCCCCGCCTCTGAAGGACACCAAGTCCTTCCTGCTGGACGACTGTGGTCTCTCCGCCAGCCCAAGCACATTCTGTCTTGCCCTCCGCGGTCACGTGCAATGCCAGCCGTCACGACGGCACCCGTTTCTTCCGCACGTCTGTGCCCGGCACGTCACATACATCACCTCATTAGATCTTCACAACAGCTCCGGGGGGGGGGGGGTGGGCATTGCCGCCCCCATTTTACAGAGGGGGAAACCGAGGCTGAGAGAAGCTGGGCAACTTACACAGGGAAGTGGCTGAGCTAGAATTCCACGCTGGTTTTGTCGGACTCCGAGTATGACGCCCTCTGAAAACAACTCTGCGCCGCAGAGATGATGAGCTTTTTTTTTTTTCTTTCAAAGATTTTTTTTTATTTATTTGAGAGAGAGCGAGAGAGCAGGAACAGGAGCAGAGGGAGAAGCGGGCTCCCCACTACGGGGCTCGATCCCAGGACCCCGAGATCATGACCTGAGCCGAAGGCAGACGCTTCACCGACTGAGCCCCCCAGGCGCCCCCAGAAATGATGAGTTCTTTCCCTTCTGGCCAAACCCGGGCTCCTCCCTGCTGCCCAGGGGCCAACCCAGTGTGCACCCCAGAGCCAGGCTGCCCGGTGCAGACCCAGCTCTGCTGTTTCCTAACTACTGATCTCAAACAATTCACTCAGCCTTTCCCTGCCTCAGTTTCCTCACCTGTAAAATAGACATAATAAGAGGAAGGAATGATAAAAAGCACCAAGCACATAGGAAGCCCTGTATTTAGGGGCTGTCCCCAGCACTTTGTCCCCTGTCCTGTCAGCAAACTCCTGCCTCCTGCCCTCCCATTCCTGACTTGATAGAACACGTCAGAATTTCCAGAACCCCTTCCCATCCATTACTGGGAAGGATGCCTTGGATCAGAGCAAAGTCGGCCCCTTCCCTGGCAGCTCAGTCCTAACTGAGGTGGCTGGATGCGGACATTTGTGACCTGGCTCAGTGTTAAAGGTAACCCAAAGGGCAAGGGCAGGGGGACATTACCAGAATGCTCCATTCAAGGGTTTCAGCTCAGATCTGGACATCCTGCTGGTCATGGGCAAGTCCCCCTGGGGATGGGGGCAATGGGCTGGGGATGGGGCTAATGATGCCTTGGCCATGGAATTGATTGCTGCGGGATAGCTGCCCTCCCCCACACGTGGCCTGGCACCCCTGACCCCGAGCCTCCTCCCCACACAGTGCTCAGGACTGAAATTCCACCGCCACAGATGCATCAATTTCACCCACAGCTCCTTGTCCCCACTATGAAGCACATGCTCCCCTGGGGGGGGGGTCACACAGTGAGCCTCATTCTCCTTCATTCTTCCTCCCAGAGTACAAGGAGCTCGGGGTGCTCTGCCCGCCCGCCACCTCTCACCCCTCCACACCTCTGTGCAGACTAAGCCCCCTCTGCCCGGAGAGCCTGTCTGCTGCCAGCCCCGGGCAAACATCTTACCCTGTCCTCAAGACAGGACTCCTGGAGGGCGCCTGGGTGGCTCAGATGGTTAAGTCTTTGCCTTTGACTCAGGTCATCATCCCAGGGTCCAGGAATCGAGCCCCGCCTCAGACTCCCTGCCCAACGGGAGGGAGCTGCTTCTCCCTCCCTCCGTCTGCCCCTCTCTCCACCTATCCCTCTGCTCGCTCTTGCTCTCAAAAAAAAAAAAAAAAAAAATCTTAAAAAAAAAAAAAGGACTCCTGGGTCGCCTCCTTTCTAAAGACTTCCACGGACTCCCAGACAGAAGTAACCTCTCCTGCCTCTGTGTCTTTCCTGCATCCTAGTCAAACCTTCTTATCTCCACGTGCTGGACTCATTTGTTTCCAGTTCGGTCTGGCTGTGGGAGTGCGAGTTCCCTGAGGATAGAGGGTGCGCCTCCTCCCGTTTCCCCAACACTTTGCTCCACACCAGACACACACACACACACACACGCGCGCGCGCGCGCGCGCGGGCACAGTCGGTCTACCGAAAGGCCAGGCACGTGATAGGTAGGAATGAAGGAACCACTCCTTCCCCAAAAGGCCAGTCTGATCCCCCCTGTCTTGCAGCTCCTTAGCCTCACTCCCCAGGAATGCAGGCATCCGGAGGCTTCGCCTCCACACAGGACAAGACTCCTCGGTTCCGCTGAGGAAGTCCCTACGGTTAGGACCTCAGACAACAGCCAGGCTCCCAAGGGAGGTAGGGACCCCGCCTGGCACCGGCAGCTGGTGAGGGGGAGGGCAAAGGGCACCGCCAGGCCTTCCCAGCTGGGCAGGGGCTATTTATACCCAGCTCCTGGCCTGGCCCTGCCCGAGGGCCCTGCCACCCTACCCTGAGGACAGCTCATCCTCCACCCCAACCACCCACTGCCCAGCTGGGCTGAGGACAGACACAGACAGCCGGGCAGATGGGCAGCAGGGGCCAGCAAGCAACAGGCTGCTCGTGGGGCCCTCGATGTTGACCTCTCAGAGTGAAATTCCCTCCCCAAGGAGGCCGGGCTTCAGTATGTGCACGGCCTTCGGGGACTCCCGCTGCTCCCTGGTTCTTGGCCTCCCCCCTCCCCTGCCCCGACAACACCTCTGTCTCCAGAGGGCCAAAGGTGGGCTCGCGCCGCGAGCTAGGGCAGAGGTAAAACGTCTAACCGCAGAATGCAGGCCAGCCTAGATGCTAACTTGACTTAAACATCTATCACAACGGCGGGACACTAACAGGTGTCCTGTGTAAGGTGTCCCGGTGGGTGACGCTGGCACTGTCGACCCCCAGGTTCTGCCACCCCCCCCCCAAGCATAATAGGATTTTAGAGACGGAGGGGCCTCGGGAGGCATCCAGTTCCAGGTGTTTTGTATGTGTTAGCCGTTTTTTCCCAGATGGAATCATACACAACCCCCCCCCACTACCATACATAAAACCAAGAAAAAGAGGGGCCCGTTCCTCTTTTAAAGCCACACAGAGAATTACCACATGATCCAGAAATTCCAGTCCCAGCTACGTGCCCACGGGAGGTGAAAGCAGGCGCGCAAAGAGACGCCGGGCCGTCGGTGTCATGACGGCCATCTTCACCACAGCCAACAGGTGGGCACCCCAAGTGTCCATCCGATGCATACACAACAGAATGTGGCCTATCCATGGAATGAAGGAATGAAGGAAGGAATGAAGTTCGGACACCAGCTACGACATGGATGAACCTTGACAACGTGATGCTGAGTGAAAAAAGCCATTTTTTCAAATGTCCAAAAGGACAGCTATCGTAGGACCCCCCTTACGTGAGGCACCCAGAATAGGCAAATTGCTCGTGACAGAAAGTAGAGTAGAGGTTACCAGAGGCTGGGGAATGGGAGGGAAGGTAGTGCTTTGTGAGTATAGTTCCTGCCCCCACCACGGCCGCTCTGCAGGATGGAACCTGAGAACCACAGGTCTAGTCTAATCCCTTCCTTCTCCAGTTGGGACGACTGAGGCTTGGAGAGGGTCCCAAGCTACACAGTCACATATAGAAGATGGGCGGGGACACAGCCGCAGGAAAGTCTCCCCTTCTCCTCCTTCCGGTCTCAGGTGGGCTCCATGGCCAAACCTCCCCTACTTGTGCCTTTCTTGGAGTCAGGAAGGTCCTCACCTTGCCCCAGGGCAAGCCTCAGTATCTCTGCCAGCCCCAGACAGGGCACCCGCCATGGGTGTTGAGAGGGAGGGAAGGAGACAGAAACCACTTGCCCGGCGGTCATCTGTGTCTCTCTCTCCTCCAGAGTGACCACCATGTTTCCAGAAGCCCTACAATAACCCAGGGCTTGCTGGCTCCTGGGCAGTACTAGACAGGTGCCCTCCCTGCTCCTGGGTCCAGTGGGGCCCCACCCTGGCCTGGGCTTCTCTCCAGAAGGAGAAGGGAAGCCTTGAAAATGGACAGGAAGTCCAAGAGCCAAGTGCTGGTTTGGGAACATAAGGCAGGCTACTACCTTTCCATTGAGGTCAAGAGGCCCTTCAGGGCTGACGGACAGCATGAGGGGAGGCTGTTGAGTTCAGTGGCCCATACGGAGTGGGGCAGGCCAGGGACGGACGCATCCAACTCCTGGAATGACATGAGCTATAACCCACAATGGCAAGGCCATCCCTGCTCCTGATGTGGGAGGCCCCGGTGAGGACGCTCCGCTCACCCTGGTGCCTTGGCCGGGAGCTTGTGACAGAGCAAGACAGACCTAACTCAAGGTTCACAAGTCACATCTCTCCTGGCCCAGCCACTGATCCTCCCTGGAGCATGTGTGGACCCCATGGGTGCTGAGCATGAATTCAACCCCGCACCCATCTCAGTGCAGGTCAAGGCTAGGGAGTCACTTCTGAGTGCAAAGGGGCTCCTGAGCTCCCTCCATCCGCAGAGCAGGCCTAGAGACACCGCAAGGGATGCCTTTCATCAAGGAGGGGCCATCTGGTTCTCGTGGGCCTCCAGCAGCCTCGGAAGCACCCTCGTTTACGTATAGGACGGGAAGGGGATGGGGAGGGTAGAAAGGGTCCATGCACTGAGCTGGGACCCGGAATCAATGAAGAAACAACTATAAGGGCTTCTAAGCTCATGGAGGCCCAGGCCTCCCGCTGGGCTCCCCAAGTTGACTTAGTCCCAGCCAGCCAGGCAGCCGAGGGCCCCGGGAGGGCAATGGCAATGAGGAATGGATGGAGGTGCCCACCCGGGGGAGAGCAGGTTAAAGTCTTCCTTTGGTAAACAGATTCATTCCCCGCCTAGTCACTCAACAGGCATTTGAGCGATGACTTGGAATCAGGCAGAGTGCCAGGTGCTGGGGACACGGAGAGGCCTTAGCCACACCCACGGAGCGCCCAGACCAGGACACATCTGTCAGTTACGGAGCCACAGCATTTTTCCAGCACCTACTAGGTCTGGGTACCGGGGGTGCCGCCAACAAGGGACAGAGCATCCCAAGGCCCTTGTAACCGACAACCCAAGTTACCACCACGCCAGAGAGCGCACGGTCGGGGCCGAGAGCTGCAGGAAGGCAGAGGCGAGAGGGTCCCAGCCAGTGGTGATCGTGAAGGCATGGCTGGGGCTCCCTCGGGAGGCGCTGGGGTGGCAGGGAAGCCCCAGGCACAAGGGGGGAGATGGAACTGCAGCTGTTCTAGCCCCCGCTGGAGCCCAGAAGCTGTACAAAGGAGCCAGGAGGAGAAAGGGGCCCTGAGTGCCAAGCTTTATCCAGGCAACCTGGGCAGCCACTAGAGGCTCCTGAACTGGGCTTTGGAAATATTAGTCTATTAGACAAAATCTAACTGCAAAATGGGGCCCCGGGGGGTGGGCACTAGTGACCCACGGCTGGGAAAGGGAGGCTGGTGTGACAGTTGATGCTAAGGAGAGCGTCAGGCTTGGCTGCACGTTACAACCCCTGGGGGGCACGTTTCTTGGGTCTGGGGTGAACCCCTTGTGTGGCTGGGGCTGGGTACCACCCGTCTGGGCTAGCAGGGCCTGTGGCAGCAGGTCTCAGGAGAGAGGCATTAGGAGCAGAGAGGAAGCGGTGAATAAGGATGGTCACAGGGGCCACAGGAAGAAGGAGGAGAGCATGACGGAGGTTTTAAGCCAGGATGATCAGGAAGATGGATATGATGTCAACAAAGAAAGGGAACGTAAGAGGTGAAGCAGGTTTGGGAACAAAGACAGTTTGTGGGGCCGATGAGACCTCCAGGCACCTGAGTCCAGATAGTGCTGAGAAAGAGCCTGGAGATTCAGATTTGGGGATCCGTGGTGGACCTAATAGTTGAATGACACTTGAGGCCTCCCCGGTGGGCACACAGTAAAGGGTGAGACAACCTGGGAGCCTCGTGGTGTGGGTGCTGGACGCCATGTGCCAAGGGAGGAGCCCCAGGAATGCGGGGCACTTCTGGGAGGGAGGGCACCAGCGCAGGGGTGGGGACATCATATCAGACGGACCTCACACTTCAGGCCAGGAAATGGGGAGGGCTGTCCCAAAACCCCGCAGGAGGCAGCTCGGTTGGGCCTCACTCAGCCAACATAGGCACCAAGCGCCCACGTCCGGCTTCTGTTTCCCGGTATTTCTGATGAGGTCCTCGCGGAGGCGCGGCGAACGTACTTGGACTGAGTGGGTCACCACACCCTTCCTTTGCTCTGGTCTTTCCCGCTTCCACTCTTGTCCCCACCCTCCTCCCTGGGTGAGAGGTCTGAACACACACTAAACCATCAAGCCATCCCATCCGCACCCCCTCATCCTCCGAAGGGGCCCCTCCCTGTGCACATGGGGGGCACCTCCCAGCCTTGCCCCTTCTCCTCCTACCTGGGAGCCACAAAGGTAGCCCTTCCCTCTCACCCTGGGGCACCCTTTGGTTGGCTCAGCTGAAATCTGGGCCTTTGGACTTCGGTCAGCCTTTTCTGGACCTAGCACCCTGTAGTGTGCGCCCAAGGTCACCGCAAGTGTGGCGGGAACAGGAAGATGGGAGACTGGGAGTGAACGTGAGGGAAAGTGCGTATTCCAGGCCAACTGTCTACACCACTACAGATGGGAAACCTACACATCCTCCAAACACGAAGCCAAAGTAAAGAGCCATCCCCCCCCCCCCCACACTGGGCAGCACTGAGGACTCGCCACGAGAGCCCAAGAAGGCTCTGCCTCCCTTCCTCTCTCTCCCCAAACTCTCCAACACCACTTGCTGGCCCTACTGGCCAAGTGGTCACGTCTACATTCGGTGAGTGACTTTGACCACTGCCGTCTGCCTGCCGCCTTCTAGAGGTCCCCTTGCAGGGCCAAGTGGGGCCCTCCGAGGAGGTGCGCTGAGACCGCCTGAGAGCTCAGAGGGGCCACAGCTCTGGGTGAGCGTGGAAGGAAGAGAAGGGGTGGGTGGTGGACACTCCAAGCCAAGGGATCAAAGACTGAGTCCCCGTCAGAGAGGGGAGGCGGAGGTGCTGGCCCCGAGCTCCATCCGCCATCCCGTCCCGGAGCCCTGTGGGATGTTTCTCTGGGGAGAAGAGGGCGGGCGGGAGGGGAAGGCGGGCCAGCCTCAGCTGGAATGTTACAGCTTCTGTTCTCCAAAGCAGCTCCCGGAGCGCCTGGCCTGTGGCTCCCGGCTGATCTGATAAGATGTGACAAGGCGGCCTGAAAAATGTTGAAACCTGTAAAATGTTTAAACCTGTTTTTTGGTTGTGTTGTGAGCACGAGGGTTTTATTTATTTATTTTTTTTCCCCTCAATTTCATAGGAAAGTGGAGTTGATCAGAGTGGAGACGGGGAGGAAGGTGGAAGAAAGGGAGGGTCCCCTTCAGCCAAATTGAGAGGCAGGGCTCAGAGCAGGATGGTCAGACCTGGGGAGGTGGAAAGGTACGTGAGAAATGGGATGATGAAGGGAGGAAGGGCCTGACGGCAGTTGGGGGGTGGCGGGGGAGAAGGCGAGGGGAATGGAGGCGGGGAGCTGGTGGCCTGTTGGCAGCTCCAGCGCGGGTCTCCTCGGGGCTGTGTCCTCCCTCAGCACCCCGAGGGGACGCAGTGAGCTGAGGGTACCCTCCTTCAGGCAGGTACCGGCCCAGGAAGACTCGCCGTGGGGCACCGAAGTGCCTAAGCCCAGGTGGGTATCCAGAGAGAAGTGAAAGGGGTCCAGGCCCACGGCCTCGCCCCTAGACTCCCCGAGGTTCTCCCGAAAGTCACCAAGACCACAGGCAGACGAATGCTCACGGGGCACCAGAGGGGGAAGCCGCTCCCAGGTCCACTTGCTTTGCGGAGCAGTTCAGGGCTCACGGCTGAGCCCTGATGATCCCATACTTGTTCGGTGGCAATCCTGCTCCTTCCCAGGTGAAGCTGCAGCCCAACCTCTGCTCTCAGACACACAAGGGGTTGCCATGCTCTCTGCAGATGAGGTGACTGAGGCCCAAAGACATTAAATGACTAGCCTAGGGTCACAACACCCCCGCCTACCAGTTTTGGGTGGCCCTCTGAAAGTTCCCTCAGTGGGTCCTGTCTTTCCCACCGGAGAGACACAAAGCATTCCAGAAACCATGGTGGGACCAGGGGTCTCTGGGTGCTCACTGGTACAAGGTAGATGCTTAATAAAGGCCTGCTGAATAAAAGTGTCTGCCCGAGGAGGTTCTCCTGCTGGTTCTTTGGCTAGTTGGGGGAGGTGGGGAGGGGCACAAGATGCCCGAGGAAGGCTTCAGAAGCATTCTGTAAAGAGCCACACACGTTCATTCTTCTGTTACGCACGGACGGTACCAGGCCGTAGAATGTTGAAGCTGGGTGGGGTCTTGGGCTAATTCATTAGTCCACTCCCTCAGGGGAAACTAAGGCCCAGAGACGCAGGGTGACTTGTTCAGGGTTCCTCCACTGGTTGGAGGTAGCGCAGGGCTCATCCCAGGCCCTGTGACCCTAACCAGACCTCGGTCTCCCTCACACTGTGCAGGCCCTTCTCAAAGCCCCCCGTCCAAGGGCGGGGGCTTCGCTCAGTACACGGGCACCCCGTGCCTGGCGTGCGTAAGCCGTAGGCTCCATCTTCCTCAGAGGTCCCCGCCCTGGAGCACGACAGACATCCCCACAGGTGGCCGCGGCAATAGCACAGCGTGAGGGTGGAAACCTCCATCTTCAAAGGGGTCACCTTTGAGCTGGGCCTTGCAGATGAGCTCAGCTTGGACACCCGTGACTCCTGGATCTTGGCCATTTGTTTCTTCTGCCTCCCCTTCCACCAACCAGAGGTCTGATTTAAACTTTTCCTGAACCACGTTTGCACCTCTAGCGCCTTTCAGCCCGGGGACACTTCTCCCCTTCCCCTCTCCTCCAGTCCCTGAGTTATATAAGGCAGGGGTCAGCCTCCCATTTTCCAGATGGGGAAATGAGGGCCCTACAGGGTTAGGTTGCTTGTTCTGAGAAGCCACCACGTCTGCTGGTCCCCAGGCCAGGATTTTTCTGGGTTCGCACACTCCTTTACCCTTCAAGCCAGTTCCAGTAAAAGACAAGACAGAGCCTGCCTAGCCCTCTTGTTCACTTTGGACTTCTATTCAGCCATCAGGGTTTGATTTTAAAACCCCCTTCTTAATGGTCCAGTTTGAACTGCTCCCTCTGGATATTTCCCAGTTCTTATATATACCCGAGGGGAGCCTTAAACACATCCCACTGAATTGTCCATTGACTCTGTTTCTCCACTAAAACCGAGTTTTTTGAGAGGATGAATTACTTCACTCATTTTTGTACGAAGGGCAGAGTGTCTGGTTCCCCCCAGGCACCCGGAGCGCTCCACCTGACTAGCCCAGACATTCTCCTCACCTCCTCAGCTCCGGCAGGCCACCAGCAGGCCAAGCTGAGGGCAGAGGGTGGCCCTACTGGCTCTCTGGGACTTATTACGCAGCTGCGGTCTCTACCATCCAGAAATCCTTTGTTTGACTCCTAGGAAGAGGCCCAGGAGGGACCACGGAAAGGAGAACCACTTGGCTGGGAATTCCTCCTCACAGCAGCCCTCCTTGCTCCTCTGCAAGCCATGGGCTTGGTGTGTATCTTCATTCAACAAACATGTATGCCGGGCCAAGCCCTGTGCCGGGTGCTGGGAGCACAGAGAAGTGGTGGGGGGCACCTCTGGTCTTGCAAGAACTCCCAGCTGAGCCAGGGAGCTGCCCCCGGAAGCCCCACGCTCCTCCCCTGCTGGGGCCCAGATGCCCACCCACCCTGCCTCACCCCCGATAGCACTGATCACACACTGGCGAAGGCTGGGCTCTCGAGGTCTTCACCACCTTCCAGAGGACGGGGGACAAACTTTTATCAGCTAGCTGCGGCTAGTCTGGGGTACAGACCGTGGCACTACGGCGCCCAGATTGCTGGTGGTGGTTTTGAAAAATACAGACACCTGGGACCCACAGCCAGCCCTGCTGAATCAGACTTTCTGGGGAGGAGTCCAGAAAACTGGATCATTAAAAACCTCCCCCAGAGCGTGACAAGAGCGCGGTATGAAATGATGCAACGTGAGGTACCTGGCCTCCCGTAGGAAGTTCTCTGGTCAAAGAGGTTTAACCTGAATCTCCCCAGGCTTTGAGAACTGTCAGCTGCCAGGAAGCACGAAGGACAGAGGAACAAACCAAATGACACGACGGGGAAGCAACTAGACGAATTAAGAATGTGGGACAGTACACAGAGCTACAGGACTAAACTTCCCAGAATCTCCTGTCATTTTAAAAAAGCGTGTGTGCTGGGGGGGGGGGGGTTGCTTGAGATTAAAATAAACTTAAAGAGACATAACAATCAAATAATTGGAGCCTAGTTTGAAAATCCTAGCCACGAAGGCATTGTGAGGATAACTGGGGAAGTCCGAATCATTAGGAATCATGATTAGGGACGTTTGGGTGACTCAGTCGGTTAAGCGTCTGCCTGGGATGGAGCCCCACGACGGGCTCCCTGCTCAGCAGAGAGCCTGCTTCTCGCTCTGTCCCTCCCCCTACTCATGCTCTCTCTCTCGCTCTCAAATAAATAAATGAAATTTTTTTTAAAAAGGATTCATTAATTTTGTTAAGTGGGATAATGGTATATGGTCATAGGGGTTATCCTTATATTTTGGAAATACAACGGTGAAAAAGAGTCATGATGACTATCCATACTTTGAAATGGTGCAGCAGAACAAACCAAGCCAAACTGGGGGCGGAGGTAGTTGGGGGGGGGCGGTAAGGGGTAGGGCAACTATGGCAAAATGTGACTAGGAGGTGTGCATATGTGTGCTCCTTGTACTATTTTTTTCTGTTTTTCGGATTCACAATTTTCTTTTCTTTTTTTTTAATTTTTTTAATTTTTAATTTTTTATTTATTTGAGAGAGAGACAGAATGAGAGACAGCACGAGAGGGAAGAGGGTCAGAGGGAGAAGCAGACCCCCCGCTGAGCAGGGAGCCCGACGCCGGACTGGGTCCCGGGACTCCAGGATCATGACCTGAGCCGAAGGCAGTCGCTTAACCAACTGAGCCACCCAGGCGCCCCGGATTCACAATTTTCATAATAAAACTTGGAAGGAACAATAACAATAAAAACTCCCACCACATCGGGACTTCTGGCCACAACTGCACAGGGCACAGGGCTGGGCGGGGCGTTGCCGGCGGCGGCGGGGGGGGGGGCGGGCGGGTAGACAGGGGCCTGGGATGGGGGCGGTGCTGCGCAGCCACTGGGCTCTGGGGTGGGGGGGGGGGCGCCACTCGCTCCTTGGCGTTCAAGGTGGGTATTTCCACCTCATTCCCAGGAGCGCGTCCTGGGCGCCGGGTCCTCCCACGGCTCCGAGCACGCGCAGGTGGAACAGCCCTGCGCTGCACCTGGACTTGCCCACTCCGTTTAGGGAGGCTCTACGCAAGTTCAAAGCGGTGGCTGCCCCTCCCTCTCGTCCCATTCCCCATCTGCAGGCGAAGCAGCCAGAGCGAGCCTCAGCATCTTCCTCTGCGCCCCCCCAAACCCACCAGCCCTGAGTGCTGCCGCCAGGTCCTTACGCTTCCTCCCTCTGGGCTTTCTGCTCAAGGGCTCCTTGCCGCAGGCGTTAGCCTGGGTTTTGCAAACATCTATTCAGCACCTGTTAAGAGCTGTATTCCGGGGGCCACCACAGACCTCTGCAGGACCTCTTTAAACGTTCCAGCACTCAGAGGGGTGGGTCACTGCTTCTCAACGCTGGCTGCGTGTCAGATGGCCCCGGGGGGTGCTGACAGCGGCTGGTGCCTGGGCCCCACCGCCAGAGAAACAGATTGAACAGGTCCGGGTGCCCCCGCTCCTCTGTGCCATCCCACGCGAAGGGGAAGAGGCAGGGTGCAGACTGTCCTAGGTCACAGACAAGGCTCAGAGCCCGCCCAGGGTGGTGGTGGGAGGGGGTGCTCCCCCTCCCTCCCTGCTATCCATCCTCAGGGGCCCCACCTCTTGCTCCCAGAATTAGTCCCTTCTTTCCAGCCACAGGTGTTGCCTGCCTTCCTCTAGTGAAAGGAGCCCTCCCTCAACCTCCCTCTCCTGGGCTCTCAACCAATCTCCTCTTCACAGCGAAGGGGGCAAACCTTATTTGGCCCAGCAGCAGCACCTCAGTCAAAAGTGTTTGGGTGGGCCTGGCCACTGACACACACACACACACTTGGGTCTAAACCACTGGCCGGCCGGCCACCACGCTCAGATTTTATGTACCTTACAAAACACACGCTATAATGTACGCGGCAAAAAGACAAGATACGAAGTCTATTTGAAGAGAAATCACTTCCCCCTACAGCCTAATGCTTTTATCTGGTGACCCCCTTCCAAGCTTTCGGTCCCCCTGTCCTCTGGTGTCTCCTGCTCTCACTTCCCCTCCTTCCTGATTCTCGACTTACTTTTCTCCGCCTTGCCGTGGTGTGAATGGTGTGAGCCAGGCGAACCTCCTCTGCAGAGGTGCAGGACACCAACAAACACTCCTGGGGTTCAAGGTCCTAAGGCCTTCTCCCAGCGGGGGTCCATGCCTTCCTGGGTTCATGCCCACAGCTATATAGTCTAGGACTTCGAGTTCCCCACTCATCTCTCCCTGGAAATGCTTTTTCTCGACAAGTCCATGGGTAGAGGTCTTACTCCCCTCCTCTGGGTCTGTCCTCACCTCCTGCCGCGTCACCCCTGCTCACTGCCTACACCCTGCCATCCCCCCAGACCACGCGCAACCCCACGTAAGTGCCGGCGCCACGGGAAATTTCGGTATTCTCAGTCTGCTGTTCTAGTCACATTCGTGACAAAAGTAGGAATTTCTTCCAGGAAGAAACACACGTAAGGCAGAAAAGATAAAATCACACATCACACTCACACACATACACACACATGCACACACTCACACACACATAGCAAACATGTAAAGTAAAAAAAAAAAGGTCTCTACAAATAGGATGTGTGTGTGTAACGTGCCTTCGGCATGCGTGGAAAATGTCAAAGCATCATTTCATCAAAAATGAAATAAATGAAATAAAGGGGGATGCCTTATCCCGGTGTATACCCAACGGTAGAAAGAGAATGCAGGGTGTATTTATTGGGGTCGAGAGTGCCTAATGAGGTCATGAGGAAATAATTTACTGAATTCTGTAAGTAAGGTAGTGAGGCAACCAAATTTACCCTGGCGCTCCGCGTGGTGATGAGGATGAATAATGACAGCTCACGTTTATGGAGCCCGGCTCGTGCCAGGAGCCACGGAAAAACACGTTACGTGGAATATATCTTTTCATTTGCCAAAGAACTCTCTGAGGTTATAATTTTCCCCCTTTGACAGGTGACAAACACGGGTTCAGAGACGCTGAGCACGCTTGTCTGGGGTCGCACCACTAGGAAATGGTGCCACCAAGATGCCTAATAAAGCAGTGAAGGGGACACATTTCTTGGGACAGAGTCTGCAGGGAGCTGGAAGAGGAGGGGAAGGAAAGACTCAGGTCGAGCCGGCCACTCAGGCTGCTCTCGGGATTTACAGGGCTGTAAACTTAAACGCGGAGGCCTCTGCCTATTGATCTTTTTCCTTTTGAATGTTGTCATGGATCTTCCACACTCGAGGTCTACTTGTCTGTATCCCGGAAAGGGCTAGCCTGACACTCAAAGCGTTCCCCCCCTCCCCCGCCGTGGGGAGGAGACCTCTATCTGAGGGCTGGAGGGATGTGTGTGTGAGACGGGACATATGAGTTCAGGACCTCTCCCAGGAGGCATCCAAGAGGGCTCAGGGTAGATGACACACGTTCCAGCACCTTCCAGTTTGCAAAGCATTTTCCCCACACAAGGAACTTGGTTAATTCTCTCAAGAGTCCTGAGAGAAACACACGGTCTCCACTTGACAAATAAGGAAGCTGAGCCTCAGACAGGGGACCAGTGAGTGAAGGTAGGTTTGACCAAATGCTGTGCTGTTGCTAGTCTGCTACTCTTGTCTAGATCCCACCCTCTGGTGACAACCAGATCATTCGAGCAGAATGCATTTATTTGGCACCCACTGTGTGCTCTACACTCAACTGGGCACAGGACACCATCATGGCCCTTAACCCGGAGGAGGGTACAATCTAATGAGTAGGCCACATGCACAAGAGCAGAGGACGTGAGCAAGGAGACCAGCCGGCTTACAAATCGTTCTGGTGGAGATGGGGGGCCAAGTGAAGGAGAGGACACGGGGTGGCACTGGGGGACAGGTAATCCCCAGGACTTCAGAGGGGTATGCTCCGAGGTGGATTTTGATGCCCTGAGAGAGAAGGATGAGGAACGGCACTTTTGGGACGTTGGTGTGACTCAAAAACATCAAAACCCAAGGAGCAAAGAGGGAAGGAGTCAGGGCCTGAGGTCCCAGCTGATGAGTTTAGATCCTGTAGGCAGTGAAGTGGGGACCGGGGCTGTTCCCCCCGAAAGAAGCGTGTCAGAGCTGGAAGGAATTTGGGGGGGGGTCTGTCTGGCACAAAACGGAGGCCCAGAGGAGGCAGTAAGACCCAGTGTTCACACCCTCCGGCTCTGTAGCCCCAGTTTGGGAGTTCAGCTGGGATCCCATGGGGCTGAGGAGCCAAAGAACTCAACCAACCACAGGTAGGGGTTCTTCCACGTCTTCACAGAATTCTGGTTCTCTTCTGTTCACAGAACACACTGTGCCACCATGGAGAAGAGAAACATCCAAATTTAACACCTTACCCGATTCTCAACACTAGTCAAGCTTTTGATAGACCCATCAGTCCATAGATTCCTGGGAATTCCCTCATCTTTCCAGGCTGGAAAATTCGCAGCCCCCCTTCTCTCAGTCTCTCTGCCAGCCTTGCCGGCTGCTCCCACTCATGGGTGCCTTTGCCTCATGACAGTTGATGGGAAATCTCTCTATTTACCTCACCCCCATCCCTCTGAGCTGCCATTTTGGTCCTCGTGGCCTCTCCTCAGGGGCTGAGAGAGTAGCTGCTCCTCTGCCTGGAATGCAGCCCCCAACCTTCTCTTCTCCAAGATGAACAGCCTGTGGCGTGTGCATCTTAAACCTCCTACAGTCACGTCCCCGAATTAGCCCTTCCCTCAAGCCCCCCACATCTCACTTCTGTGGTATGGCCAGACCAGGGACGATGCTGGAATAAAGCCCTGGCCACCGTGGAGAAGAGAGGACCGTCAACCCCCTGACTCCTGGGGCCCTCCTCTTAGGTGGAGAAGAATGGAGTCAGCCTACAGGGCCTGAGAAGGCCAGCTGGCGCGTGTGGAAAGGGATTCCAGCATGTTCACCTCAGAAAGTCCGGGATGCCCCCCCCCGCCCCAAGTCTGATGCCCTCTTATAACCATCTGTTTCACCTGGATAACCTGCTCGGATAAAAGCGACCACAGATGTCCCGCCTGCAAACATTTCCTGGGCTCACACAGGGCCCCGGGCACAGTGCCATGGGCGGCGATACCAAGCCGACTTCCAGGCTCTCTGCCGGTTCTGCAGCGTTGCTGATTCACAGGTGATTTTTCTCCTGTGCATTCGCAGAGTCCTGCCTCAATAGCTTTGTGTTCCTGGGTCTACCACGAAGGTGATGGCAATCCCCAGGCCTCTCCAAGAACTCATTCTCACCCACTTATACTCTGTCTTGGGTACACCATGCACTTAAAATCCCCCCATACGGTGCCATGGATTGCCATCTTTGGGGGAAGGACAGAGGATAAAAAAGCTGATCAGGTGCTCAGTGGGGTCACTGTAGGTGAGGAGGGAGAGGAGCTGCCCAGTCTCCGGGTCCGCTTGGGAGGACTCCACTTCCTGATTGGAAAACTATAACTGTCCACTCCTTCAAAGAGACTGGAGGGAGGAGTTGTTGAGACAATGTGGGTAAATCGGTCTCATGACTGTCCCTGGCACAAGGAACGGTGGTCCCTCTTGTTACGAGTGCCAGCAGTGGCCAACCCGTTCTCCGCGCCAGGCATGTCTCATGTGCTTCCCGCGTATGATTAACTCACCGAGTCCCCTAACAACCTTGTAAGGAAGGTACTACGATCATCACCCCCCTTTGGATAGGGAGACTGAAGGTGCGGAGATTACCCGGGTAGTTACAGACGCATTTACCCTGGCTCCAGAGCCTGCAGGCTTAACCACAGTGTTCTAGATCCCTCGGGAAGGAGTCAGAGGAGAGACGCCATTCAGGAACCAGGGACTGTGTACCCACTTATGGGAATATGGAGAGGTGAGCGTGACGTGGTCCCTGCAAGACAGATGCCTGAGAAGAAAATCACCGGCGCCTAATGAGGGACAGTGATTCACTCCACTGTGGAGAGGGTCTGACGCAGCCCCAGGGTACCAGGGCCAGGCCATTTTCAACTGCTTCCCAGAAGAGGGGATCTAAGTGGATGACCAAACGAATGACTGATTTTCATTCATTCATTCATTCATTCATTCATTCATGAAAGTGTGTATTCATTCCATTCAAGCCCCTCTGCAACAGGATGCTCGGGACTGAACTAGTTCACAAAGGATGATTTTTAAAAGTCAGAGGAGGGGGCGCCTGGCTGGCTCAGTCGGAAGAATGTGCGACGCTTAATCTTGGCGCCGTGAGTTTGAGCCCCACGTCGGGTATAGAGATTACTAAAATAAATAAATAAAAAAACTTTAAAATGAAATAAAAAATCAAAAGTCAGAGGAATCACAGCCTGACTGCTGAGAATAAGACCACAAGGATACAGTGACCTATGAAAGGAGCGGGAGAATCCTCTAGATCACATTTTCCAAATAGGTAATGGCTGTTATTGGGGGAGGAAGGGCTGCCAAGTTAAATACTTTGGGGACACAAACCAAACAAATGAAGACCAGGGTCATCCCTGCAGGGCTGCCCTTGCTAATATGCTAATGAATGTTAATATGCTAACGAGCACCATAAACACCAAGAGGCTGGAAGTAGCAGGTGGCACTTCTCAAACTCCATTGACCCCAGAAGCCCTACTCAGCAGGATTATTTGGGACTGGTGTAAGAAGCGCATCCACCCACCTACCAAGTCCTGCTCTGGCCCCAGTGCGCGCAGGAGAGCCAGGAGCAACGCAGGTAGGCTGGGAAAGTGCCCAGGAAGATGACAGTTCTGAGCTGGATTTTGAAAACTCCTGGGAAGGTTATGGCCAGGTGAAGGAGGGATGGGAAAGAGTTTTCCAGTCGGGGAAGGGATGCTAAGACCCCTTTATCTTTATAGTAAAAGCCCAAGGAAGTGAGGAGTCTCCCTGGGGGGTGGGGAGGGAGGGTGGGCAAGGCCAAGCTTGTGAGGACAGAGATTCCAGAAGGACACAGCTGCCCCATCTGGTTTCCCAGGCGTGCTGAGGAGCTCACAGCGTTTCTTTCAGAAGGAAGGAACCCCAGCATTTGGATCAAGATTTAGGGGAAAGGGTCACCTTCTGGTCTTCCCTGATGTGGCACCTGGGAGATGTTACTGCTGTTGCTCAGGCAGGAGAGGGCCGGGGAGACATGCACCCTTGGTCTGGGGAGGGGGGCTGCCGGGGTGGGACTCCCTGGGAGGAGTGGCATTGTTTCTGGAAAGTGGGCAGGGGTCCACGGCCCAGGAGGGTGCATCTGAGGAGCAGAAAGGAGGAGAGGTGGTGCAGATGGAGAGGTGAGGCAGAGAAGAAAGGTTTTCATCAGCCAGTTTGCCCCCGTCACCAAATGCCAGTGATGCCCTCTGGCCCTTAGGCAAAGAATGTGAGGAGTGTGAAGGACTGAAAGCCAAAGTCGAGGATTTCCACCAGACACCCCAGCCATGGGCCATATGTTCTTCCAAATGCACGTCTTATGTGTCGACATGAACACCTGGGTCCCTGCCCTGCCTCCGCTTCGCCCAGCACTCGGACCTTAAAAACAGCCCCATCTCTGCAAATGAAGACCACAGATCCCATTTTGTAGCTGCCAGATTGAGAAAGATGAAGTCAGTCGATTCCAAGTGTCAGCGAAGGTGTAGAGCAGAGATGAGAGTGGAAATGGGCACCACTTAACTTTGAAAAGCTTGGGGTCAACTCGCAAAGGGGAACGTTCGCACACCCTGCAATAGGCACACCCAGGAGCTCCTGTCCCCCGTGTGCGCCCTGAGACACTGGTACATCGGCATGAGCTGGAGTTGGCAAGTGTGGTACATTCGCTCGATTGGCTATTACACAGCTGTGAGAATGAAAGAGCTCCAGTAATACCCAACAACATAGCTTGAAATTTAGAAACATAATGTAGAGGGAGCAAAGACCACATTCAGCGTAACACCATTTTTATAATGGTTAAAAATAAGCAAAATAAAATTTATATTGTCTAGGCATTCTTAGCTGGGAAAACTGTATTTTATTTTATTTAGATTTACTTATTTGAGAGAGAGAGAGAGAGAGAGAGAGAGAGACACTGAAAGGGCGAGCATCTAAGCCATTAACTAGGGCCCTATGAAACCTACACAGACCAGTCCTTGGAACCCCAGTAAAAACAGACAGCTTCCACATTTGATTTATCCTTCCCTTCCAAAGAGCTGGAGGCCTTTGTGATATTTTGGCTGAATAGCGCACCAGGACATCACCCACTTCTTTCTTCAAACAGGTTAATTAGTTGGGACCAAACAACATAAAGCATATGGTTTTCCCTGAGTGTGGCCTTTTCTGTTTTGGAAGGAAATCAGATCTTTTTGTTGTACAAATCCTGGCCTGGGATAATTTTATAACCCTTGCTACATTGGAATGACCTTCAGAACATCCTTGACTTACTCGGTACTCACCTTTAACTCAGTTCCTGTGTGTTGTTTCATTTCATCCTCAAGGGACGCCTGGGTGGCTCAGTCAGATAAGCCTCTGTTCAGGTCATGATTCCAGGGTCCTGGGATCGAGCCCCACATTGGGCTCCCTATTCAGCAGGGAGTCTGCTTCTCCCTCTCCCTCTGCTCCTCCCCGCCCCCACCCCCCGCCGACTCATGCTCTCTCTCTCTCAAATAAATAAATAAAATATCTAAAAAAAAAAAAAACTGCCCTGAGATCAGAATTTTTACCCCCATTTTTCAGATGAACAAACTGAGATTCAGATATTTTTAAGAAACTACCCAAAGTTCCAGAACTATTAAGTAGCACATCTGAGATTCACACTACGGCAGATCTGACCCCTCTTTCTGGAACACTAGGCTGCCCTTCAGCACAGAGACTTAGAAGCTCAGAGCTGGACCCTCTGAGGCATCACACAGTGAGGGAAAACCCTGTCCCAGAGAGTGGGAACCAGCTGAGCCTGGATGTGCGGTTCCTTGGGAAGGAGCCTGGTTCATCAGCCAACCCACCACCATAATTACCAGTTGTGCTCTTGCATTATTCAGGGCGATACATAAGGCTCACTGGAGAGACGAGGCCATCTAAGGGGACTCCTGCTCTCAAAGGGCTGACTCTCTAGTTGGGAAGGCTGGGCAGATGCACATGAAGAGCTAACAAAGAACCCAAGAAGATACGTGACAAGTGCCCGCAGCTCTTCCCAGGAGGACCTCATGGAGGCTATAAGCATCTAGCTGGGGCTGAAAGACTTCTCAGCAGTGTCCCTTCATCCCATGACTCGTCTTAAAGGCCCCTCTGTGTGCCCCCCGCTATGCTTGGAGACGTGGATACAAAGCTGACCAGGGACTGGTCCTGCCCGAAGGGGGCTCCCGGGCTAGTCCATGAAAGCGCTCCCACCGGAAGGGGCTGAGCAGGGGCCGGTGCCCAGGGAAGGCTACACAGAGAACATGTCACCTGAACTGGGCCTCAAAGACTGCACACAAGTTTATAGGGGTCATTCCAAGGGAAGGCAAGGGCAAGCACAGAGGTCTGGAGATAGGAGGTAGTCAAAGAACAACAGAGACCATAAAACAAGATTAAGGACAGCAACATGTGTGGACACCAGAGCCTATAAGAAGTCTCACACCTGTTATGTCCTTTACTCCTTAGAGTGGCCCGTGTCTTACAGAGAAAACGGAGACTCGGAGAGTTCGGGCCATCCAGGTACCAAAGGCAGAACCATCTAGAGCCCAGGACTGCTGTTTCCCAAGCCCCCGCTCTTCCCCATGCAGGGAAGAGTAGGTCCTGGGGAGGAGGCGGGAGTAGGCCACAAGCTAGGGCGGGGAGTTGGGGCAGGGCTGGGCTGCACAGGGCATCACGGGCCACGCCAGGGAGGAGGGAACCGCAGAGCTGCCCCACTGCATGTCTTCTAATCGGGCCATTTAAAAATGACAAATCCCACCACACAGGGAGGAACTTTGAGGCCGAGGATGGGCAAGACAATGTTCCAGCTTAACAACCAGGGACTTGAAGGTGCGAGGTGACCCCAGCCCGTGAAGGAGCTAGAAGCGTAGGTAACCTGCTAAGGGAGAGATGGAAGACACGGCAAAGTCGGAGAAAGCAAGCCTTCTTCCAGATTCGGTGCTGGTGTGGCCCTGGGCGAGCCCCGTTTCCTGCCCAAGTGCTGGGGCCCGGCTGGGGCGTTCACAGGGCCTGGGTGAGAAGACAAGCAGAGACTCATCTACCACTGCCCGACGCGTAAAGGTTTCCGGGCAGGGTAACAAACTTAAACAGGGTATGTCCCAGTCAACCCAGGGAGCTATACACTTTGATCTTAGGTACTTTCTTATATGTATGCTTCAATAATAAATTAAAAAGTCATTCTCTCTTCCTTGCTCACCCCCTGAGAGGCTGGGTTCTCCACAGAGGTTTATGCTAGAAAAATGATATCGGAGTGGGGCGGGGGGCGCCTGGCTGGTTCAGTGGGAAGAGCGTACAACTCTTGATCTCGGGGTTGTGAGTTCAAGCCCCACGTTGGGTGTAGAGATTACCCAGTCTCCTGTATGCCTTTAACCACCTCACTCTCCCTCTTCTGATGATCTCTCTCTCCAGCTTCTCTAGGTCCTTTTGCAAGTGCAAAAAATAAGTAATTTTTTTAAAGATTTTATTTATTTATTTGAGAGAGAGAATGAGATAGAGAGAGAGCATGAGAGGGGGGAGGGTCAGAGGGAGAAGCAGACTCCCCGCCGAGCAGGGAGCCCGATGTGGGACTCGATCCCAGGACTCCAGGATCACGACCTGAGCCGAAGGTAGTCGCTTAACCAACTGAGCCACCCAGGCACCCTTAAATAAGTAATTTTTTAAAAAAGAAAGAACAGTGACAAGGGGAGAGCCAGCCCCCAGCCTGCTGTCTGCCCATCCCTGTTCCATCCCATACTGGACACCCCAATGGAACCTCCAGGCTCCATCCACAACCCTGCAAATGACCGCCCCTGACTACCTCTTGGGCCCAGGGGCACCCACACCGGCAGCATGACCCGCCCTGACGGGATAAAACCCAGACAGAGGTCTGCACAGCCCAGAAGCAGGCTCACAGCCATTTGGGCAAGAAACTCCAGGGGCTTGAGGACCCAGAGCATAGGCTGAGGCCTGGGGAGTGTGCGCTCTGGGTGGGTATGACTGCTGGGACCCTGGACCCAATGCCCTGCAGCCTTAAGACCCACAGAGTGGAGCCCTCTAAGTGGAAGGGTCTGGCAGGACCCCTGCTCCCTGGTCTCAAAGCAGTCTGTGGGTCACGGCACTTGCAAAAGGACCTAGAGAAGCTGGAGAGAGAGATCATCAGAAGAGGGAGAGTGAGGTGGTTAAAGGCATGCAGGAGACTGGGTCATCAGGGGAGGATGGTTCTGGAGAAGGGAAGACTCAGGGAGAAATGTACCCCTGAACTGGAGGTGAACTGGAAATCCACAGTGAAGCTCATGTCCCCAAGAGGACAAACCAGAGAGTCTGGGCTTGGACTGAGTCAGGAAAGACTGCAGTCAGACCTAAGAAGGAACTTCCCGGCCGACAGGATGTACTGTGGTGTCACTGGCAGGCCTGGCTTCGGGCAGTTTGGGCTGTGGTGGCCCCTCCTGGGCTGGCCAACTGTGCGGCGTTGGGCAAGGCAGCGCCTCTCTTGGGGCCTCAGTTTCCTCAACTGTGGAACGGGGATAACAGGAGTATCTTCATCCTGAGGTCGTTGGGGGGGCTGGGATGAGTTAAAGTGCTTGCTGTGTTTCCTCAGCACACACCAGACACGATGAAGTATCGGCTGGCCATGACCTGTTCCCCCCCCCCCCCCCCCCGCCCCGCTCCACCGCTACTCGCTTCCCAGCTCCTTACTTAGCCTCTGGCAGCCTCGATTTTCTCACGGACAAAACAGGGATGAAGGTGCTAGACTCATGGCGCTGCTTTAGCTGCAAGGACGGTGCCGACGTCCCTGACTCCCTCCTTACTGACTGCTGAGGTAGGTCCAGAATCTCTCCTCCCTGCCGAAGCTTCAGTCAAGACAGAGGACCACCAGCCTGTGGCCAGGCATTCTCTTTTCTAAACTGAAGGGTTGAGTAGGGTGGTCTCCAGAGGTGCTGCTCCAGGGCAGAAGCAGAGGAGGTGAGGAGTTGAGGACACCTTGTTGGCAGATGGGTGAGGTCTGTCCCTCCTTGGAGCTCTATCGATGGCTGGGGGCTTGGCACCTTCCAGGCCAAGCCAGTGCCCCCCTACGGTATTGCCAATGGGAAAGGCCTGGCTGGCAGTGAGGGTACCCTGGTGCTCATCCCCACATGACCTTGGGCTTCCCTCTGCTCTACCTTCCCACTGTGCCTTATAGTGACAGCAGTGCTCGCAATGTTTGCTGAGGAGTGGGAGCATCCCAGCTGCCGAGACAAGGTAGATGCTCTGAGGGCATTCTGTCACCTGCGGAATGGCGGCCATGGCACCGGCTGGCTCCCAGCACAAGGGAAGGGGGGAAGAACCAGATGTGAAGGGAGCCAGAGAAAGGGTAAACTGCAAATATTGGCCGGAAACGAGAGCTTCCCAAGAGGAAGGTTATGTACCAACTTCAAGTTTCAAATGAAGCAGATCACAGACAGAAGAAAAGATGGTGGCTTACCCAAAGACAAGGCTTTAGTAGACTTGGGATGGAGGGGGAGCAGATGTAAAGAAATAGAAACTGATTGGAATTCTAGCAACCCAGCTCCCTGATAAAGCAAGATTTTTTTAAAAAAGATTTTATTTATTTATTTGACAGAGAGAGACAACAAGAGAGGGAACATAAGCAGGGGGAGCAGGAGAGGGAGAGGCAGGCTTCCCGCTGAGCAGGGAGCCCGATGCGGGGCTCGATCTCAGGACCCTGGGATCATGACCTGAGCTGAAGGCAGACGCTTAACGACTGAGCCACCCAGGTACCCCATAAACCAACATTCAAAAAAAAATTTATGTGTGCCTTGCTTCTTTCCAGAAAGGATTTGACCGCCAAGATATATTCCAAAGACAACAAGTGTTTATTGAGCATCGACTCTGTACTTGCCAGGCAGAGAGAATACAGTGGTGGGCAAGATAGTGCCTGCCCTCAAGGAGCTTATAATACAAAACACATGGGATTAAATAATAACATGAAAACAGAAAATCAGGATCAAGGTGAAGGAGAAGACAAATATGCCAAGTCAAGATCAACAGAGGTGCCAGGACAGAACTTCAAGTTTGACGCTGGGTTTCCTAACAGCCAGGGCGTAAAGGGAAACCTACTTTATCTGAAAAGGAGAGATGCTCGTTCTCAGGGAGGAATAAAGCTGAATATTGAATGGTAAAGAACCGGTAAAAAAAAAAAAAAGAAAAAAAAAAGGATCAGCTGTCTCAGGTACACTAACTCCAGAATGGATTTGGGTGAGAAAGATCCAGTCTGGTTGCTTTCTGGTACGGCGTGATAGGTATTGTGTATGATATGATAGCTCTTGTGAAGGAGCAGAAGGGACTAAATAGGACAAAACTTAGAGCTGGAAGTAATGCAAGAGGCCCCTTACCCCACCTCCTTCCTGTTTCACGGGTGAGAACACACGGATTTGCCCAGGACGCTGCGCCCGTCCAAGGGGCAACATCCTAGTCACGTGACCTCTGCTGCTGGCATCCGACTAGCCCAGCTTGAGGACGTGTGGAAAGTTCTCCAGGGACTTGCACCTATCCCCGAATAAGGGACCTCCCAGAGTTTCAGAAATAGTATCAATAAACCCAAAGCAGCAGCTTGCAAGTTGAAGGTCACATGTACTCTTGCCTCAAAGCCATCCTTTGGGGAATAAGGCAGAACATGAATAAGTACATGCTTGCCCCAAATAAGAAGTCCACTTCTGAGCCTGAATGGTGGTGGAAAGATAAAGCTTTGGGCCCACCAGGATGTGGATTCAGAGTACAGCATGTGTGACCTGAATCCTCATCTGCAGAATGGGGTGAGGTTGGTTTTAGAAGCCCACGACATGTGTATAGGGACCAGTACAGAGAGACCACCAACAAACACACTCACCTAATCCTGGGTGGAGAAACAAGTCTCACTAAATGGGAGTTTAAAACTAAAGACTTAGGCTCTCAAGTATAGTGTGAGCTGGCGAGCATGGTGGGGCGGGGGCGGGGGGTGGCAGAATACAGAGGGGAAATGTTTGCAAATGGAGCTGGGATGGAAAATCAAAACCCAGGGGAACTGAGACTCGAGGGACGAGGCTCAGACAGCAGCCTGCTCAGGCCTGGGCTCCCATCCTCCTGAGAACCCTCCACAGTTCAGGGCTGTCAGTCACGTGGCCTGAGCCAAGGGGACCTGAGCTGAGCAGGGCAGGCTGACCGCTGGTCCAGGGGAACCAGGTCCGGCACCTTTCAAAGTCGGGCAGAAACAACATGTTCGGAGCCTCGTGTTACGCCGGGGGTGGGGTAGGGTTTGTATCCATTCTGTCTGCTCACGACACCTGTGCCTTTACACGTGTGTCACATACAGCACAGCGTTGTGTACTTACTGACCTCTGCTTTATGCTGGGCACTGGCGGGGATTTGGGGTGGGGCGCAGAGGGGAGTTACAAGGGACTAAAACCCTGGTTCTCCCTTTTGGGGGCATCTGTAGTCTAGGAGGAAAATAAGACACCCAAAGCCCATGGTAGAAGGCAGTGAGAACGTATGGCATGTCGGCTAGTGGGGGAAAGGAAGAGGGAGTGATGACATATTCCCTGCTTAGGGGGCATGGCTTTGGAAATCTAGAAGGGCTTCCCAAAGGAAGAGGACTTTGATCTGGGTCCGAGGCAAAGTGGAATTTCAACAGTTGAACGCGGGAAAGGGAGAGAGGAGGTGGTGAGGTGCTCCATGAGCAGCCCCAGAGGAATTGGGAGGTTCTTGGGGGTTTCTGAAAGTACTACTGAACAGGTGGGTAGAGGCCCAGTCCTAGGGAGCCTCGGTGCCAGACAAGAAGTGGGGAGCCATGGGAGGTTTTAGAGCCGGGGAGAGGCTCTCAGAAATCCCAGTTAGGAAGATAAGTGGTGAGGAGCTGGACAGGAGGCAGGATGCTTGGTCGCACGCACTGCCACAAGCCCCTATGTGCATTCCCAATGGCCCTGCGAGGAGAGATTGGTTCGTCTTGCTGGCCTGGCTGGCTCTGGCAGATAAGTGGGGACTCTGTGCCCAGGGGCAGATTTCACACAAGGGCCCTCCGAAGAGACTGGGTGCTTGGTCCTGTTGCTCCCATCCCGCTGACCACCCCCAACACACATATGCAGGTGCACGTGCGCGCGCGCACGCACACACACACGCACGCACGCACGCACGCACACACACACACCCAGTCCTCCCTGGTTTTCCAACCTAGCTTGAGTGAATGGTCTGCCAGTTTGCAAGTCCTTGTATAGGCAATTAGGATTTTCTGATGACCACAGGCCTCGGAAAAGCCCCTTCCGGCTCCCGGCCCTTTACCCTTACCCCACCTCACCTCCACCCACACCGCCTTCCTTGTGTGTCCCTCCTTAGAAACCCTGCTCTGTGCCTGGCTGAGCGCAGGTCAGGCCTCTGGTCTCTGCATTAGGTCGGGAGGGCTCCCATGCCGTGGGCTGTGCACTGTGAACATGGGCATGTCCTGTGGCCGCGTGGCCTCAACCTCTGCCCCTCCCTTGGGTGCTCCCCACTGAGCCCCATGATGCCTCTGTCAGCCCATTCCTTCCTCCTCTGCTGAAAAGACCAGCTCCTCAAGCTCAGAGGCTCAGAGAGTCCTGCTGGGTCCATGCTTAGCACCCTCTGACCAGGGGACGACTCCTACCCCTCTTTTCTGGTAGGACCAGCAACGACGCTAATTTCTCTGGAAAGAACACACCGCTTCTCAACCCGCCTCATCAAGATGATTGCTTCTCAAGCTCTGGACAGCTCTGCAGCTGAGCAGGGCAAGTGACGGCATCATCATCACCCACGTTGCAGATGAGAAAACCGAGGCCTGGGAAGTGATGAGACTCATCCAGGACCTCACAGCTGTTTGAGGACAAAGCTTTGTGCTCGGCACTCCCCACCCTGCCCCGAGGTCAGCTCTCGGTGACCGCCCCCCTCTACCAGGCAGCTAGTCCAAATCGCTGGGTGACCAGAAGCCAGGATCGAAATCTCAGAGCTGGAAGTCCAAGGCCAGCCACTTGCCCGAGTCCCCTTTTATTGAGGTCCCAAACAGTGAAGGGACTTGCCTAATGTCACACCCCAAGTAGGGGCAGAGCCAGGGCTCAGGACCCCTAACTCACTGGCCAGAAACCTCCCGCCACCCCACACTGCCCCCTCTTGTCTCCCAGCACACCTCTGCGTCTCCATCCTTCCCCTGGATGTTTGGGTGTGCCTGACATTTCTGGAATTCACTCCACACACATAATGAGGCCATTTTGAGAAGGCCCGCCTCAGGGGGAACCAGAGAGCTGTCTAGTGTCCCCATCCTGACCCCTGCCAACCCCTCCCGGCTGTACACGCCAAGCTGCAAACAGATAAATAGACTCTATTGGCCTAGGCTACCCTCCCCCCCGCCCCCCACACACCTTTCTAGCCTCCAGAACTAGTGGCGGGGTTTTGGGTTTCAAAGCCGCGATGAGACTACACGGGAACCAAGCAGCAGCCGAGAGATGTCAGGTTGCCACATGGGTCAGCGTTCACAGAGGGGATCCAGATGTCACCACAGCAAGTAACTGAACAGAGTGGGGTTGCTTGTCAACAGTGCAGAAGTGATTTTGTAGCTTAAGCAGGTGAATTGAGGGGACTCTCTGAGACACTGGTTTAACCTGAGGATAGGAAAGTTCCTCTCCCTCTGATACAAGCCTGCCCCTGCCCCTGGAGAACCCTCTGGATCTAAGGCAGCCCTTGTGCCGGCATCACACAGGCTGTCTGGCACTAAAGAACTGGGTTTCAACCTCCGAGCACAGAACCTGGTCCCTAGTCCCCAGCCCGTGGCCCACTGACAACCAAACATAAAAGCAACATACTTGAAGGAAGGATCCAGAAGCAGTGGTAGGATAGGACGCTGAAGGGCAAGTGTGGAGTTGCCACCTCCAGGAAGATTCTAGAAAGCCTTTTCCCAGGGTGGGTTATGGATTCACCTGCCCAGAAGCAGAGAAGAGAGGTACCCATCCTCCTTCCAGGCGGTCCTGCTTCCCAGCCCCCTCTGTAGGCCAGACTCCCCTGGAGGAGTCCCAGGAGGTAGAACTCTGGTCTCTTCCCTTCTTCTCCACTTCCTCCAGCCCCCACCGCTCTTCCTGCTCTCCTGGCCTAGTCTCTCGTTGAGGAGAGGGAATTCCTTCTTCTGGCAGCAGGAGAAAGAGTGACCGTACTTGGAGTGTGGGCAGTGATGGGGACAGGCCTGGAGGGGGAGGGGGGTAAAAGTCGATCCCATGCCGCCGCACCGCTCATACCTCCCCCCCAAGAATGTAATTAAGCAGCAGGCCTCTGCCAGGAGCCAAGCTTTCTGCCTTCCGTCTATAAATCACCTTCTGAATCATCTCTCGGCTCCTGGAGGAGCAACTTCTGTGCTCGGGCTGGTCCAGGCGGCCCCAGGGCCACGCCCCCTCTGCGCCTGCCTCCCCCCACCCCTCCCAGGCCCAGCCCCAGGTGGCTCCAGGTCCCAGCTGGAAATGGCAGTGGCCGCAAGAGCCTCACAAACTGTGGGGTGGGAGGAGGGTTAGGGCGGGCTCCAGTGCCCTCCCGCCCTACCCTTCCTGGGCAAGCAGAGAGCCGAGGGTACGTTTACCTGGCCTAATTCCGTCAAGTTAAGAATAAAGCTACAGTCAGGGCACCTGACTGGCTCAGTAGGAAGAGCGAGCGTTGGACTCTTGATCTTGGGATGGTGAGTTCGAGCCCCATGTTGGGTGTAGCAATTACTAAAAAAATAAATAAACAAATAAACTTAAAAACAAGAATAAAGCTACAGGCTCATGGTCACCAGTGCCAAGGATAATGGGGCAAGCTGGCCTCAGAAGACAAGAAAGCAGGGCCAGGTGAGCCAACCCGGGAGGGCTTCTTGGAAGAGGCAAGTTTTTTTTTTTTTTAAAGATTTTATTTATTTATTTGACAGAAAGAGAGCGAGAGAGGGAACACAAGCAGGGGGAGCGAGACAGGGAGAAGCAGGCTCTCCGCCGAGCAGGGAGCCCGATGCGGGGCTCGATCCCAGGACCCCGGGACCATGACCTGAGCTGAAGGCAGACACTTAACGGCTGAGCCACCCAGGCGCCCCAAGAGGCAAGTTTTGATCTAGGACTTAAAGGGGTCAAAATCGCTTGCAGACAGGAGGTGTGAGTAACTAACATTCACCTAGTGGTTTCCGTAAGCTGGGCATTGTTCTAAGAGCTTTATATGCATCGTTCATTGAACCTTCTCTACAACCCTATGAGGCAGAAGCGATCACTATTCTCATTTTAAGAAACGGAGAAACTGAGGTTCAGGGAGGTTAACTTGCCCTAGGTTATCCAGGTAGTATGTGAAAGAGCCAGATGTGAATGTGAGCCTGGCTGCTGGTTTGGGGGGCAGTGTGGCCCGGGGTGCACGCAGGCTGGCCTGGCAGCAGTGGGCAGCCAGCTCTGGGGCTGAGGGCGGGTGGGGCCGTTGGAAGTCAGGGGCTAGGCTGCCTGAGCCAGGCCCTGAATGTCTGAGTGGGCAGCGGCGGGGTGGGGTGTGGGGAGGGCACGGGGGGAGAGTGGCACCCGGGCCGCCCCTTCGCAGCACTGTATCAGTCCCTGTCATAGCCCTGGGAACTCCAAGGGGTAGAAGGGATCCCACTCTCCCCAGAAAAGTCAGTTAGCTCCATCCTCCTCTGAGAAAACTCACCTCTCTTGCCCTGACCCCAAGCTCCTTGTCTCCCACGCAGACCTATTCAAAGTCTAGAGAAAACCCTAAGGTCATAGCTCCTTCCCCCTACTTCGTGTCCAGATCACCTTCTCAACTGGCCACACTATCTTCTCAATTTTTGGTCTGTCCAAGTCCCATTCAGGTCTTTTTAACATTCAGTTCTGTAGTGAGGCGACTTAGAGATGCTCGCTTGGCTGAGTCTACTCTTTGGGGACTTCCACCTAGCCCCCCCTCCCCGTCTGCCTCAGTTTCTCCACCGTCATCAGTTACTGAGCATGCACCCAGATAGCAGAGTGTGGGGGCTGCTGGGGGCTGGCTGGGTTTGTCACTGGGAAAGCTGTGGGGAGGGAGAGTGTCCACTAAAGAACTTGGCACCTGACTCTTTTGACCCACCCCCCACTCCCAGGTCTTCCTACTAGCCAGAACTCAGACCCAGGGCCCTCAAGATCCCTGGGGTGTGAGTGATGCTCAGAGCCCAGACTCCACCCATCACTCACCTCTTGGCCCCAGAGCTGTTGAAAAATGTTCTGAGATTCGGGGAGAACTTTCCCTGACTGCTGCCCCTTCCCCCATGCCTTTTCCCCTATGCTAAAGCAGGTTCTTCCAAGAAAATAACTCAGTTCCAGGCTCCTGGTAGTATTATAACATTTGACCTGTTTTTGTGTTTGTTTTAAACAAAATGTGGTCCCATAATAAGAATACAAACAGATCCGCCACCAAATTTGCTTCCCTTGGACAGCAAGCCCCACCCACAATGGGGGTGGGGTGGGCAGGAGGGTTGTTAACTCACTTCCAAGAGACCTGGATTAATTTCCACCACCCCCCAAAATCCCCCCAGGGAAAGGCCTGCCCTGGAAGGGAGACCACCCGGTTCAAGCCTGGCCATCCGATCTGCCCATCTGTCTGTCTGTCTGTCTGTCTGTGGGATCAACAGCCTCCAGCCAGCTCAGCTCCTCGCCAGCCCCAGCCCCAGCCCCAGCCAGCTGTAATTCCTGCCTGTTACAAGTGTTAACACCTGGCCTGGGGCCTTCCTCCCCCGCAGTCTCCAGGTGCCTCCTTGGGCCCAGCCCACTGACCCCCACGGGGTTTGACTGAACATGTTCACAAGCCTCTGAAAGGCGGGTGGAGGTGGGAGTGAGTGGGGGAGGCAGCATGACATCTGACAGAGAGGGAAACTGAGGCAGCGCTTGGGGCAGCCGCTGGAGTGGGGGAATGGGTCCCAGGGTGGTGGAAAGAGAACTCAGGTGTCTTATTTCCCAGCTCACTGCCCTTGACTTCTGCAGAACACTTTCACCCAAGCTGTGAGGCAGGACAGGCTGGGGAAGCTCGAGCGTTAAGAGGAAGCAGAGCCCCAAGTGGGTGGGTCACACAGAGGCAGGGTGGGCTCCCGACCCCCAGCGTAGGCCCCTTCCATCGGGGCCTCTGTCTCTGGAATGTAGCAGGCCCTAGGATGGGCCCTAATAAGGGAGTTCTTTTTTCCCCCAAGAAGGAGAAGAAAGACAAGTTCCTCCAGCAGGCGCTAACTGGGACTGACGAGAATTACAGAAATCAGTGCGGCTGTCACGGCTTCCTGTCCCCACTCTACCCCTACCTGGCTGGGAATGCCTGGAGCCCATCTCTTCCTTCCCTGAGCCTCCATCTGAGGCCCTAATGGCTCTACTTTCTGGGCTGCCTTCTCTCGGGGCTGGGGCCCGAGCAGCACCGGCCCCTGGGGGTTGAAGGGGCCTCTCTTGAGAGGTGGCAGGGACAGCAATCCCAGCTAAACCACTGCCCCTGTAAATCCCTCCTGGGGAATGTGTGAGCTGGGTGGGCTAAAGAGGGCAGGCTGTGCTGGGATCCAGTGCTGAAAGAGCTGGAATCTGACCGACTGCCCTCAAGGCAGAGCGGGAACAGGAATCCGAGGCCTGTCCACTCTACCATCCCCGTCCCAGGCCCAGCCCCAGCTCTAAGAAGGTGCCTTCCCTTCCACCCCAGCTCCAAGACCAAAGACAAACGGCCTAAGAGGGGAGGGATGCTGACCGCTGTCCTCAGGCAGACAGGATGAGCTCATGCCAAGAAGGGCTCTGTCCCCTGCCCCGACACTGCCCCAGCCCGGGACCCTAGGTCAGCCGGGCCCTTCGCAGTTTCCTTGTTAGACCTTTGTCTCCTGCTGGACTGCCCCTCCAGGACCACGGACGCCCACCAAGCACCCAAGCTCAGGATGTCACTCACACCCGTAAGTGAGAGGTCTGTAAACGTATCCACAACCCTGGGCCCCACCAGTCACTGGCACTTGAGGACAGGGTCCCAGGCGGACCCAGACACAGCCTCACACTCCTACTTACAAGCACAATCAGGTCATGGCCATGAGCACTGATATCCATGCACAAAGACAGCTGTGGGGCTTTCCCCTGACACCGTCACGAAGGCATGCGCGCACACGCATGCACACACGCGCGCGCGCGCACAGACACACACACACACACACCACTCGCATGCCCAGTCATGAACAGTCATGCATAGTGTCACAAGCATACACAGGGGCTGACCTTTACGTGGGCATAGACACTTCTAGACTTCCTCTGCCTCACACACACATACACACACATCCTAGCATCAGCCACTTGCTGACACTGTGTATAGAGACGCAGCACACCCTGTCACAGCCACGGATCCCCCATCTCACGTGAGTTTACATCCATGGTGGCCCAGGTGCAGGCACGGACTCTTCCACATGCAGAAACACACTCGTGTACGGTTGACATCTCTTATGATCACAGACCTAGAACACACACACACACACACACACACACACACACACACACACACACACACACCCTCTTCCCGGCTCAGACAAAGCAGCATCCCTGTCTCCCCCCGCCCCCCGCCAGCCCCCAAACAAGCCATGTGTCCAGCATTGGACACATCGATGTCCTGGCTTTCCAGGTTTTTCCAACATCTTGCTATCTAGATGCTCCCCAACACACCATTACACACCAGACTCCCACCCCACCCCCCACAACCCTTCCCCACAGACACTGCCCCCCCCCCCCGGGAAGTGCCCTCCTCCAGTTAATAGGGTAGGGGACCTGGCCTCTTCGTCACCCCTGCAGCCTGTGGGGCTCCAAGCCTTCTCTCCATACCCTCCCCCACCAGTCCCCATGAAGGTAAAGAACAGCATGGCCTTGGCCCAGGGATGGAAAGAGGGTCAGAAAGGGCTGGAAAGGCAGCGGTCTTCCCCCAACAGGCAGAGCCCCCGACCTGGAATCTCGGTCTGCCCCAGCCACCCCTTGGACTTCTTTATGTACCGGAGGCCCCAGGCCAGCCCAAAGCCGCGGGAAGGGTGGGCTGGGCAGAAGACTTTCCCTTGGGTGTATGTCCTGGGAGCAACTCTCAGTACCCTCTGCACACAGACCCTTGGCCATGCCTTGCTCCTGCCCCCCTCCTGGCCCCCAAACAACTGGAGGCAGACTCAGGGTGTGGCCCCGGAACCATGCTGGCTCTGCTCCCCCTAGCTTGGCCTGGGGAGGGGGTGGCGAGTCAGGGAAAGGGGGACGCGCAGGGGGCACCGCGCCCTGGTGGCCTTCCTCCCTGACTTTCAGCTCAGGGGCCACAGGCCCTCTTCTTACTCACGGAACCCAAATTCTTCCTTCTCACCTCCCACCCCCCGGGCCGAGGCTCTCCTACGTCCAGGAGGGTAAGATTCTTTAATTAAAGTTTTCCGGAATGCAGGGGGCTGGAGACTGAGGACAGGCGGGGTATAATTTAGAGAACTGGTTTCAGTGTGTCTTTCCCCTCTGGCCTCTGGGACCTGCCGGGGGGCAGTGGGGCTGCTTGGAAAACAAGGGGACTCCCTGGAACTGGGGCTCCCAAAGGGCTGTTTATTCCTCGGTCAGTCCCCCCCATACACGCACACCCCCCCCAAACACCGCGCCTGGTTTCAGCCTTATTTACTAAAAATGTCTTTTGTATCCGCATTTCTCGGGGACAGAATTCTCCTTTCCCTCTCTCCCTTTCTCCTCGGTCCTCGGTTTTCCAAAAGGAACGAATTTGACATGGAGAATTGGGTTTTTGGTTAAAGAACAAACCCACCCCCTCCCAAACAACTACATTTTCAAAGAGCCCCCCTTTTGCCAGGATGGACAAACAAGAAATGAATAAAATCTGAATTCAATGGCATCTCGGATCAGCAAATACCATATTCACTTCTGAGGCTCAAGATTAATCTAGAGCAGAGTGGGGAGAATCTGATGAAATCCACCCACCCCCCGCCCGCTCCCCTGCCCCAGGGGTCCCTGAAGCCATTGGGGTCTGAAATATGAAGGCAAAAGGGGGTTATTGTGGGGGAAATCTCTTGATGGAGGCGCCGGCGGAGATGGGGGTGGCAATGAAGAAACAGGATGATTTTGCCCATGAAGACCCCAAAATGGAGAAGAGGAGTGGCTGGGCCCCAGGGACAGCTCTGGATTTCCAGAAACCCAACTGCAAGCAAATGGAGGGTCTTCGGGCCCCCCAGATGGGGACGGGTAGAGGGTGAGGATTTAAGAATCAGAGACCATCCGAGCCGGGAAAAGTCCTCCAGCCTCTGCAGCGAGTAGCAGGGAAAATGGTGATTATCAGAAAAGCCAGGAGTTGGATTCTGAAGGCGACACCAGCAGAAAATCCAGGAGGGGTGGGCGAGTGGGGGGCTGGAGGGAGGCAAGGAGAAAGGAGCTGCAGCCCACCCCCCGCCGGCGCCCCCCACCTCCCCGGAACTCGGCGGAGAAATCGGGCCGCGGGCAGACAAGAGGCGAGTCTTACCACCAAATTGGGTAGCCGGCGAGGACCCTGGTGCCACAGAGCAGGAGGCCGAGGAGCAGCCCGAGCAGGTGGGGCTCCATTAGAAGCGGCGCCGAGGAGGAAGTTTGCCCGCGACCATGAAGAGGGGGAGCGACGCCCCCAATAGTTGGAACAAAGTCCACTTGAGATTGGAAATGACTTTCGGGCTTGTCAGAAGCGCACCTCCACCCGCAGCCGCCCCCCTCCCGAGCCCAGCGCGGAGCAGCCGGGTTTGAGGATGTCAGCGAGCAGCCAATCAGCGCCCGCGGCCTAAGGTAAGAGATGAGTCTGTAGTTCAGCCTGTCAATCACGCGCCCCTCCCGCCCGGCCCACGAGTCGGGCTCCGGGAAGGGCATCGCCCAGCAAACTTGGGCAAAGCCCGCGCCCCGGACACAGTGGGAACTTGGGGGGGGGTGGCACGTTGGACCCTCTGCTGGCCCGGGACCGCTGCGGCGCCCCCCCCCCGCCCCCGCCAGCCAGGTTGAAGAAGCTGGGGCTTTGACGGGGGCGTTCACGTGGTGCCGGGTTGGCGTGGGCATTGATGGGTGGCTCCTTGTCTCTCGGGGGACCGTGACCCCTTTGGACTTGGGCGCGTGAGAAATCGAGAGTAGAAAGCACACGGATGTTTCCAGAAGCCTCGCTCGGGCAGGACAGGATCCGAGGGTCTCGGAGGGGGGTTGGGAAATGCAGCCCCTCCCAGCCTCCAGCCTCCGGAGCCGGCGAGCCTGCCAGCCACTCGACCCCGGCGGCGGGAGGTCGCTTCCCGGGTGTCCGAGAGGCGCGCAGAAGGGTCCGCTGAGGCTCGAAGGTCTGGCTGCGGGCGGCGCCGGGGGACCGAGCTGAGTGTCATTTGAGTCTTTTGTCAGGGATCAGATCGGTATCGGGACCTCCTGCTGCCTTTGCATTTCCTGCAACTGACACCAGCGGCCAGTTGCATTTCCTGCTCGCGGAGCCAGGTCACTTTCTCCTCCACGAGGGGTTCAGGCCCGGCCTCCAGCTCGGGTCAGAAGCAGTGCCCGCAGTCCCATTTGGATGTTATGGATGAACCGTTTGGGGCCAGTGAAACGCAGCAGCCCCAGCAGGGCGCAGCTGGGGTCCTTGGAAGACTGTGCTGCCCGCCAGGGCACCCTCCCCCCCCCCAACTCTCTGCCTGAGCTCCCACCTGGGGTTCGGTGATAACGGGTCCTTTCCCTGGGTGGAAGCCAAATGTATACAACACCCCCACCCCCCACCACAGGAGAAAAGTCCCACCACAGCCCCCTGGGGTCTTTCTGTCCTCTCCCTCTCCAGACGCCAGAGAATTAGGTCTCAGCCCTGAGTGGTGCTGGGATGGAGGCCACTCTTGGGGGACTTGCCCCCTGTCACCTGTCACCCCTCTTCCGGGCCACCCACGGCCCCAGAGGCACCTGGGACCCTGGAGCAGCCCTGGGACTGGGGTGAAGAAAGCAAGGCCAGTGATGGGGGGCAAGGGCCGCTGCTCAGGGGACGGCGGCAGAAGGGGCAGCAAAGAAACAGCCCCCAAGTCCCTCAGAGGCCTGGAATGGCGGGCCACCTCTCTGCCAGGTGGGGGGCACGGCCGGAGGAAGTCCGGGCCAGGGGCCAGACATTCCTGGCCTTTGATCTGGGCCACCCGTGCCCACAGCTCGAACCTGCTGCCCCTGCCCATCCTGAGAGCCCTCTCCCTACATGGCTGCTGTGGGCGCGGGGAGCTCGGGGAACTGGCCCCGGGGCACCAAGGGTCGGGAGAGCCGCCTGGGCTTGTCATGGCTCCTGCTGCGTTCCTAGCCGGGTGCTCGGCTGGAGGGGTGGGGTGGGGTGGGGGGAGAGATGAAAGAGAGGAGGGAAGAGGGGAACAGGGAGAAACAGAGTGAAGGAGAGAGAGAGAGAGAGAGAGAGAGAAACTGAGAGACATCAATACAGAGAGAAGAGGGCGGGAGACTAGCAGGGGGAGCCGGAGGAGAGAGAAGGGGAAGGAGGAAGGAGGGAGGCTGAGAGGGGCAGGATGAGCAAGACGGAAAAAAGCCCCAACCTGCCCCAGAACAACGGGGATGGAGGCTGCAGAAGTGGGGATCCTTTAGAGAGGACCCTGCGATCAGCTAATTCTGGGGTGCCTTGTTTCTGGAAAGAGGGTCACAGTGGGTTTGCCATAATCATTGCCTGTGGCGCCACGGGGTCCCAGCACTAGGGGAAGAGAGCCCTCCACACACCCCACATGGCCTGCTAGGTCCTCCCCTGTGTTCTGTCCTGCCTAACGGGGACTCTCCCCTGGTTTTCTGATCAGAGGTGCCTGCTGGATCTCACCTTCTGCCTGGCAGTTTGGGAGGCTCCAGAGCCCATA